>NC_135235.1:116488208-116847708 GCF_051348905.1 Ranitomeya variabilis | reverse complement strand
GATTGTAATTTCGCAATGCATCTCTGGGAACGGAAGCTGGCGGCAGCCACGCGCGCATTGGCGGACGACGGAAGGTGAGAATAGCAGTTTTTTTGGTTTTTTTATTATTTTTAACAGTAGATCTTTTTACTATTGATGCTGCATAGGCAGCATCGATAGTAAAAAGTTGGTCACACAGGGTTAATAGCAGCGTTAACGGAGTGCGTTACCTGTGGCATAACGCTGTCTGTTAACGCTGCCATTAACCCTGTTTCAGCGCTGACTGGAGGGGAGTATGGAGCGGGCGCCGGGCACTGACTGGACAGAAGTAGGGAGGGACTAATTCTCAGCCGGACTGTGCCCGTCGCTGATTGGTCACGGCCTGGCGGGACAGACAGACAGACAGAAGTACCCCTTAGACAATTATATAGTAGATATATATATATATATATATATATATATATATATACACTATGGTTCAAAAGTTTAGGGTCACCCAGACAATTTCGTGTTTTCCATGAAAACTCATATACTTTTATTAATCAAATGAGTTGCCAAATGAATTGAAAATCTAGTCCAAAGATTGACAAGGTTCAAAAAAAAGATTTTTATTTGAAATAATAATTTTCTCCTTCAAACTTTGCAGCATTTGGCATTCTAGCAGTTAATTTGCTGAGGCAATCTGGAGAAATTTCACCCCATGCTGCCAGAAGCCCCTCCCACAAGTTGGTTTGGCTTGATGGGCACTTTTTGCATACCATACGGTCAAGCTACTCCCACAACAGCTCAATGGGGTTGAGATCTGGTGACTGCGCTGGCCACTCCATTACAGAATAGATAGAATATATTTATTATAGAATACCAGCGTCCTGCTTCTTCCCTAAATAGTTCTTGAATAATTTGGAGGTGTGCTTTGGGTCATTGCCCTGTTGTAGAATGAAACTGGCTCCAATCAAGCGCTGTCCACAGGGTATGGCATGGAGTTGCAAAATGGAGTGATAGCCTTCCTTATTCAAAATCCCTTTTACCTTGTACAAATCTCCCACTTTACCAGCACCAAAGCAACCCCAGACCATCACATTAACTCCACCGTGCTTGACAGATGGCGTCAGGCACTCTTCCAGCATCTTTTCAGTTGTTCTGCGTCTCAAAAATGTTCTGTGTGATCCAAACACCTAAAACTTGGATTCGTCTGTCCATAACACTTTTTTCCAATCTTCCTCTGTCCAATGTCTGTGTCCTTTTGCCCACATTAATCTTTTCCTTTTATTAGCCAGTCTCAGATATGGCTTTTTCTTTGCCACTCTGCCCTGAAGGCCAGCATCCCGGAGTCACCTCTTCACTGTAGATATTGACACTGGCGTTTTGCGTGTACTATTTAATGAAGCTGCCAGTTGAGGACCTGTGAGGTGTCAATTTCTCAAACTACAGACTCTAATGTACTTGTCTTGTTGCTCAGTTGTGCAGCGTGGGCTCCCACTTCTCTTTCTACTCTGGTTAGAGCCTGTTTGCGCTCTGCTCTGAAGGGAGTAGTGCACACCGTTTATGTAATTTGTGATTCTTTATGATACTGTAATGAATCAAACAAATTAAAATACTGGATATGTGGATGGGATGGTGAAACATAAAAGCATTTTAGAATAGTTCAATTACAGATTTTCAATATTGTGCAAAACAGTCCACAATGAAAACCATCATCATACAGGACAAGAGCTAAAATGTTTAATATTTTAACATGTGCCCAGTGTGCTTTGGTCATGCTCTTGATCATTTTACGTAAATGATTACTTATATTCTCCTATAGACAGAGGCCTTATAGCCAAGTTGAACATTGAATATATTAAGCAAAGGTTTTCTGATGCACAATGTGGTTTCCATTTTGGTTCCTTGATGGGTTCTTTATACCTGCTGAGGTCATCAAGCAGGCGATCTTTTATGATGGAGTTTTGCATTTTCATTGGTAAAAAAAGTGGCAAGGACACATCTGGTTAATCTTATTCTGCAGCTGGACAACAACAGAACTGTCTCTTTCTGTTTTTGCTAGGAACTCCATATCTTTCTGAGGTTACTAGCCATGCTGTGATTTCTTTTGAATATGGCAATTCTAGGGCATTTCATTTAACCAGATCATATTTTTTACAAGGAAAACCATCTTGCTGTAATAGATTTCTAGATAAAATTTTGATCATGATACAATTCTGTTTTTATTGTACCATAGTTTCACACATAGTGAACAAAAACATAAAAAGTTCAAAGATGTATTTAATAGGTTTGATAAAATTAGCTACACTTGACTACCACATCTGACAAGTCATATTTTTTTAAGACATGACAAAAAAAGACACTAACGTTGACGTGTTAATATTATCTGTATATATTCTCAGACAAATAGGCAAATTGTACAGTTTTATGTTTCTGAAAACTAGAACCAAGGAGCTGTTCAGTACCACCTGAGGGGCATAAATATTAAATTATGGAACTGCCAAAGAACCATGTCGAAATTGCAAGTTGAAGAAATGGACCTATGTAAAAAAAGATGAAAACTCTAACCTGGGGAAATGAATCCTGCTGAAAGAGAGCCTCCAGGTGGTGAATAATTCGGTGTGAATGGAATCTGGAGACGAGATAAGATAGTCCGGTTGTATTGAGATTCCAGTCTGGAGAAGAGGATCCTGTTGAAATTAATGCTCCAGACTGGAGTAGGAGATCCAGTTTCATAGTGGCTGCTGCCTGGGGTAGAAGATCCAGTAGAGTGAAGGTTCCAGTCTGGAAAAGAGGATACTTGGGAAATTGAGGTTTTATTAACCCCAGTCACTGTATGTTGAGTATATTTTGAAATTTGCTAATAAAAACTTGATTTATTTAGAGAACAAAAAAATTGATCCATGAGGATGGAAGAAAGTCCGGTTGATTAGGAAATACTTTAAATGAAAATGGACCCACCACCAGGAAAAAACTAAAATTGCCAAACAACCCAGACAGGCTTGCTGAATCCAAGCGATGGTTCTCCAGATTCCAAAAAACTAAAAGTTTATTCAGGTGTCAATAATCAATGCATGACCTTTAAGCACCCTTTAGGACCATTTTCCAAGATATAATGGGCAACTATGACTCAAAAGCATATTTAACTAACTATATACATCAAAAGTACTGTTATCAAAATGTCGAATTCAGAAATAACATTTTTTTACTAAATAAAATCTTAAATTATGTGTTAGGCTAGGTTCACATTGCGTTAGGGCAATCCGTTTAGCGCTAGCGGATTGCGCTAACGCAATGTATTTTTATGGATCGCGTTTGGGGGTCGCGTTAACGTCCCCGCTCTCGCAGATCCCCGATCTGCGAGAGCGGGGAACGGACCTCGGGCGCGCCGTGGACGCTGCAAGCAGCGTCTGAGGCGCGTCACAGAAGAACGGCACATCACTAGCGCGAGCCGAAAAAGGCACGCGCTAGTGATGCGCTGCTGGCGAAATTAACATTGCTGTCAATGGGTGCGCTAACGGACCCGTTGCACGGCGTTAATTGCGACATTTTCGCCGTGCAACGCTGTCCGTTAGCGATCACCCATTAATGCAATGTGAACCTAGCCTAAAACATGGTGAGTTTGGAAACTTCTTACCACTACGAAGTCCACTATGACTGGAAAGTTGCAATGTTCTCTCAGGACAGTTCCACCGATCCCATGCAAACTGGTATTTACACTCTTCAATACCACTTTGTGCTCCGGCTGCCACACTGCTTGAGTAGATAAGGTAAGCCTGTAAGAAACGTAAATTATGTGGTGACATCCAGCTTTTCATTAGCCAGGGCTGGCAGATGTTATCTGTGTGTAATGTCATCTCTAGTTGAAACCTATGGATTTATTTTTTGTTCATTCATTCATAGTCATAGCAGCCAGAACCTTCTCATCTCTATGTAAGCTACACTATATGACATCTGGCATTTTTTGTGTCTGTAAGTTCATGTTCATGCTGCAGAAATACTGTGTTTTTTGTTTTCTGCAGGTGTCCATGCCAAACTACTCAATAATAATCTTCTCTGATTATTGCATCTTTTCCGCATTTTTTATGCCCCCCTTATTTGATGCGTTTTTGGTGCAGATGTGAATCAGAGTATTTTAAGTGTTAGGCCGGCGTCACACTGGCGAGTTTTACGGACGTAAGAGCGCAGAAACTACGTCCGTAAAACTCGCATTACATACGGCACAATTATTCTCAATGGGGCTGCTCCTATTAGCCGTATATTACGGATCCGTAATATACGGCTTTCTAGGGCCGTACAAAATCGCAGCATGCTGCGTTTGTCAGCGTATTGCGCAAATAATACGCCAATGAAAGTCTATGGGGGCGAGAAAAATACGGATTCCACACGGACCTGCAGTGTGACTTGCGAGAAATACGCAGCGGTGTTAGTGAAAAGTCGGTAATTCAATTGCCGGCTTTTTCCTTCTCCTTCACAAACCCGACATGATATGAGACATGGTTTACATACAGTAAACCATCTCATATCCCCATTTTTTTTGCATATTCCACACTACTAATGTTAGTAGTGTGTATGTGCAAAATTTCAGCGCTGTAGCTGCTGAAATAAAGGGTTAAATGGCGGAAAAAATTGGCGTGGGCTCCCGCGCAATTTTCTCCGCCAGAATGGTAAAGCCAGTGACTGAGGGCAGATATTAATAGCCAGGAGAGGGTCCATGGTTATTGGCCCCCCCGTGGCTAAAAACATCTGCCCCCAGCCACCCCAGAAAAGGCACATCTGGAAGATGCGCCTATTCTGGCACTTGGCCACTCTCTTCCCACTCCCTGTAGCGGTGGGATATGGGGTAATGAAGGGTTAATGCCACCTTGCTATTGGAAGGTGACATTAAGCCAGATTAATAATGGAGAGGCGTCAATTATGACACCTATCCATTATTAATCCAATAGTACGAAAGGGTTAAAAAACACACACACACATGATTTAAAAGTATTTTAATGAAATAAACACAGCGGTTGTTGTAATAATTTATTGTTCTCTCAATCCATCAGGAACACCCTCGCTTGGAAAAATAATAAACGCACAAGATACATACCTTCTGGTGAACCGTCTCGTTCCACGAAGTAATCCATCTGAAGGGGTTAACTAATATTACAGGCAGGAGCCCTGCTAAATGCAGCTGTGCTCCGTGCTTGTAATTCCCCAGCGAATGAATAAAATGTAGGTCATTGACCTACATTTCCTTCAGTCGCGGTGAGGCGCCCCCTGGTGGATGTCCTCATATGACCTGGAGCGTGGGAAAAAGTTCGCAGGCTGCAGTTCATGAGAACATCCACCAGAGGGCGCATCACCGCGACTGAATGTAAGTACAGATCCTGCTTTCCTTTCAGCACCCGGGGATTACAGGTACGAGCGAGTGGTTTATCGCAGCTCGTGCCTGTAATATTAGTTAACCCCTTCAGATGGATTACTTCGTGGGACCTGATCTGACATCAGAAGGTATGTATCTTGTGCGTTTATTATTTTGCCAAGCGAGGGCCTGGAAATGGATTGCGAGAACAATAAATTATTACAACAACCGCTGTGTTTATTTCATTAAAATCCTTTTTAATCATGTGTGTGTGTGTTTTTTAACCCTTTCCAACAATTGGATTAATAATGGATAGGTGTCATAATTGATGCTTCTCCATTATTAATCTGGCTTAATGTCACCTTCCAATAGCAAGGTGGCATTAACCCTTCATTACCCCATATCCCACCGCTACAGGGAGTGGGAAGAGAGTGGCCAAGTGCCAGAATAGGCGCATCTTCCAGATGTGCCTTTTCTGGGGTGGCTGGGGGCAGATGTTTTTAGCCACGGGGGGGCCAATAACCATGGACCCTCTCCTGGCTATTAATATCTGCCCTCAGTCACTGGCTTTACCATTCTGGCGGAGAAAATTGCGCGGGAGCCCACGCCAATTTTTTCCGCCATTTAACCCTTTATTTCAGCAGCTACAGCACTGAAATTTTGCACATACACACTACTAACATTAGTAGTGTGGAATATGCAAAAAAAAAGGGGATATGAGATGGTTTACTGTATGAAAACCATGTCTCATATCCTGTCGGGTTTGTGCAGGAGAAATGAAAAGCCGGCAATTGAATTACCGGCTGTTCACAGATATCGCGCTGAATGAAATCTAAATACAGAATATATATATATATGTGTCTCAATGACATATATATATATATATATATATATATATATATATATATATATATACTGTATATATGTTTTAATGAACATTTGAGCACATAAATCCATTAGATGTCGGTTTTGCAAGCCTGCGCGAAAATCTCGCAGTACGGATGCCATACGGATTACATACGGAGGATGCCATGCGCAAAATACGCTGACACACCCTGCCTACGGATCACTATTTTGGGAACATTTCTCCGTATTACGGCCGTAGTACGGACGTATAATACGTGGCGTATTGTCTTACGCCGAGTGTGACGCTGGCCTTATTCATAGTACAGAAAAGCTTTGATTCTGCACTTACAAAAGTAATTGCAGGTTTTTTATATGCAAATATGCAATCGTTTTAGATTCCACAGAGAAGACAATAGAGAAAAAAAGCACCAAAACCACACAGTTCAGCAGTGTCTTTAGATGCAGAATATTTATGAAATCATATCCACTGTGCTTTGACAGATAAACACAGTAGAATTTCTGTGCAGAAAAGCAGCAGAAAAAACGTAGCATTTATGCTATATGTGAACATGGCCTAAACATCCAATCAAAGTAGATGTGATTTCATGAAAACTTCTACCCTCAAATCTGCATCAGAAGACGCTGTTGTACTGTCTGGTTTTGGAGTTTTTTTTCTCCTTAGGTTTCTATGTGGAGCTTGGAAAAAAAACGCATGTAAAAAAAAAATTGTTGCATTTTCGAGTACAGAATCAATTTTTGGGGGGATCAAAGCTTTCCTACACCATTAAAGAAACAATAAAATGTTGCTTAAAATCTACACCAAAACTCATCAAATAAGGTGAAAAACGCTTAAAAAAATGCAGCAAGTAGGCAAAAGTCAAAGGAGATTATGAGATTGATATTGCATTTCTTGCAGACACCTGCAGAAAGCATGCAGAAGAAAAGACCCAAATGTCAAGGAGGAAATCTCACGCAATTGACTGACAAGTGATGTACGAGGCTACGGCTGCTTCCATTACTAGTCTTGTTTTTGGGGAACTCACAGTGAGCATATGGTTTATACACCTCCAATTCCAACATATGGAATACGTGTATATACCCTGGTACAGTCACTACCAACTCCACAATAACAAAAAGAACCACTAGCTGCCACCACTAATTATTTTATACAGGTTGACTGGAAACCTGTTACAGGTAGCGTATGGCTTCAAGGGTGAAGTTTTACAGAGCAAGAGGAGCAGCGCTATAACATTTTATATATTTAACTTGGAAAGGTAAGCAATATTTCTAAAAAAAATATGCAAAGATGTTACAAAATGGGAACAAAAGAATATAATATGCACAATTACAAAAAATTAAATGGAATAACGAAAGAAAATTACTAAACCAGATGTTGCAGGAATGGCTGTTATCTTTATAGAAGCAAGCAAATCAATTAGGAAAATGGGACACTGACATTAACTATGTTTAGAGAAGGTCTAAATAATAATAAGGGACTATGAGTGCAAACATATAACCCTTAAAAATAAGTTGTAATTGAAAAACTCTAAAATCACATCAAAAGAAACCTTAGTGCACGAATGGTGATACACAAACAAAAAAAATTCAAACTATATTATAAGTAACTGCTTTAATAAGTCAAGTGAAATACAGTCAAAAAGGTTCCAACAGATCGCCACTATCCCTGTCTCCCCTTGCGCACACCAAAATGGAGATTACATGGTTAGGGGGAGAGAAGGGGATGGGGGTAGGCTACATAAGCTCTGTGTATCACCATTTGTGCACTAAGATTTCTTTTGGTGCGATTTTAGAGTTTTTCAATTAAAACATATTTTTAAAGGTTATTATTATTATTATTATTATTATTTATTGTTATAGCGCCATTTATTCCATGGCGCTTTACATGTGAGAAGGGGTATACATAATAAAAACAAGTACAATATTCTTAAACAATACAAGTCATAACTGGTACAGGAGGAGAGAGGACCCTGCCCGCGAGGGCTCACAATCTACAAGGGATGGGTGAGAATACAGTAGGTAAGGTTATATGTTCACACAGCGAACTATGTTTTCCAGAATGCACAGACAAACACAGACATCAAAACTCTTATTTTTATTACATCACGTTCCCGCATACCTCCACTTGGTGAGCTCATATGGGATCTGGTTGTGGGATTTGCTAGTGCTGTTAGCATTTTATGAGCTCCGTAACTTTCAAGATATCTTTGCCCCTGGAAATCCCAGGCAGTAGGTATTGTCAAGTTTCATATTGCAATTTTATCTGTCCATACAGATGAAACATGGCATAGCTAGCACTATTCATTGGACCAATATTAAGTAGGAGGGGTTAGAATGGTCTTATGGTGATGTGAGTAAATGGACTAAGTTCGCCCTTTCACTACAACGCAGAAAATACAGTGGGGCAAAAAAGTATTTAGTCAGTCAGCAATAGTGCAAGTTCCACCACTTAAAAAGATGAGAGGCGTCTGTAATTTACTTCATAGGTAGACCTCAACTATGGGAGACAAACTGAAAAAAAAATCCAGAAAATCACATTGTCTGTTTTTTTTATCATTTTATTTGCATATTATGGTGGAAAATAAGTATTTGGTCAGAAACAAAATTTCATCTCAATACTTTCTAATATATCCTTTGTTGGCAATGACAGAGGTCAAACGTTTTCTGTAAGTCTTCACAAGGTTGCACACACTGTTGTTGGTATGTTGGCCCATTCCTCCATGCAGATCTCCTCTAGAGCAGTGATGTTTTTGGCTTTTCGCTTGGCAACACGGACTTTCAACTCCCTCCAAAGGTTTTCTATAGGGTTGAGATCTGGAGACTGGCTAGGCCACTCCAGGACCTTGAAATGCTTCTTACGAAGCCACTCCTTCATTGCCCTGGCGGTGTGCTTTGGATCATTGTCATGTTGAAAGACCCAGCCACGTTTCATCTTCAATGCCCTTGCTGATGGAAGGAGGTTTGCACTCAAAATCTCACGATACATGGCCCCATTCATTCTTTCATGTACCCGGATCAGTCGTCCTGGCCCCTTTGCAGAGAAACAGCCCCAAAGCATGATGTTTCCACCACTATGCTTTACAGTAGGTATTGTGTTTGATGGATGCAACTCAGTATTCTTTTTCCTCCAAACACGACAAGTTGTGTTTCTACCAAACAGTTCCAGTTTGGTTTCATCAGACCATAGGACATTCTCCCAAAACTCCTCTGGATCATCCAAATGCTCTCTAGCAAACTTCAGATGGGCCCAGACATGTACTGGCTTAAGCAGTGGGACACGTCTGGCACTGCAGGTTCTGAGTCCATGGTGGCGTAGTGTGTTACTTATGGTAGGCCTTGTTACATTGGTCCCAGCTCTCTGCAGTTCATTCACTAGGTCCCCCCGTGTGGTTCTGGGATTTTTGCTCACCGTTCTTGTGATCATTCTGACCCCACGGGGTGGGATTTTGCGTGGAGCCCCAGATCGAGGGAGATTATCAGTGGTCTTGAATGTCTTCCATTTTCTAATTCTTGCTCCCACTGTTGATTTCTTCACTCCAAGCTGGTTGGCTATTGCAGATTCAGTCTTCCCAGCCTGGTGCAGGGCTACAATTT
Organism: Ranitomeya variabilis; assembly: GCF_051348905.1. Classification (NCBI taxonomy): domain Eukaryota; kingdom Metazoa; phylum Chordata; class Amphibia; order Anura; family Dendrobatidae; genus Ranitomeya; species Ranitomeya variabilis. Next base: position 116,837,942 of record NC_135235.1, on the reverse strand, counting down.
TGTTTCTGGTGTCCTTTGACAGCTCTTTGGTCTTCACCATAGTGGAGTTTGGAGTCAGACTGTTTGAGGGTGTGCACAGGTGTCTTTTTATACTGATAACAAGTTTAAACAGGTGCCATTACTACAGGTAATGAGTGGAGGAAAGAGGAGACTCTTAAAGAAGAAGTTACAGGTCTGTGAGAGCCAGAAATCTTGATTGTTTGTTTCTGACCAAATACTTATTTTCCACCATAATATGCAAATAAAATGATAAAAAAACAGACAATGTGATTTTCTGGATTTTTTTTTCTCAGTTTGTCTCCCATAGTTGAGGTCTACCTATGATGTAAATTACAGACGCCTCTCATCTTTTTAAGTGGTGGAACTTGCACTATTGCTGACTGACTAAATACTTTTTTGCCCCACTGTATATCTCCTATAAATACTGGATTGATACATACCCAAATATTTATCACTGGCTCCAAAAGTCTCAGAACAGTTCTTTGGTCAGAGAAAGCTCTGCCTGGGAAATATACTTCCCCATCTCTGCATAAATGAATTCCCATCCTTGTGGCTCATTCCCAGAGAAAATCTCCTATTGGAAATATCTGATCACTGCAGGAAGTCCCTACTTCAATTGAGGTTGAAGTGTCAGCTCTCTCTCATTTAACCAGTTATAATTAGCTCTCTCTTCCTCAGTTATAACAAGTCCCATATGGTCAATGTGAGGGTGATATGTTCTCTCTCCAGAGATGTCTTTATGGGTTTTAATTATTCTCTATGACACTCAATATTACATTTTTATGGGTTTTATAGAGAAAAATCAATCACAACTTTTTTATGCCATTAACTGATTTCCATAAATAATATGTAGAAAAGAATCTGGCACTCCAATATCATAGAAAATCTTGAATTTTATTTTGTACAATCCAGAAAATCCAATGTGTATATAAATTTGACTTTTCAGTCAAACCTTTCTCAAATATTCACAAAGTGGCTGGAGTGAGAACAGTTGCAAATGGCACAAAGCGCAATGGTAATGTACTAAGTCACTGCAAGAATGGCTCTATTCTTGGAGTTTGGACTTTCTGGATCGTACTAAATAAAGATTTTCTTTCATTTTTAATGGTATAACTTCCCTCTGCTTGCTGTCTGCTGTCTGTAATCTGCCGCTTCACCATCTAGAAACATATTTTAATGTGCCTGCTAATTCATTAGTATAATTCATTTGGTGTATTGTACTTAAAACTCACTGTTGCATATCCATGACTGGGATCAATGTAGATCTTTTCTGGTGGAAGGTGTTAAACTAGATGTTGCCAGGCTGAATGTCTTTGATCATCTTAGGAGAAAAAAAACCCGGGTGTCCTGGCCTCAGCTGCCAAATTATCCTCAATCAGTTCCTACAATCCATCTCTTCTGACCCAGCAGTCTGGACTATAAATTTAGAAACATCCTTAGGGGTGCACGCATGTGGGGGTGCACGCAAGCGTCCCAGAAGCAAAGCGTCACGAAGATAAGCATCGTGATACAGCAGTTATTCCATGGCAGTTAGTCAGGGCATGAGTCAGGTAACCCACACTCTGCACTCCAGTCTATCCATGTGCTTAATTCCTATCCTCCTGTGTTCTCTTGCAATCCACTTTCACTGCCCAATCCCCCCTCCATCAAGACTCATATACATCAGCTCCTCACTCCTTCCCTCTCCCATGTACAGCTCCCATGCACTTCTCACCTTCTTGAAAAACCTCACTCCATCTTGCCCAAACACACTGCACAAAAAAGCTTCATACAATTCCAAAAACTTCTTGCTTTTTATCTTCCTACTCCTACTGATTTCAGGGGACATCTCCCCCAACCCCGGTCCACCATCCACCAACCTCAACCCCTACCCTACCTCACATCGAAACCTTAATAATCTTACTAATATTAATTGCACTCCTTCATCTCCTTCTTTTAATTGTGCCCTTTGGAATCCATGGTCTGTATGCAACAAGCTTCCTTTCCTACACAATTACTTTCTCAAAAGCTCTCTGAATCTGTTGGCCCTCACGGAAACCTGGATTCAGGATTCTGACACTGTCTCTCCTGCTGCCATTTCCCATGGTGGCTTACAATTCTCCCATTCCCCGAGACCCACAAACAGACATGGTGGTGGAGTCGGCATACTTCTCTCCCCACAATGCACCTTCCAGGTCATCCCCCAGTTCCATCACTCTCATTCCCTTTTTTTGAGGTCCACACCATCAGGCTCTTTCGTCCCCTCTCCCTCAGAGTAGTGGTCATATACCGGCCCCCAGGCTCACCCACCCACTTCCTGGACCATTTCTCTGCCTGGCTGCCACACTTCATGTCCTCAGAACTCCCAACCCTTATCCTGGGAGACTTCAATATCCCCATAAACAGCCCCACTTCCACATCTGCATCCCAGCTTCTATCACTAACCACTCCTCTAGGCCTCTCACAGCTCTCAACCTCTGAAACCCAAAGACGGTAACAACCTGGACCTGGTCTTCGCCCGGCTCTCCTCAATCTCCTACCTAGATAACTCACCGCTTCCCCTCTCTGACCACAACATTCTCACCTTCACACTCACAAATCCTCGCCGACCCCAGCACCCTCCTACCTACCATACATACAGTAATCTACATGCCATTAACCCTCATACACTTTCAGACTCCCTACACTCATCACTGTCCCCAATCTCCTCTTTTTCCTGTCGTGATCTGGCTGTACATCACTTCAATTACACTCTTAGAAGCACCCTTGACCAAGTAGCTCCCCTCACCTTCAGAACCTCCAAACACAGAGTGAAACAGCCCTGGCTCACATCGCAAATCCGATTTCTCCAGCGATGCTCTAAGTGTGCTGAACGCTTATGGAGGAAAACACACACACCAGAAGACTTCATACACTTCAAATTTATGTTAAGGACCTATAACTCTGCCCTTCACCTCGCCAAACAGACCTACTTCACCACCCTGATCTCACTATCCAACAACCCCAAGAAACATTTTGACACCTTTCACTCCCTCCTCAGGCCAAAAGCACAAGCCCCTATCACAGACATTTGTGCTGATGACCTGGCCTCCCACTTTACAGAGAAAATAGACAATATCCATCAGGAAATTTGCTCCCAGACACCAAGTGCAGTGACTCCCATCCCTTCCTGCATTTCCCCTGGCTCACTCTCCACATTCGATCCCATCACAGAAGAAGAACTCTCCAGGCTCCTCTTCTCGTTTGACTACATGCACCACCGACCCCATTCCCTCACACCTCCTCCAGTCTCTCTCTCCAGTAGTCACAACTCACCTAACTACAATCTTTAATCTCTCCCTCTCCTCTGGCATTTTCCCCTCCTCCTTCAAACACTCTATCATTACTCCATTACTAAAGAAACCCACCCTCGACCCATCCTGCACAAACAACTACAGACCTGTCTCCAATTTCCCCTTCATCTCTAAACTCTTGAAGCGCCTGATATACTCCTGCCTTACCCATTACCTCTCCACTTACTCCCTCCTAGACCCTTCAAAGTCTGGTTTCCGCCCCCTACATTCAACAGAAACTGCACTCATCAAAGTGGCCAATGACATTCTGACAGCAAAACGTAACGGTGACCACTCTCTGCTCATTCTTCTCGCCCTCTCTGCAGCTTTTGACATTGTTGACCACCCTCTCCTACTCTCTAGGCTTCAGTCACTAGGCATTAAGGACACTGCTCTCTCCTGGTTCTCTTCCTATCTTTCTGACCGCTCCTTCAGTGTTCTGTTCTCTGGATCCACTTCATCTCCTCTTCCTCTCACTGTCGGGGTACCTCAGGGCTTAGTCCTTGGCCCCCTTCTCTTCTCCCTCTACACAGCCCCAATTGGAAAGACCATCAGCAGATTTGGCTTTCAGTACCATCTTTATGCTGATGACACACAACTATACACGTCATCCCCTGACCTTACCCCCGCTGTACTACAGAACGCCACTGACTGTCTGCAGTCTCCAACATCATTTCCGCTCTCTATCTGAAACTCAATCTCTCCAAAACTGAACTTCTTCTGCTCCCGCCATCTACTAACCTCCCTAAATCTGACATTTCCCTCTCCGTGAGTGGCACCATAATAACACCCCAGCAGCAGGTGCGCTGTCTGAGTGTTATGTTTGACTCCGATCTCTCCTTCACCTCCCATATACAATCTCTTGCCCGCTCGTGCCACTTACACCTAAAGAATATCTCTAGAATCCGCCCTTTTCTCACCATGGAAACAACAAAAACCCTCACTGTCGCCCTGATCCACTCCCGCCTGGACTACTGTAATGCTCTATTAATTGGCCTCCCCCTCACTCGACTTTCCCCTCTCCAGTCCATCCTTAATGCAGCAGCCAGGGTCGTCCATCTGGCTAATCATTAATCGGACGCATCCGCTCTTCGCCAGTCGTTACACTGGCTGCCCATTCATTACTGGATACAATTCAAAGTACTTGTTCTTACCCACAAAGCTCTCCACAGTGCGGCACCCCCTTACATCTCCTCCCTCATTTCTGTCTATCGGCCTAACAGACCACTGCGCTCTGCGAATGACTTTCGACTAACCTCTGCACTAATCCGTACCTCCCACTCCCGACTCCAAGACTTCTCCCATGCTGCGCCAATCCTCAGGAATGCTGTACCCCAAGATATTAGGACCATCCACAATTTGCATAGTTTTAGGCGCTCGCTCAAAACACATTTGTTCAGAGCGGCCTATCACGCTCCCTAATCAAAGCCATTTTATGTTTGTGTGTGTGTGTGTAGCCCATTCACTATCCCCATCTATCCCCCACCCCCTGAAGATGGCTGGACCATCATTGTAAATACATCATTGTAAATACACACCTGTACTTTGTGTCTCCCCCACCTCATTGTTGATTGTAAGCTCTCACGAGCAGGGTCGTCTTATTTCACTTTAATTATTGTATTGTTAACGTTGTTACTCATGACTGTTGTGTTTGAAACTGTTAAACTGTAAAGCGCTGTGGAATATGTTGGCACTATATAAATAAAGATTATTATTATTACTTTGAAGTGATAGATTTTTTTCTACATACATGACGGGGTTGGACCCTATCCGAGCAACCGCCAGTACTTCTTTGTACTTTACATAAATAATCTGACTACTGTGTATGTGCACACGTCAGGATTTCTTGCAGAAAATTCCTGAGAAAAACCTGAAATTTTCTGCAAGAAATCTGCAAGAAATCTGCATGCATTTTTGCCGCGGTTTTGAAGCGTTTTTGCCGCGGTTTTGGTGCGTTTTTATTCGGACATTTCCCAATGCATTTTATAGTGGGAAATCCGCAAAAAAAACGCAAAATTAATGAACATGCTGCGTTTTTTACCGCGATGCATTTTTTTCGCTGAAAAAAAAAACGCATCATGTGCACAAAAATTGCGGAATTCATTCTAAATGATGGGATGCATATTGTATGCTGTTTTTTTTTGCTCTTTTATAGCGTTTTTATCCGGAAAAAACGCAAAAAAACACGAAAAATCAGCAAAGTGTGCACACAGCCTTACTATGATGCAATCATTTTACTCCCTTCACCACGCACAGGTGACTGTAAGGGCGTAGTCGGATGGTGGTATAACACGGCCAAGAAAAATGCATCTCACTGTTTGGACTGGTCAGCAGATCTCCTGACCCAAGTGAGACAGCATGTATTTATATGTAACTGTCATGCTCGAATCATAAGAGACGCTGGTCATTGAGTGCTGACTAGTGTTGAGCATTCCGATACCGCAAGTATCGGGTATCGGCCGATATTTGCTGTATCGGAATTCCGATACCGAGTTCCGATATTTTTGTGATATCGGGATCGGAAGTTCCCAGTGTATGGTTCCCAGGGTCTGGAGGAGAGGAGACTCACCTTCAGGCCCTGGGATCCATATTCATGTAAAAAATAAAGAATAAAAATAAAAAATATGGATATACTCACCCCTCCCGAGGACCCTGGACCTTAGCGATGTAACCGGCAGCCTCTGTTCCTAAGAATGCAGTGTGTAGGACCTGCGATGATGTCGCGGCTTGTGATTGGTCGCGTGAGCGGTCACATGAGCGGTCACGCGACCAATCACAAGCCGCAACGTCATCGAAGGTCCTTCACTCTGCATTCTTAGGAACGGAGGCTGCCGGTTACATCGCTAAGGTCCAGGGTCCGCCGGAGGGGTGAGTATATCCATATTTTTTATTTTTATTCTTTATTTTTTACATGAATATGGATCCCAGGGCCTGAAGGAGTTTCCTCTCCTTCAGACCCTGGGAACCATCCAGGATACCTTCCGATATTTGTGTCCCATTGACTTGTATTGGTATCGGCAGTAGCGTAGCTAGCAGGGGGGCAGAGGGTGCGGTCGCCCCGGGCCCACCACTGACAGGGGCCCACCCGGAGCTATGCTACACTTAATTATATCTGCGTGCACAGCCCGCCGATATAGGTACTGTAAGCTCCGTGGTAGAGAAGAGGGAGACATGATCTCCCTGCACTACCGCGGGCAGTGGCTGAAGAGAGAGGAACAAATTCCCCAAAGCAGCCCCCCCCATGCAATGCCAGCACTGTACCTGACCTGTCATGTTCCCAATGGCAGGGAATTAAACACATAACACGGGCAAAAACAGGACGAGCTCTAGGGTGATGGAACCTGAGCTGACCGCGATCCTGAACCTCAACACTCAACTAACAGCAGCCGGGGAACGTTCCTGGGGGGACTCTAGACGTCTCGCGCCAGCCGGAGATCTAGCTACCCCTATCAGAAGAATCACAGACCTATCTTGCCTCCAGAGAAATATTCCCACAGAAATAGCAGCCCCCCACATATAATGACGGTGAAATGAGAGGAAGGCACAAACGTAGTTATGAAAACAGATTCAGCAAAATGAGGCCCGCTTAAGCTAGATAGCAGAGGATACAAAAGGTGAACTGCACGGTCAGCTTAAAACCCTTCAAAATACCATCCTGAAATTACTTGAAGTCATGTGCCAACTCATGGTACATGAGTGGTAATTTCAGCCCACTAGAGCAACCAGCAGCAGAGAATTACATATCTGCAAGCTGGACTAAAAACATGAAAGCAAACATGAAACAGGGAAATCCAGACTTAGCTTGTCTTGAAGGCCTAGGAGCAGGTAGCAAAGGTAACAGAGACACACTGATACATTGATAGCCGGCAAGGGAATGACAGGAAAGCCAGGTTAAATAGGAAACACCCAGCCTCTGATGGACAGGTGGAAACCAGAGACCGCAACCCACCAAAGTCACCCAGTACCAGTTGTAACCACCAGAGGGAGCCCAAAAACAGAATCCACAACAGTACCCCCCCCTTGAGGAGGGGTCACCGAACCCTCACGAGAACCCCCAGGGCGATCAGGATGAGCTCTATGGAAGGCGCGGACCAAATCAGTCGCATGAACATCAGAGGCGACCACCCAGGAATTATCCTCCTGACCATAACCCTTCCACTTAACCAAATACTGGAGTTTACGTCTGGAAACACGAGAATCCAAGATCTTCTCAACAACATACTCCAATTCTCCCTCCACCAGCACCGGAGCAGGAGGCTCAACCGAAGGAACAACGGGCACCTCATACCTCCGCAATAACGACCGATGGAACACATTATGAATAGCAAACGATGCTGGGAGATCCAAACGAAAAGATACAGGGTTAAGAATCTCCAAGATCTTATAAGGACCGATGAACCGAGGCTTGAACTTAGGAGAAGAGACCTTCATAGGGACAAAACGAGAAGACAACCACACCAAGTCCCCAACAAGAAGTCGGGGACCCACGCGGCGACGGCGATTAGCAAACTGCTGAGTCTTCTCCTGAGACAACTTCAAATTGTCCACCACCTGATTCCAAATCTGATGTAGCCTGTCCACCACCACGTCCACTCCAGGACAATCCGAAGGCTCCACCTGACCAGAGGAAAAACGAGGATGAAACCCCGAATTACAAAAGAAAGGAGAAACCAAAGTAGCAGAACTAGCCCGATTATTAAGGGCAAATTCGGCCAGTGGCAAAAAGGCAACCCAGTCATCTTGATCAGCAGAAACAAAACACCTTAAATAAGTTTCCAAGGTCTGATTAGTTCGCTCCTTCTGGCCATTCGTCTGAGGATGGAATGCAGACGAGAAAGACAAATCAATGCCCATCTTAGCACAAAACGTCCGCCAAAATCTAGACACAAACTGGGATCCCCTGTCAGAAACGATATTCTCCGGAATCCCATGCAAACGAACCACGTTCTGAAAAAATAAAGGGACCAACTCAGAGGAGGAAGGCAACTTAGGCAAGGGTACCAAATGAACCATCTTAGAAAAGCGGTCACACACAACCCAGATAACGGACATTTTCTGTGAGACAGGGAGATCTGAAATAAAATCCATGGAAATGTGCGTCCAAGGCCTCTTCGGGATAGGCAAGGATAACAACAACCCACTGGCCCGAGAACAGCAAGGCTTAGCCCGAGCACACACTTCACAAGACTGCACAAAGGTGCGCACATCCCTTGACAAGGAAGGCCACCAAAAAGACCTGGCCACCAAGTCTCTAGTACCAAATATTCCAGGATGACCAGCCAACACAGAAGAATGGACCTCGGAGATGACTCTACTGGTCCAATCATCCGGAACAAACAGTCTTTCTGGTGGACAACGATCAGGTTTATCCGCCTGAAACTCCTGCAATGCACGTCGCAAGTCTGGGGAGACGGCGGACAATATTACCCCATCCCTAAGGATACCAGTAGGCCCAGAGTCTCCAGGAGAGTCAGGCACAAAACTCCTGGAAAGAGCATCTGCCTTCACATTCTTTGAACCTGGCAGGTATGAAACCACAAAATTGAAACGAGAAAAAAACAACGACCAACGAGCCTGTCTAGGATTCAGACGCCTGGCAGACTCAAGGTAAATCAGATTTTTGTGATCAGTCAAGACCACCACACGATGTCTAGCACCCTCAAGCCAATGATGCCACTCCTCAAATGCCCACTTCATGGCCAAAAGCTCCCGATTACCCACATCATAATTGCGCTCGGCGGGCGAGAATTTTCTAGAAAAGAACGCACATGGCTTCATCACCGAGCCATCGGAACTTCTCTGTGACAAAACTGCCCCCGCTCCAATCTCGGAAGCATCAACCTCAACCTGAAAAGGAAGTGAAACATATGGTTGACATAACACAGGAGCAGAAGAAAACCGGCGCTTAAGTTCCTGAAAGGCCTCCACAGCCGTAGGAGACCAATTAGCAACATCAGCACCCTTTTTAGTCAAATCAGTCAAAGGTTTAACAACACTGGAAAAATTAGTAATGAACCGACGATAAAAATTAGCAAAACCCAAGAACTTCTGAAGACTCTTAACAGATGTAGGTTGTGTCCAGTCACAAATCGCCTGAACCTTAACGGGATCCATCTCAATAGTAGAAGGAGAAAAAATGTACCCCAAAAAAGAAATCTTCTGGACTCCGAAGAGACATTTTGAGCCCTTCACAAACAGAGAATTGGCCCGCAGGACTTGAAACACCTTCCTGACCTGTAGAACATGAGACTCCCAGTCATCAGAAAACACCAAAATATCATCCAAATACACAATCATAAACTTATCCAGATATTCACGGAAAATATTGTGCATAAAGGACTGAAAGACTGAAGGAGCATTAGAAAGTCCAAAAGGCATTACCAAATACTCAAAATGGCCCTCAGGCGTATTAAATGCGGTTTTCCACTCATCACCCTGCTTTATCCGCACAAGATTACACGCACCGCGAAGATCTATCTTAGTGAACCACCTAGCCCCCTTAATGCGAGCAAACAAATCAGTCAATAATGGCAATGGATACTGATATTTGACTGTAATCTTATTCAGAAGGCGATAATCTATACAAGGCCTCAGGGAACCATCTTTTTTTGCCACGAAAAAAAAACCTGCTCCCAGAGGGGACGAAGATGGACGAATTCCAAGGACTCCTTAATATAATTCCGCATAGCAGTATGCTCTGGCACTGACAGATTAAATAACCGACCCTTAGGGAACTTACTGCCAGGAATTAATTCTATAGCACAGTCACAATCCCTATGAGGAGGGAGCGAATTGAGCTTAGGCTCCTCAAAAACATCCCGATAGTCAGACAAAAACGCAGGGACCTCAGAAGGAGTAGATGAAGTGATTGAAATCAGAGGTGCATCATCATGAACCCCCTGACATCCCCAGCTTAGCACAGACATTGTTTTCCAATCCAGGACTGGATTATGAGTTTGTAACCATGGCAGACCAAGCACTAGTACATCATGTAAATTATACAGTACAAGGAAGCGAATCACCTCCTGATGAACGGGAGTCATGCGCATGGTCACTTGTGTCCAGTACTGCGGTTTATTCATAGCCAATGGTGTAGAGTCAATTCCCTTCAAAGGAATAGGAACTACCAGAGGCTCCAGACTAAAACCGCAGCGTTTGGCAAATTACCAATCCATAAGACTCAGGGCAGCGCCCGAATCCACATAGGCATCGACGGAAATGGATGACAGTGAACAAATCAGAGTTACAGACAAAATGGACTTAGACTGCAGAGTACTAATGGCAAAAGATTTATCAACCTTTTTTGTGCGTTTAGAGCATGCTGATATAACATGAGCTGAATCACCACAATAAAAACACAATCCATTTTTCCGCCTATAATTTTGCCGTTCACTTCTGGACTGAATTCCATCACATTGCATAGTCTCAGGTGCCTGTTCAGAAGACACCGCCAACTGGTGCACAGGTTTGCGCTCCCGTAAACGCCGATCAATCTGAATGGCCATAGCCATAGACTCATTCAGACCTGTAGACGCAGGGAACCCCACCATAATATCCTTAATGGCCTCAGAAAGACCATCTCTGAAGTTTGCAGCCAGGGCGCACTCATTCCACTGAGTAAGCACCGACCATTTCCGAAATTTTTGACAATATACTTCCGCTTCATCATGCCCCTGAGAGAGGGCTAATAAAGCCTTTTCAGCCTGAATCTCCAGGTTAGGTTCCTCATAGAGCAATCCCAGTGCCAGAAAAAACGCATCCACACTGAGCAATGCAGGATCCCCTGGTGCCAATGCAAATGCCCAATTCTGAGGGTCGCCCCGCAGGAAAGATATTACAATCTTGACCTGCTGAACAGGGTCTCCAGAGGAGCGAGATTTCAAAGAAAGAAACAATTTGCAATTGTTCCTGAAATTCAGGAAGGTAGATCTATCTCCAGAAAAAAACTCTGGAATAGGAATTCTAGGTTCAGACATAGGAGTGTGAACAACAAAATCCTGTATGTTTTGAACTTTTGCAGCAAGATTATTCAGGCTGGAAGCCAAACTCTGGACATCCATGTTAAACAGCTAAGGTCAGAGCCATTCAAGGGTTAAGAGGAGGTAAGAAGCAGCTAGACAGCAATTAAGGGCTAGGCAGCAAAACTCTCAGGGAAAAAAAAAAAAATTTCCCTTCAACACTTCTTTTTCTCCTGCTTCAGCCCAAACAATTAACACTTTGTGGGCCGGCTATACTGTCATGTTCCCAATGGCAGGGAATTAAACACATAACACGGGCAAAAACAGGACGAGCTCTAGGGTGATGGAACCTGAGCTGACCGCGATCCTGAACCTCAACACTCAACTAACAGCAGCCGGGGAACGTTCCTGGGGGGACTCTAGACGTCTCGCGCCAGCCGGAGATCTAGCTACCCCTATCAGAAGAATCACAGACCTATCTTGCCTCCAGAGAAATATTCCCACAGAAATAGCAGCCCCCCACATATAATGACGGTGAAATGAGAGGAAGGCACAAACGTAGTTATGAAAACAGATTCAGCAAAATGAGGCCCGCTTAAGCTAGATAGCAGAGGATACAAAAGGTGAACTGCGCGGTCAGCTTAAAACCCTTCAAAATACCATCCTGAAATTACTTGAAGTCATGTGCCAACTCATGGTACATGAGTGGTAATTTCAGCCCACTAGAGCAACCAGCAGCAGAGAATTACATATCTGCAAGCTGGACTAAAAACATGAAAGCAAACATGAAACAGGGAAATCCAGACTTAGCTTGTCTTGAAGGCCTAGGAGCAGGTAGCAAAGGTAACAGAGACACACTGATACATTGATAGCCGGCAAGGGAATGACAGGAAAGCCAGGTTAAATAGGAAACACCCAGCCTCTGATGGACAGGTGGAAACCAGAGACCGCAACCCACCAAAGTCACCCAGTACCAGTTGTAACCACCAGAGGGAGCCCAAAAACAGAATCCACAACACTGACCTGACAGCTGCCTGTCTCCAGTATACTGAGGGCCTCCAGTATACTGAGGACACGCCCACATTGCACGCTGAGTGCTGCAGAGCAGACAGGAAGGAGCATCTTTTTCCAGTGAGAGAGGAGCAGGACACGGGTGTAAGTACAGCTCCCACTTCGACTCTACTCTGCTGCTCTCCTGATAAGACCCAGCAGGATTCCTGTGCTGTATCTGCAGTTTTTAAGGCACTGCAGATTTATGGGGGCTGGTCAGTAATGTGATGTGCACTCACCCTGGCTGCAGGACCCCACAGAGGAGGATATACGGTGTGTCTCTTTCCTATATATACCTTATATGGGAAAGAGTCAAATATCCTCATGTGTGGGGTCCTGCAGCCAGGGTCACGTCCATGAGTGCACATTACTGACCAGTCTTGTCAGTGTATATATATATATATATATATATATATATATATATATATACTAGACTGTGGCCCGATTCTAATGCATCGGGTATTCTAGAATATGCATGTCCTCGTAGTATATGGACAATGATGATTCCAGAATTCGCGGCAGACTGTGCCCGTCGCAGATTGGTTCAGGCAACCTTTATGACATCATCGTCGCCATGGCAACCATTATGACATGTACGTCGATACTGTGCCCGTCGCTGATTGGTCGAGGCGAATTCGCGGCAGACTGTGCCCGTCGCTGATTGGTTGAGGCAACCTTTATGACATCATCGTCGCCATGCTGTGCCCGTCTCTGATTGGTCGAGGCCTGGCGGCCTCGACCAATCAGAGAGGCAGGATTTCCAGGACAGACAGACAGACAGAAAGACAGACAGACAGACAGACAGACAGACGGAAAAACCCTTAGACAATTATATATATAGATATATACACACACATATATATATATGATGAGTACAAAGTGTGTGTGTGCTGCCTACGGCATATACAGTGTGTGTGGGTGTGGTGCGTATGGCGTATACTGTGTGTGTGTGGTGCGTACGGCATATACAGTTTGTGTTTGTGTGTGTGGTGTGTACGGCGTTTACAGTGTGTGTTTAGTGTGTACGGTGTATACAGTGTGTGTTGCGTATGGCGTATACTGTGAGTGTGGTGTGTACGGTGTATAAAGTGTGTCTGTGTGTGGTGCGTACGGTGTATACAGTGTGTGTGTGTGTTGCGTATGGCGTATACTGAGTGTGTGGTGTGTACAGTGTATACAGTGTGTTTGTGTGTGTGGTGCGTACGGCGTATACAGTGTGTGTGGATGTGTGGTGCGTACGGTTTATACAGTGTGTGTGGTGCGTACGGTGTATACGGTGTGTGTGGGGCGTACGGTGTATACAGTGGGTGTGTGGTGCGTACGGCGTATACAGTGTGTGTATGGGTAAATGGGTGCGGGTCCATTTACATATACTCAGTCTAGACCACAAGATCCCCAAGGGAGAGAAGAGGAAAGAGGAACAGAAGAGCCAGGGGGTGTACTTTTTTCTTTAGATTGGTAATATTCTACCTCCCCCTCTTTTTTCTGGTTCCCTCATTTCCGTTTCCCTCTTTGGGGTCTTGTCCAGACAAGAGTATTCCTTTAGGGATACCTGGACACATTCAGGGAGCTATACCCATATGATGGCCTCTATACACACCCACTGGCAGTTTCTTCTATTTAGGTCTTTGTCATTTATTTCAGGGCTGTGCAAGTATCAGCCCACAGAGAGGGACAGACAGTGACCAGAATCCAAGGAGTGGGAGCTACAGCGGGTTCCATTATACAGCGTGGAAGCTAATGCGGGGGTCATTATACAGCGTGGACACTAATGCAGGGGTCATTATACAGTGTGGAAGCTAATGGAGGGGTCTTTATAAAGTGTGGTAGATAATGTGGGGGCCGTTACACAGTGTGGGACCTAAGGCAGGAGTCAATATACAGTGTGGAAGCTAACGCCGGGGTCACTATACAGTTTGAAGGCTGCTGTTGGGCCATCATACAGTGTAAGGCCATCATACAGTGTGGGGGCCTGTAAAGACTTTGGGGCTACCGTGAGAGCACAAAGGAGACATTGTACTATGTAAGGGCACAGTGGTGGCATTACTATGTGATGCAGTATGAGGAGCATTGCATTTGTATCACACAGCAGGAGCAATAATAGGGACACATACGGCAGCAGCTCAGTATTGGGGTATCAGCAGGATGAGGAGGTTGTGCAGGTTGGGGATAGATAGTGATGGGGCTGGAATATGAGAAGTGAAATGTGTCTTTGTTGTATTCTCTGCAGCTGAGTCCTGGGTGGAAGAAGTCGCCATGTCGGTCTGGGCCAGATGGAAAAGACGGGAAAAGTGAACGATTCCATCAGAAAGAACGTCAGTGGTAAGACACCATCTGTAACTGTGCTGTAATCACTTGTATGCTTTGTAGGACTGGTATCTACCTCTTAATGGTCACAATATGGTGGTAATATCAGTATTGGTCTTGTGGAGATGTTTATTTTTTTGTTGAAGCAGGATCATCTGATGAGGTTCTCCTACGTCCACTATTAGGGTGCATCACCATAGTTGTAATCAAAGGTTAGGGGCCCACTCAGATGTCTCGCCCCCCCCTGGGCTGAACCCCTAGCTACGCCTCTGGGTATCGGGTATCGGTATCGGCGAGATCCGATATTTTGCCGGTATCAGCCGATCCAATCCGATACCGATACTTTTGAATATCAGAAGGTATCGCTCAACACTAGTGCTGAGTGCTGACCATAATTACACAGCTAAACAAGTGCTTTGTAAGCAGTATTAGAAGCGCTGATGGCGCCTCCTCCGCCATACACAGAGGTCATGAGATCGCTGTGTATAGGGAGTAGAGATAAGCGAACTTGTTTGAAAAATGTTCCCCAATCTAAAATTTGGCACAAACATAGCACATCCGGATTCGTGCTCGGTTTCCCAAGAATTTTTCCTCAAAGTTTGCAAAATTCGGTCACAATTCCGTAAATGATCGCGTTTCCACAAATGCTTGTTAGGACTTTGGCTAGGATAGTGGCTCTGTATGATGAGTGGGGGTGTGTGTTTTATGAGGGGAGGGAGTGTGTATAGGTCAGAGGAGTTGCGGAGTGTTATTTTTTTTTAAATACTTTAATGTGTGTACGTTCCAGCAATCAGGGAGCAGAAATAATCCACAACGTCATGACACAAGGGCTTTTGTAATTGGCTGCTGAAGTCACATGTCCCTCTCCATAAATAAGTCGACATGTTGTTTTGCTGGCATCATTTTCTCAGTGTAACAGGGCAGAAAGGCTACTCCTGCTGGTGCTGTTGCAAGTTGTCATCTGGAACGTCGATTTTACACATGACAGGATCCTATCTAACTAGATAGGATCCTCATGCAGCACGTCCAAT
Organism: Ranitomeya variabilis; assembly: GCF_051348905.1. Lineage (NCBI taxonomy): Eukaryota > Metazoa > Chordata > Amphibia > Anura > Dendrobatidae > Ranitomeya > Ranitomeya variabilis. The sequence continues at coordinate 116,822,285 of NC_135235.1, read as the reverse complement.
TTTTTTTTATTCCCGCCACACTCAAATGGCACAAACATCTGTTTTATAGACTACTATTACCGTATTTTTCGGACTATAAGACGCACCGGACCATAAGACGCACCCACAAATTTGGTGAAGAAAAAGAGAAAAAAATATTTTTTTTATGTTAAATGGGGGTCTGTCTTATAATACCAGTGTCCATCTTACAAATCATATGTCCCTCATCCTGGTATCTATATAACCCCCATCTTTGTGCTGGCACATGCCCCCCTGTGCTGCTGTCAGGCACATGCCCCCCTGTGCTGCTGGCAGACACATGCCCCCCCAGTCACTATATGCCCCCTTGTGCTGCTGGCAGGCACATGCCCCCCTGGTCAGAATATGCCCCCCGTGCTGCTGGCAGACACATGCCCCCCATGCTGCTGGCAGACACATGCCCCCCTGTGCTGCTGGCAGACACATGCCCCCCCTGTGCTGCTGGAAGACACATGCCTCCCTGTGCTGCTGGAAGACACATGCCCCCGTGCTGCTGGAAGACACATGCCCCCCTTGTGCTGCTGGAAGACACATGCCCCCCTGTGCTGCTGGAAGACACATGCCCCCCTGTGCTGCTGGAAGACACATGCCCCCCTGTGCTGCTGGAAGACACATGCCCCCCCTGTGCTGCTGGAAGACACATGCCCCCCTGTACTGCTGGAAGACACATGCCCCCCTGTGTTGCTGGAAGACACATGCCCCCCTGTGCTGCTGGAAGACACATGCCCCCCTTTGCTGCTGGAAGACAAATGCCCCCCCTGTGCTGCTGGAAGACACATGCCCCCCGTGCTGCTGGAAGACACATGCCCCCTGTGCTGCTGGAAGACACATGCCCCCCTGTGCTGCTGGCAGACACATGCCCCCCCGTGCTGCTGGCAGACACATGCCCCCCTGTGCTGCTGGCAGACACATGCCCCCCCTGTGCTGCTGGCAGACACATGCCCCCCTGTGCTGCTGGAAGACACATGCCCCCCCTGTGCTGCTGGAAAACACATGCCCCACTGTGCTGCTGGCAGACACATGATAAAATAACAAACACTTAACTCACCTTCAGATGATGGCTCTATGCTCACAGCTCCTCGGTTGTGCTTCCTGTTTCCCAGGCATCGGATCATGTGACCTGGGCACACAGTGATGTCATCACTGTGCTGTGCCGATCACATGACCAGATGTCAGCACAGACACAGGAAGCACAACCGAGGAGCTGTGAGCATGGTGCCATCATCTGAAGGTGAGTTAAGTGTTTTCTATTTTATCATGTGTCTGCCAGCAGCACAGGGGGAGCATGTGCCTGCCAGCAGCACCGGGGGGGGGGAATATAAGAGTGACCAGGGGGGCCATATCCATGATGGGAGAGTGGGAGATGCAGGCACATGTAATATTCGCTGCTCCCCTGTGAATCAACTCGGGCAGCTTCAGCACCAAGGTGATGGACAGCAGGTGCAGTGAATATTACATGAGGCTAATGAGCAGGAGCACATAACTTCCTGCTGTCTCAGCAGCCGGCAGCCAGCCCACTCCAGCCCCCTGACACCACTCCAGAGCTTCTCCCTCTCCTCTACAGCACAGCATGGCACACAGATTTGGATTATAAGTCGCACCCCCCACTTTCCCCAAAAATTTGGGGGGGAAAAAATGCGTCTTATAGTCAGAAAAATTTGTCAATTGATCCACAGCAGAACCTGTTATAATTGTAATGCCTGCTGCAGCGCAATAGCACAAAACCTCCACCAGGGGGTGCGGGTGAAGGAAACTAGTTACACTCACAGAGAAACCACCAAGCAGCAGGCAGGAGCCACTAGGTGACGGAAGAGTAGTCAGAAAAGCCGGGTCAGCAACAGAGAGGGATTGAAGTACCAGAGGTCACAGCAATACACGCGGTCAAAAACAAGCCAAAGAAGTCGGGAACAGGAAAGCCAGAGATGGAAGACAATCAAACAGGTCAGGGGACAAGTCGAGTCAAATACCAGGAGGTCACAACACAGAGAGCGAGTACTACGATGAGTGAAGTCACAGGGAAAAACGGTAATGGGACCTAGGTAAATGAGCAGAGGACAAATCATGGTATAACAGGGTCAGCTGCTCAAGCCAGAGATTGGAACTATAACTGACACTGATTGCAGGTAACAGTGGACTGAAATAGCCAGATAGATACCAAAATGAGGCAGAGAAGATTAACCCCCGCATGACCATCCTGGGGAGAGAGTAATCAGAAACAAACCCCGGACTGGATCATGACAGTACCCCTTCTCAATGGGGGGCCACCAGACCCCCAGGTTTCCCTGAATACTGAGCACAAAAGGCCCAGACCTACCGATCCACATGGACCGAGCATGCCGGTCCTCCGTACCGTAAACTTTCCAATGGACAAGATACTGAAGTGAACGGTGGAGCATCCAAGAATCCATTATTTGTTCCATCTCATATTCGGTCTGATGATCCACCAAAACAGGAGGCGGACGAGACATAGAGTCTCCTGAGGAAGACACCCACGGTTTCAAACGAGCCTTATGGAACACATTGGGGATCCGCAGTGATGGAGGCAAGTGCAGGCGAAAGGCAACAGGATTAACTACCACCAAAATTTTGTAAGGTCCAATAAACTTGGGGCTTAACTTAGCAGAAGGAATCCTCAACCTTATACTCTTAGTGGATAACCATACCTTACTCCCCACCTGAAATTCCGGCCCCACCGACCGTAGTTTATCATCAAAAAATTTCTACTTGCCCTGACTGGCAACATCAGCTCCTGACCCCCCGAATCCAGCCAAGAAAATTCACCAAAATGGGGGTGAAAACCATAATTGCAAAAGAACGAGGAAGCACCAGTGGATTGATTAATATGATTATTAAATGTGAATTCTGTCAATGGTAATGAAGAGCACCAATCATCCTGACGAGACGTGGCAAGGCACCTCAAAATCTGTTCCAAAGACTAATTGGTCCTCTCCGTCTGACCGTTGGTCTCCGGATGATAGGCTGAAGAAAATGTCAAACTGATACCCAGTCTTATACAAAAAGCCCTTCAGAACTTAGACACAAATTGCACCCCTCTATCAGAGACAACATTCACAGGCACACCATGTAATATCACAACATGCTCGATGAAAAGTTTCTACAAAGTTTCCGCATTAGGCAGCCCTGTCAATTGTACAAAATGCGCTTGTTTGCTGAATCTATCCACCACCACCCAGACCACAGTTTTGACATTAGAAGGAGGAAGATCCATGATAAAATCCATGGACAGATGGGTCCAAGGTTGATCTGGAATTGGCAATGGCACCAATTCCCTGGCCGGCCGGTTATAGGAGGTTTTAGCGCAGGCACATGTCTCACAGGAGGATACAAATACAGCGACATCAGAAGCCAATGAAGACCACCAAAACAGCCTAGTGATGGCTTTGAGCGTGGCCGAGACTCCCGGATGCCCACTAAGAGCCAAGTCATGGAATTCCCAGAGCACACTTAACCAATACTGAACAGGCACAAAAAACTTATTATCTGGCGTGGATGGAGGAGCAAGAGACTGGGCCCCCCGAATCTCCCACTGTAATGCCGAGAAAACTCCAGCCACAACCACCCTGTGCTGAAGAATGGAGGAAGGATGTTCAGGAGGAGATATTGGATTTAAGCTATGAGATAAGGCATCCACCTTCACATTCTTGGATCCAGGCCTAAAAGTGATGGAAAACTGAAATCGAGAAAAAAAGTGACCACCTAGCCTGCCTCGGGGTTTAACATTTGGCCGACTCAATGTAAAACAGGTTCTTGTGGTCTGTGATGACTGTGATTCGATGGACAGACCCCTCCAAAAAATGCCTCCATTCTTCAAAAGCCAATTTAATGGCCAGTAACTCTTGGTTACCCACATCGTAATTCCTTTCAGCAGAGGAAAACTTTTTAGAAAAGAAGGCACAGGGTCTTAAATTTGTTAACGTGGTGGGACCTTGAGACGACACATCCTCACTCCCACCTCCAAGGCATCTACCTCCACAATAAATGGCTCAGACACATCAGGTTGGATCAGTACAGGGGCAGACATAAAACATTATTTTATAGAAGAAAATGCTGCTAAAGCTGGAGCTGACCAGTTTTTTATATCAGTTACCTTGCGAGTTAAATCAGTGAGGGGTTTAGCCACCTGTGAAAGCCCCTTGATTAATTTTCTATAGTAATTGGCAAACCCCAAAACTATCTGAAGATCCTTGAGATCTTTGGGTTGCACCCAATCAACAATAGCTTGTACCTTTCTAGGGTTCATGCGAAACCCATCAGCAGACAAAATAAACCCCAGAAAGGACAATTCTTGCACAAAAAAATGAACACTTCTCCAGTTTAGCAAAGAGAGAGTTCTCCCTGAGCCTCTGGAGGACAGCACGGAGATGACCCATATGTTTCATTTTATCAGCAGAATATATAAGGATATCATCCAGATACACCACCATGATGTGCCCAATGAAATCCAAAAAAACATGATTAATGTAATTCCGAAACACTGCTGGTGCATTGGTCAGACCAAAGGGCATAACAAGGTTCCCAAACAACCCCTCAGAGGTGAGGAAAGCAGTTTTCCACTCATCCCCCTCCCGCATGATGATGAGTGTATATGCTCCCCTGAGGTCCAACTTAGAGAACCATCTGGCCTCAGACAATTGATTGTATAAATCAGGAAAAAGTGGGAGCGGGTAAGTATTCCTTATGGTGATGTTGTTTAATTCTCGAAAATCGTGGCATGGGCGTAAACCACCATCTTTTTTCTTCACAAAAAAGAACCCGCTGACACAGGAGAAACAGAGACTTTCGGAGATATACTCCTTCATAGCTGCCCGCTCAGGGCCAGAGAGATGGTACAAATGGGCCTTGGGAAGTTTGGCCCCAGGGATGAGATTAACAGCACAATCGAATGGGCGGTGTGGTAGAAGCTCAGCCTCCTTTTTGGAGAATACATTCTCAAAATCCTTCAGGTACTCCAGAATACCCTCCAGACTGATGGATGACACAGACACATTAACAAGGCAACCTTTAGAACAATTAGGACCGCAATTAACAATTCCCCCGAGATACCCAATCAATGATCAGGTTATGTAACAGTAACCAGGGAAACCCCAACACTAGTCCCGCAGGTAGCAAAGGGGAAACGGGAAAATAAATCTTTGCTCACCAAAATATACCTGAGACCGTCCGTGTCTGGAGATCATTGGCTGACTACCACATGTGTGCAAATAGAAATAGAAGACTTCCGGCACAGGAATCCTTTTTCAGTAAAAAATTATTTCTTTATTTCAACATCTTCAGCGATAAAAAACAACATCATGGGGACCTCCCCCATTGGCCTGACCCATTTTGGACCCAGTAAAAACAGCCCTTCTTGCAGGTAGATTGTCCATAATAAAACATGCAATACATTCTTGATGACAAGACCCCACCTTAAGGATAAACTCCTCGGAGATAAACTTAACAACATTCCTAGTGAGGGGTGTTTTATCAATGGCCACAATATAAATAGGAGTTTCCAACCTGACTGTCCAAAACTTACATTTGACCACCAAATCAGAGTCAATCAAGTTCAAAGATGACCCACAATCCACAAAAGCTGAAGTGGAGGTACAACCGTTCTTGACACAAAGTTCTACTTACAACAGTAGTTTAAGAGATTGTTACATCCTCCGCTACGCTCCAGCGTCCTCGTTCCATCGCTCCAGCGTCCCGGTCTGCACGCTCCTCTGCAGGTGTTCTTTCTCTGCGCAGGCGCTCTAGCTTCCCTGTAGCTCGCAGGCCCAGCGTCTCTGTTACCTCCTCCTGAAGTCACATGTTCTTTCCATCCAATCCTGTTCCTGCTCCTCCTATAAAAGGTAGTTCTTCCTGCTTCCTGGTGCCTGATTGTTTTAGCACGTTTGCTATTACGTTTGGCCCTTCGTATTCCCTGCTCAAGTACCTGCACTCTGTGCCTTACCGTGCTACCTTCCGGTTCTCTCTGGTTCACTCCGTTTCCTCCTTGTTGTTACCTGCAGTCCCCGTTCTTCTTTTCCTGTAGTTTTCCTATGGTCTTTGTTTTGTTTTCCTTCCCTCAGCTCAGCTCCATTCCTGCCTCCCAGCCCTCCGGGCTCTCTAGCTGCTTCCCGTATTTTTCCTCAGTATCCTGCCTTCGTTTATCTCTCTTCCTGGAGCCGTCCCTACAGGTATCTCACCGTGGGTAAGTGACCTCTGGGCTTGCTCCTTGCGGTCTCTGTATAGGGGTCGTTATCTCCTAGGTCGCTCGCCCAGGGGTAGGGCTCCCCACGGTCCAGAGGGTCCACTCTTGTCTCTCCTAGTTCGCTATAGTACAATCAGGCCATGGACCCCGCGGGTACCCCTTTCTCGGCCCAGAAAGAGCTAGCCCATTTGCGTGAAAACCAACGGTGCATAATGGCTTTTATGAAGTCTATGGAGTCCCGCCTTACCTCGATACAGACTTCAGACCCAGTTAACGCTGCCCAGTTAGCTAGTCTCCAACAAGAGCTTGCCCAGCAACGCGATACCCAATCCCGCATGCTGAGTTATATGGCCTCTATTGATGACCGTTTGTTTAATCTCCAGTCTGCCCCAGCTGTGGTCACACAAGCCTCTTCCCTTGACTCCAGTCCTCCGTCTACCGCTCACCCTCCCCCTCGTTTGGGTAAACCTCCCAGGTACTCTGGCGATCCAAAACTTTGCAGGGGTTTTTTAAATCAATGCCGCCTCCACTTTGAGCTTCTCCCACTTCAGTATCCATCAGATCGGGCGAGAGTGGCGTTCATAGTGTCTCATCTTGAGGGGGAGGCATTAGCTTGGGTGAACCCCTTATGGGAGCGTGACGATCCCGTTGTCAGCCACCTGGAGGACTTTCTTGAGACGTTTCGGAAAGTTTTCGATGAGCCCGGACGTTTAGCCTCTACGACCGAGTCTCTCTTTAATCTGCGTCAGGGTTCTTCTTCCGTTGGACAATATGCCATCCGCTTTCGTACTTTGGCCTCGGAGTTAGGGTGGAACAATGAGGCTCTTGTGGGTGCTTTCTGGCGAGGCCTGTCCAGCCGTATTAAAGACGAGCTCGCCGGTCGTGACACTCCAACTACCCTGGAGGACCTTATCTCTCTCGCCACTCGGATCGACCTCCGCTTCCAGGAGCGTTCGCGGGAGTCTGCTAGAGAGAGGAGATCTATGCCTGTCTCCGCTACCTTCCATCAGTCTAGTATTTCTCGTGCTCCCGTTTCTGTTCCCTCTACTGTTCCAACCTCTGAACCTATGCAAGTGGATCGAGTTAAAATGGCGGAACAACGCCGCAAAGAGAGACGCACCCAGGGCCTCTGCTTCTATTGTGGTAGTGCAACCCATTTACTCCGCAGTTGCCCTGACAGACCGGAAAACTCTTCCGCCTAGGACAGGTAAGAGAGGCCTCCCTAGGTGCCCGCGTTTCCTCTCAACCTTTGACTCTTTCCATTCTTTTTTTCTCTAACCAGCATCAATCTTCCGAGGTGGCGTATGTGGATTCTGGAGCGGCAGGCAATTTTATCAGTCTTGAGGCGGTTCGGAGGCTTCGCGTACCAGTAATCTCTTTGGACACCCCCCGTCTAATCGCCTCTGTGGATGGAAGACCTTTACAAGATGCAATTTCCCTTGTCACTGAAGAGGTGGAGATACAAATTGGGGCCCTTCATCGCGAGAAGATCGCTTTTTATGTTCTGCCTAACCTTTCCTACGCCTTCCTGCTGGGTCTCCCTTGGCTTCGACTACATGAGCCCACACTGAATTGGCGCACTGGAGATGTACTTCGGTGGGGTCCTTCGTGCCATGATCGTTGCCTTCGGTCTGTATGTCCGGTTTCTCGTACCCAGCCTGCTGAAGTTCCTGACGGGTTACCTTCTCCTTACTGGTCTTACGCTGACGTCTTCAACAAGCGAGAGGCTGAGAATCTTCCTCCCCATCGTTCTTACGATTGTCCTGTGGAGCTTCTTCCCGGCCGTTCTCCACCTAGGGGAAGGATTTACCCGCTTTCTGCAGCTGAGACCAAATCTATGTCTGAGTACATACAAGAGAACCTAGCTAAAGGATTCATCCGGAAATCCTCCTCCCCTGCTGGAGCAGGGTTCTTCTTTGTGAAGAAGAAGGACGGTTCCTTAAGACCTTGTATAGACTATCGGGGTTTGAACAGCATCACGATTAAGAATCGGTATCCTCTGCCCCTTATACCGGAGCTCTTCGATCGCCTCCGTGGCGCTCGTATTTTTACTAAGTTGGATTTACGAGGCGCTTACAATTTGGTCCGGATCCGCTCTGGTGATGAGTGGAAAACAGCTTTTAACACCCGGGATGGACACTACGAGTATTTAGTCATGCCTTTCGGTCTCTGCAATGCTCCTGCGGTTTTCCAAGAGTTCGTTAACGATGTGTTCCGGGATCTTCTGTACTCTTGTGTTTTGGTTTATTTGGATGATATCCTTATTTTTTCTTCTGATCTTCCGTCACATCGCAGGAGTGTCCGCGAGATCTTGCAACGCCTAAGAGAAAACCACTTGTATGCCAAGATAGAGAAGTGCTTGTTTGAGCAAACCTCACTACCTTTCCTTGGTTACATTGTCTCTGACTCCGGCCTTAAGATGGACCCTGAGAAGGTGAATGCCATTATTAACTGGCCATGGCCCTGCGGAGTGAAAGCCATTCAACGCTTCATCGGATTCGCTAATTACTACAGGCAATTCATCCCACATTTCTCCTCCATGATTCGTCCTCTCTCTTCTCTCACTCGCAAAGGTTCCTGCTCCAAGGATTGGTCTCCTGAGGCCGAGAAGTCCTTTGTCCTTCTCAAGAGATCTTTTTCTTCTGCCCCAGTCTTGCATCACCCGGAGGTGAACAAGCCTTTTATTCTGGAAGTTGACGCCTCCTCTACCGGAGCTGGAGCTGTGCTCTCACAAAAGACTCCTGAGGGTTTAACGGCACCGTGCGGCTTCTTCTCAAAAGCCTTTTCACCCTCTGAACGAAATTACACAATTGGAGATCGAGAATTGCTGGCCATCAAATTGGCTCTAGGCGAGTGGAGATATCTACTGGAGGGCTCAGTGCACCCGTTTGTAATCTTCTCCGATCACAAGAATCTTACTTACCTACAGACTGCGCAAAGATTGAATCCACGTCAAGCTAGATGGTCCTTGTTCTTTGCTCGCTTTGAGTTCGAACTTCGTTTTCGGCCCGGCAACAAAAACATAAGAGCTGACGCCCTGTCCAGGTCCTTCCAATCGTCAGATACCGTAGAGGAGCCAGCTTACATCATTGACCCTACTAAGATGGTCACCGTAGCCCCTTTACGGATGTTCCAACCTCCTCCGGGCAAAACTCTTGTCTTGGATGAAGACACTAAGAGGGTCTTATCTTGGGGCCATTCTTCCAAATTGGCTGGTCATGCCGGTACTAGAAAGACTTTTCTTCTCATTTCGCGTTACTATTGGTGGCCTACTTTACGTCAAGACGTAAAGGACTTCGTAGCCTCTTGTCCTTCTTGTGCCAGAAACAAGGTACCCAGGCGACTACCGCATGGAAATCTCCTTCCTCTTCCTGTTCCATCCGCACCTTGGCAACACATCGCAATGGACTTCATCACCGATCTACCTTGCTCTTCCGCCTGCACGGTCATCCTCGTCGTTGTGGACAGATTCTCTAAGATGGCTCACTTCATTCCATTATCCGGTTTACCTTCAGCTCCTGAGTTGGCTAACATTTTTATTCTTAACATCTTCAAATTCCATGGTCTTCCTCAGCACATCGTGTCAGACAGAGGGGTTCAATTTACTTCCCGCTTTTGGAGAGCTTTGTGCAAACTTTTAAAGGTGAATCTGGACTTCTCTTCCTCGTATCACCCTCAAACTAACGGTCAAGCAGAACGTACCAACCAAACCTTGGCTGCTTATCTTCGGCATTTTTCTAATGCTCACCATAATGACTGGGTCGAACTACTTCCTTGGGCGGAGTTTGCCTATAACAACCATTCCAGCGAATCCTCCGCAAAGTCTCCATTTTTTGTTGTTTTTGGACGGCATCCAAGTGTTCCCCTACCGGTTTCTCCTGCCTCTGGTGTTCCAGCTGCTGACTCTACGGCTCTCAACTTTTCTTCCATCTGGAGCGAGGTCAAAGGGACCTTAAATCTAGCTTCTTCTAGAATGAAGAGACAAGCAGACAAGAGGCGTTTAGATTCTCCTCCTTTTTCTCCTGGTGACAAAGTTTGGCTTTCTTCAAAATTCATCAGACTCAAGATTCCTTCCTACAAGCTTGGTCCACGGTTCATCGGTCCTTTTGAGATTCTACGTCGAGTCAACGATGTCGCCTACAAGCTGAAATTGCCTGCTTCGCTCCGTATACCCAATACGTTTCATGTCTCTCTTCTCAAACCAGCCGTCTTTAACCGTTTTCATTCTCCCTCTTGTTCCTCTTCTCAACCTGCCAGCACGGACAACATTTTTGAGGTTAAGGACATTTTGGCTGTTAAAAAGGTTCGGGGAAAAGAGTTTTTTCTGGTGGACTGGAAGGGTTTTGGTCCGGAGGAGAGGTCCTGGGAGCCCTTGGAGAACATTGATGCTCCTCGTATTCTCAATAGGTTTTTTGCTACTCTTCGTAAAGGGGGGTGTAAGAAGGGGGGTACTGTTACATCCTCCGCTACGCTCCAGCGTCCTCGTTCCATCGCTCCAGCGTCCCGGTCTGCACGCTCCTCTGCAGGTGTTCTTTCTCTGCGCAGGCGCTCTAGCTTCCCTGTAGCTCGCAGGCCCAGCGTCTCTGTTACCTCCTCCTGAAGTCACATGTTCTTTCCATCCAATCCTGTTCCTGCTCCTCCTATAAAAGGTAGTTCTTCCTGCTTCCTGGTGCCTGATTGTTTTAGCACGTTTGCTATTACGTTTGGCCCTTCGTATTCCCTGCTCAAGTACCTGCACTCTGTGCCTTACCGTGCTACCTTCCGGTTCTCTCTGGTTCACTCCGTTTCCTCCTTGTTGTTACCTGCAGTCCCCGTTCTTCTTTTCCTGTAGTTTTCCTATGGTCTTTGTTTTGTTTTCCTTCCCTCAGCTCAGCTCCATTCCTGCCTCCCAGCCCTCCGGGCTCTCTAGCTGCTTCCCGTATTTTTCCTCAGTATCCTGCCTTCGTTTATCTCTCTTCCTGGAGCCGTCCCTACTGGTATCTCACCGTGGGTAAGTGACCTCTGGGCTTGCTCCTTGCGGTCCCTGTATAGGGGTCGTTATCTCCTAGGTCGCTCGCCCAGGGGTAGGGCTCCCCACGGTCCAGAGGGTCCACTCTTGTCTCTCCTAGTTCGCTATAGAGATGAGGAAAAAGGCACTTGAGCGTCTGGGCAACCTCCTTAACAGTTAAGTTTTTTAGGTTTAGATCAAAATATTGAATTAAAAATTAGTAATCATATAGTCAAAAACAACAAAATATTTATTAAATATTCTTTAAAAACCACCAACCTGTGGCTACACCGAACAACCACAAACATGTGAAAAAACTAGTGTGGGGAACTGCACATACCCTGCATGATGTCTATGCTAAAGTCTGCCTGTCTGCGGGGGTTGGCGCCCAATGGGATAGGTATTGGTGCCCCTGCTCCACGTCGGCTGACCCTGGGGTCCCTGGGATACCCTAACCTTCCAGTTGGACCCCTCTACCCACACAATCGTGAACTAAAGGTCCCCTAAGGGCTAAACATAGACCACACCTATGTCTAGGGAGTCCTATGCCCCACACTGTGTCATAAAAACAAAACAGAGAACATGTAACAAGGCTGTTGACGGCAATGCAAGATCACTTAGCCTACTTGCTCCACATGATAATAGATAGGAGTAATGTTTGACCGACTTTCTCCAAGTGATTGTGATTTGCAACCACCTATGACAAAAGAAATTTGTATATTGTTGCTATTGTGGACCATTATCCCATGGCTACCTCCTCAACAGTTACCCAGACTTAGGCGTTTCCCAGCACCTTGGAAGTAGGAGGACAGGAGGGACAGTCCTTTTTCCAGTGTCCTGGACTACCACAGTAGAAGCAGAGTCTCCCATCAGGTCGTCGTCTCATCTCCCTTTCATTGACGGTAGTTTCCCCCACCTTCATGGGCTAAGACTGAGGCGTAGCATCAGGGTTACTCGGAAGCAAAGGACCTTCTCACTGCATGACACCCTCTCCCATAGTCTTCGATCCATCTGAATGGCCTGAATCATAGCCTCCTCCAAAGAACTAGGTGGTGGATGGAGAGCCAGAGCATCCTTCAAATGGTCAGACAGTCCCCTCCGGAACTGGCACCTGAGTCGTTCAATGAGACCTCTGGGGACCATCGTCTAAACTCTGAGCAATACCACTCAGCTGAGAGCTTTCCTTAAGCAAGACCCATGATAGTATCCTCTGACACCTTGATACAGTCTGGATCATCATAGATAAGTCCTAGGGCCTCAAAAAACCCATCCACTGACATCCGTTTAGGGGCAGTAAGGGACAGCGAGAAAGCCCAAGATTGGGGACCCTCGGTAAAAAAAAAATTTGCAACCCTACCTGAACGTACAAAATGTATCATTTTCAGCAAAGGTGTCGGGGAGCTTGACCGAGGGTTCGGGAGAGAGTGCAAGGTGACATCTACAGAATCGCCAGACCTACTGACAACATGAGGGACGGTACCCTGCACCGTCTTAACCGTCTCCATCAACTCTTTCTGTAATTGAGTATGAGACATGGCCAGGGCCCTATGTTCCACCAACAATTCCCACATCATCTGCGTCAAACTGGACTCCTGGTCAGCCAGATGGCACAGCGGATCCATAGCCAGGGAATAATGTAATGCCTGCTGCAGCGCAGTAGCACAAAACCTCCACCAGGGTGTGTGGGTGAAGGAAAATAGGTACACTCAGAGAAACCACCGAGCAGCAAGCAGGAGCCACTAGGTGGCAGAAGAGTAGTCAGACAAGCCGGGTCAGCAACAGAGAGGGATCAAAGTATCAGAGGTCACAGCAATAAACGTGGCCAGAAACAAGCCAAAGAAGTCAGAGCTGGTCAGGAACAGGAAATCCAGAGATGGAAGACAATCAAACAGGTCAGGGGACAAGCTGAGTCAAATACCAGGAGGTCACAACACAGAGAGCAAGTACTATGATGAGCGAAGTCACAGGGGAAAACAGGAACGGGACGTGTTATGATCCTTAGTGGTTGAGGATCACAAATTACTCCAGCTAAGTAACAAACATAGGACAAGCTCTAGGGAGGTGGCAAACTGGACTGACCACAAATCTGAACCTATCCAAACACACTAGAAGTAGCCGGTGAACGTGCCTAAAAATCCTAGACGTCTCAAGCCAGCCTGAGGAACTAACTACCCCTAGAGAGAAAGAAAGACCTCTCTTGCCTCCAGAGAAATAATCCCCAAAGATATAGAAGCCCCCAACAAATAATAACGGTGAGGTAAGAGGAAGGCACATACACAGGGGTGAAAGCAGATTAAGCAAATGAGGCCCACTAATACTAGATAGCAGAAAATAGAAAAGGGAATCTATGCGGTCAGTAAAAAACCCTTACAAAATATCCACTCTGAGATTTCAAGAACCCCCGCACCAACTAACGGTGTGGGGGGAGAAACTCAGTCCCCTAGAGCAACCAGCAAGCGAGGAAATCACATTTTAGCAAACTGGACAAGAAACATGATGAATGCTGATAATCAAAAAATGAACAAACGAAAACTTAGCTTGTCTTGGAGAGACTGGGAGCAAGGTAGTCACAAGGAATATGAAAAGCACTGAATACATTGATAGCAGGCAAGGAACTGAGTATCCAGGTGAGCTAAATAGGAAACCAACCAAGGATAACGAACCAGCTGATGCAGGCAACCTGCAGAAAGACAACACTACACAGTACCGCTTGTGACCACTAGAGGGAGCCCAAAAATAGAGTTCACAACAGTACCCCCCCTTGAGGAGGGGTCACCGAACCCTCATCAAGACCCCCAGGGCGATCAGGATGAGCCGCGTGGAAGGCACGAACCAAATCGGCCGCATGAACATCAGAGGCGACAACCCAGGAATTATCCTCCTGACCATAGCCCTTCCACTTAACCAAATACTGAAGCCTCTGTCTAGAGATACGAGAATCCAAAATCTTCTCCACCACGTACTCCAATTCGCCCTCGACCAGCACCGGAGCAGGAGGCTCAACAGAAGGAACCACAGGTACCACATACCTCCGCAACAAAGACCTATGGAACACATTATGAATGGCAAATGATGCTGGCTGGGAGATCCAAACGAAAAGACACCGGGTTAAGGATTTCCAAGATCTTATAAGGACCAATGAAGCGAGGCTTGAATTTAGGAGAGGAGACCTTCATAGGAACATATCGAGAAGACAGCCACACCAAATCCCCAACACGAAGTCGGGGACCCACACCGTGGCGGCGGTTGGCAAAGCACTGAGCCTTCTCCTGTGACAACCTCAAATTGTCCACCACATGGTTCCAAATCTGCTGCAACCTATCCACCACAGAATCCACCCCAGGACAGTCAGAAGGCTCAACCTGACCCGAGGAAAAACGAGGATGGAAACCAGAATTGCAGAAAAAAGGCGAAACCAAAGTAGCAGAACTAGCCCGATTATTAAGGGCAAACTCGGCCAATGGCAAAAAAGTCACCCAATCATCCTGATCAGCAGAAACAAAACATCTCAAATAAGTTTCCAACGTCTGATTAGTTCGCTCGGTTTGGCCATTAGTCTGAGGATGGAAGGCCGACGAAAAAGACAAATCAATGCCCATCTTAGCACAAAAAGTATGCCAAAACCTGGACACAAACTGGGATCCTCTATCAGACACAATATTTTCAGGAATGCCGTGCAAGCGAACCACATTCTGAAAAAATAGAGGAACCAAATCGGAGGAGGAAGGCAACTTAGGCAAGGGCACCAAATGGACCATCTTGGAAAAACGATCACACACCACCCAGATGACAGACATTTTCTGAGATACTGGAAGATCCGAAATAAAATCCATGGAAATGTGCGTCCAAGGCCTTTTCGGGACAGGCAAAGGCAAAAGCAAACCGCTGGCACGAGAACAGCAAGGCTTAGCCCGAGCACAAATCCCACAAGACTGCACAAAGGAACGCACATCCCGTGACAAGGAAGGCCACCAGAAGGACCTAGCCACCAAATCTCTGGTACCAAAAATCCCAGGATGACCCGCCAACACCGAAGAATGAACCTCGGAAATAACTCTGCTGGTCCATTTATCCGGGACAAACAGTCTCTCTGGTGGACAACGGTCAGGTCTATCCACCTGAAATTTCTGCAGCACTCGTCGCAAATCTGGGGAAATGGCAGACAAAATCACTCCCTCTCTGAGAATACCAGCCGGCTCAGAAACTCCCGGAGAGTCAGGCACAAAACTCCTAGAAAGTGCATCAGCTTTCACGTTCTTTGAACCAGGCAGGTATGAGACCACGAAGTTGAAACGGGAGAAAAACAACGACCAACGAGCCTGTCTAGGATTCAGGCGCTTGGCAGATTTGAGGTAAATCAGATTTTTGTGATCAGTCAAGACCACCACACGATGTTTAGCTCCTTCGAGCCAATGTCGCCACTCCTCAAATGCCCACTTCATAGCCAACAACTCCCGATTACCAACATCATAATTCCGCTCGGCAGGCGAAAATTTTCTTGAAAAGAAAGCACATGGCTTCATCACAGAGCCATTAGAGCTTCTCTGCGACAAAACAGCCCCTGCTCCAATCTCAGAAGCATCAACCTCGACCTGGAAGGGGAGAGAGACATCTGGCTGACATAAGACTGGGGCTGAAGAAAACCGGTGCTTCAGCTCCCGAAAGGCCTCCACGGCCGCAGGAGACCAATTAGTCACATCAGAACCCTTCTTGGTCAAATCTGTCAAAGGTTTAACCACGCTAGAAAAATTAGCGATGAAACGACGGTAAAAATTAGCAAAACCCAAGAACTTCTGAAGACTCTTAACAGACGTGGGCTGAGTCCAGTCATGAATAGCCTGGACCTTGACTGGGTCCATCTCCACAGTAGAAGGAGAAAAAATAAAACCCAAAAAGGAGACCTTCTGTACTCCGAAGAGGCATTTTGAGCCCTTCACAAATAAAGCATTAGCACGCAGGACCTGAAACACCATCCTGACCTGCTTCACATGGGACTCCCAATCATCAGAAAAGACCAAAATGTCATCCAGATAAACAATCATAAATTTATCCAGATATTCTCGGAAGATGTCATGCATGAAGGACTGAAACACAGAAGGAGCTTTAGAGAGTCCAAAAGGCATCACCAAGTACTCAAAATGGCCTTCGGGCGTATTAAATGCTGTTTTCCATTCATCTCCCTGCTTAATGCGTACAAGGTTATACGCACCACGGAGATCTATCTTGGTGAACCAACTGGCACCCTTAATCCGAGCAAACAAATCAGACAATAGTGGCAAAGGATACTGAAATTTGACTGTGATTTTATTCAGAAGACGATAATCTATACAAGGTCTCAAAGAACCGTCCTTCTTGGCCACAAAAAAGAATCCTGCACCAAGAGGGGAAGAGGATGGGCGAATATGTCCCTTCTCCAAAGACTCCTTTATATAACTCCGCATCGCGGCATGCTCTGGTATAGACAAATTAAAAAGTCGTCCCTTAGGGAATTTACTACCAGGAATTAAATTTATAGCACAGTCACAATCCCTATGAGGGGGCAGGGCACTGGACCTGGGCTCATCGAATACATCCTGGTAGTCAGACCTCAGGGACCTCAGAAGGAGTGGAAGACGCAATAGACACCAACGGAGTATCGCCATGAATTCCCTGACAACCCCAACTTGACACAGACATAGCTTTCCAATCTAAAACTGGATTATGAGCCTGCAGCCATGGCAGACTCAAAACGACAACATCATGCAAATTATGCAGAACAAGAAAGCGAATCACCTCCTGATGTACGGGAGTCATGCACATGGTCATTTGCGTCCAATACTGAGGCTTATTCTCAGCCAATGGCGTAGCATCAATTCCCCTCAGAGGAATAGGAAATTCCAAAGGCTCCAGGACAAAACCACAGCACCTGGCAAACGACAAATCCATCAGATTCAGGGCAGCACCCGAATCCACAAAAGCCATAACCGAGTAGGACGACAAAGAACAAATCAAAGTAACAGACAAAATAAATTTAGGCTGTATAGTACCAATGGTGACAGGTTTAGCGATTTTTTTTAAGCGTTTAGAGCATGCTGAGATAACATGAGTAGAATCACCGCAGTAAAAGCACAACCCATTTTGACGTCTATGACTTTGTCGCTCAATTCTGGTCAGAGTTCGGTCACATTGCATGGACTCAGGTCTCTGTTCAGAAAATACCGCCAAAGGATGAGCAGTTTTGCGCTCCCGCAAACGCCGATCAACCTGAATGGCTAAAGCCATAGAATCACTCAGACTTGTAGGGGTGGGAAACCCCACCATAACATTCTTAACGGCCTCAGAAAGACCTTCTCTGAAATTTGCAGCCAGGGCACACTCATTCCATTGAGTAAGCACCGACCATTTCCGAAATTTTTGACAATACACCTCTGCTTCATCCTGACCTTGAGAGATAGCCAGCAAAGCTTTTTCTGCCTGATTCTCAAGATTAGGCTCCTCATAAAGCAGTCCAAGAGCCAGAAAAAATGCATCTACATTAAGCAATGCAGGATCTCCTGGTGCCAGAGAGAAAGCCCAATCCTGAGGGTCGCCACGCAACAAGGAGATAACAATCTTAACTTGCTGAGCGGAATCACCAGAGGAACGAGGTCTCAGAGATAGAAATAACTTACAATTATTCTTAAAATTTAGAAACCTAGATCTATCTCCAGAAAACAACTCAGGAATGGGTATCTTTGGTTCTGACATAGGGCTATGAATAACAAAATCCTGAATACTTTGCACCCGTGCAGTAAGATGATCCACACTAGAAGTCAGAGTCTGAACATTCATGTCTGCAGCTGAGCTCAAAACCACCCAGAGTTCAAGGGGATGAAAGAAGCTAAACAGACTGCAGCAAAGGAAAAGCGGGAGGAAAAAAAAAAAAATGTACTCAGGTCTTCTTTTTATCCCACTTCGGCGATGCATTAAACACTTTGTGGCCTGCTATACTGTTATGATCCTTAGTGGTTGAGGATCACAAATTACTCCAGCTAAGTAACAAACATAGGACAAGCTCTAGGGAGGTGGCAAACTGACTGACCACAAATCTGAACCTATCCAAACACACTAGAAGCAGCCGGTGAACGTGCCTAAAAATCCTAGACGTCTCAAGCCAGCCTGAGGAACTAACTACCCCTAGAGAGAAAGAAAGACCTCTCTTGCCTCCAGAGAAATAATCTCCAAAGATATAGAAGCCCCCAACAAATAATAACGGTGAGGTAAGAGGAAGGCACATACACAGGGGTGAAAGCAGATTAAGCAAATGAGGCCCACTAATACTAGATAGCAGAAAACAGAAAAGGGAATCTATGCGGTCAGTAAAAAACCCTTACAAAATATCCACTCTGAGATTTCAAGAACCCCCGCACCAACTAACGGTGTGGGGGGAGAAACTCAGTCCCCTAGAGCAACCAGCAAGCGAGGAAATCACATTTTAGCAAACTGGACAAGAAACATGATGAATGCTGAGTGATAATCA
This sequence comes from Ranitomeya variabilis, assembly GCF_051348905.1. Lineage (NCBI taxonomy): Eukaryota > Metazoa > Chordata > Amphibia > Anura > Dendrobatidae > Ranitomeya > Ranitomeya variabilis. The sequence continues at coordinate 116,803,589 of NC_135235.1, read as the reverse complement.
AAAAATGAACAAACAAAAACTTAGCTTGTCTTGGAGAGACTGGGAGCAAGGTAGTCACAAGGAATCTGAAGAGCACTGAATACATTGATAGCAGGCAAGGAACTGAGTATCCAGGTGAGCTAAATAGGAAACCAACCAAGGATAACGAACCAGCTGATGCAGGCAACCTGCAGAAAGACAACACTACACAGTACCGCTTGTGACCACTAGAGGGAGCCCAAAATAGAGTTCACAACAGGGACCTAGGTAAATAAGCAGAGGACAAATCAGGGGGTCAGCTGTTCAAGCCAGAGACTGGAACTATAACTGACACCGCTTGCAGGTAACAGTGGACTGAAATAGCCAGACAGAGGCAGAAAAGATTAACTTTAAGACTTTGCCGACTTTGAGCAAAAATATTTGTGAAAGCAAACACAAATCCGAACGTGCTGCGTTCATGTCGAATTTGAGATTGACAAAGGTTTTCCGAACATGTTCGCTTATTCATTAGAAGGCGCCAGCAACATAAATAATCTTTTGATCGTGTGGGAACCGCAGCTGTCTGACCAGTGGTCCCATATGCCAGTAAGTGCAGTAATGCCCTGATGGCAGCCATGAATACACACCAATCCAGTGAAATACTAGGCTATTTCTGTCAGCTTCCAGCAGTAAACTGGAAGCCTTAGTAGGGTGTGGTGCTCTCCAATTCGCTGAAGCAGGGAATTGATAACTTCAGCTGGAAGCACAGACACTCATACCGCAAGACTGATGGCTCTACAGGTTCCAGCCATTATAACCTTAGTGGCTAGACAGAGCCCACAATCCAGAGCTTCTGGTTCTGATATTTCTATCACTAGCACAGCCCGCAGAGTGAATATGGTGGCTCGTGGTGACAGAAGCAGGAGTCACAGGAACAGGTTCTGGTGGAGATGTGACATATACTATTGGTGGTTTTGGTGAGGTATTCATGTACTAAGTTGGTTGTGGTGATGTATTTATTTACTGATGATGTTTCTGGTGTCATATTCATGTACTATTGATGGCTCTGATGCTCTAATTATGTACTAATGGTGATTCTGGTTTCATATTCATGTATTGATGATAGTTCTGGTGATGAATATATCACCAGAATCATCATCACTACATGAATACATCACCAAAGCCATCAGAAGTGCATGAATACAGCACCAGAACAGCCAACAGTGTAAGAATATGTCACCAGAACTGGAATACTTCACCAGAACCACCATCAGTACATGAATACACCACCAGAACCACCATCAGTTTTATAAAGACTGCATTTGTCAAAAGTATACCTTTAGCTTTAATGAGGTGTGTTTACTTTCCATTTGGGTATCTGCCAAATACTGGACATCTTAATTGAAACCAAACAGCCCTATTATAGTTAAGCTATATTAGTTTCCATGACTATCCTTGTGTTTGATAATAAAAACATAGGACATTAGGAATGAATATTGTTATTTTACCCCCATATTATGTAAATGGTCCACAAAAATAACAGAAATTAGCACTTCCTGCTAAGTCACATCCCTAAAGTACACCACTTATTTTTACTTTTGCTGGCATTTTATAGTGAAAAAGATAATTCTAGAGGAAGTGATAGTCAGAGCTTGTTAACTAACCCATCAGTGGGAGAAGAGGGGTCCTGTTACTTTAGGATGCGTGTCCACGGTCCGTAATCACAGCGCTTTGGACGGAGCGGAAAACCCGCTCCGCCCAAAGTGCTGCCCCCTTCTGTATGTGCGGTGATTCTGGATGTGTTCATTGCACACATCCGGAATCTCTGCACCCCATACATAGGGCCCTGTGATTTACCTTGCAAGGTAAGACGCGCCACATGTCCGTAAATGCAGGGCCGCCGGATGCGTGTTTGCACGCATGGTGGAGACGGGATTTCATAAAATCCCCTCCACTATGCTGTAACATCTGGATGCTGCAGGTTGAACGCTGCGGCTGTATGCAGCGTTCAACCCGCAGCTAATCCGGATGTAATACTGAACGTGGACACGTACGCTTAATCTCTGACCCATTCCTTTGATTTGGGGTGGGGGGAGGGGACCGTTGCCTTTGGCTTCATCTGCCTAGGGGAGCAAAATAGATTGTCCCTGCTCCTATGTCACTAACTTGATTTCTCATGAGCTCAGAGGACTGGTGACCTGGCAGAAACACTCTCTGCTGCACTACCTCAGGCAGGTTAATGTGTGAAATATGGTACCTCAGGCATTGAATCCTTTACCTCAGGTGGGAATTACGTTACCTTGTTTAGCCTGTATACTATAAAATTGACTTGATCTAGCTAGAAGGTGTGGCATACGCCACCCATAAATTGGAGCAGCTCTGCATTGTCAGACACAGCCATTACAAATTACATAGCACGAGCATACAGTATTTCTAAGATTATCTCAGCATAGCATTAATTTTTGACACATCCAATTTTGGAACTTACTACTATTTGGAACTTAATACTATTCCAAAATCTATTGAATACAATCTACTTTGTCCCTGGGAGAATTCCTTTAACTCCTTAATGACCAGAGGTATTGTTAGTTTTGTATTTTCGTTTTTTGCTCCTCTTCTTCCCAGAGTCAAAACTTTTTTATTTTTTGTCAAAATGGCCATGTGAGGGCTTTTTTGTTGTTGGACGATTTGTAATTTTGAAAGACACCATTGGTTTTAACATATCCTGTACTGGAAAATGGGAAAAAAAATTCCAAGTGCAGTGAAATTGCAAAAAAGTGCAATCCCAGTTGTTGGTTTTTTTACCATGTTCACTAAATGCTAAAACTGACCAGCCATTATGATTATCCAGGTCATTACGAGTTCATAGATACTAAACATGCATAGGTTCTTTTTTATTTATGTGGTGAAAAAAAATTCCAAAGTTTGTTAAAAAAAAATAAAATAGAATTAGACATACTGGTAATTCAGTTTCTAGGAACCTTCCACGACAGCAAAGGAGGTGGTCTCCATGCCCTAATGGGGGACAGGGAGCACAAAGAGGTTAAAAGCCCCTCCCACCTCCTACTTGCTAGTGACTTTTAACGAATACCATAGCACCGGTTACCTTTAAGCTCCCCGGAATTATCAAAGGAACATAGGGAGGGAATTAGTGCTGTTGTGGAAGGTTCCTAGAAACTGAATTACCGGTAAGTTTAATTCTATGTTCTCTAGTCACCTTCCACGACAGCATGGGAGGAATACCAACCAATTCTGCCCTAGGGGGGACAATGGTCTGGGGAACTTTACGGCCAAAGGCTAGATCCCTATTGTATGATAAGTCCAATCTATAATGTTAGGTAAAGGCATGAATTGATGACCATGTAGCGACCCTGCAAATCTGCTCAGTGGAAGCTCCAGCTCTTTCAGCCCAGGAGGCCGAGGTAGATCTTGTAGAATGAGCCCTGACACTGTCTGGGGGTGTCAGGTTCTGGACTAAATATGACTCGGAGATAGCCCTCTTGATCCAGTTTGCGATATTACTCTTTGCCACCTTCTTTCCCTTATTTTGTTCTGATGGATGGATAAATAGATTCGGGTCAATTCTCCACAATTTAGTTTGTTCCAGGTGGTATAAAATAGTATGCCGAACATCAAGTGTATGAAATTCTTCCTCCCTTGTATTTTTTTGGATTTTGACAAAAAGAGGGGAGCACAATGTCCTGTGAATGGTGGAAGTTGGACACAAACTTGGGCAGAAAGGATGGATCAAAATGGAGAACTAAACAATCGTCTCTGATTATTAAATAGGGTTCTGTTATGGACAGCGCCTGCAGTTCCCCTATGCTATGTTGGTATCTATTTTGAACTGTGATTTCTGTTATGCTGTAATGTCTATTGTCTGTACAAGTCCCCTCTATAATTTGTAAAGCGCTGCGGAATATGTTGGCACTATATAAATAAAATGATTATTATTATTATTATTATTATTATTATATGCGCCTTGCCATGGTAATAGGTACTAGAAAAGCTGCTTTGAGAGAAAAGAACTGAGGGGTGCAGGAGGATAGAGGTTCAATTGGTGGCTGTGTGAGGCACTTGAAAACTACATTTAGATCCCATGAGGGGATGACAGGCTGTTTCCTGGGAAACCTTCTAAGGGCCGACACCATAAATCTTTTAATCCAACGGTGGTTGGCTAAGTTTTGGTCGAACACTGAACTTAGGGTAGAGACCTGAAATTTTAAGGTACTAGGCCTAAGGCCTAGCTCTAAACCCTTCTGTAAGAAGTCCAGAATATGTGAAATGTTGGGGTTAAAGGGGTCTGGTGCATTAGGTGTGCACCACGATGAAAATTTCTTCCATACTTTGTTGTAAATTGCATTGGTGACTGGCTTTCTGGACATCTGTAAGGTGGAAATTACTTTGTCCGACAGCCCTTGTGCACGCAAGACCTGGCCTTCAGCAGCCAAGCAGCTAACTTCATCTTCTGAGGATCTGGATGATACAAAGGTCCTTGAGAGAGAATGTCTGCATTTGGAGGTAACTGGATTGGACCGTTCACCTGAAGATCGATCACAAGATTGAACTAGCTCCTTTTGGGCCACATCGGAGCCACCAGGATTGTTGGAACTCGATCTTCCTGGATCTTTTGAAGGGTTTTTGCTAGCATTGGAATTGGAGGTAAGGCATAAGCCAACTGGAAGATCCACTGTTGAGCAAAGGCGTCTACCCCTTTGGATTTGTCCCTGGGATTCAGACAGAAGTAATTCTCGAGCTGCGAATTTTGTCCTGAGGCGAACATGTCGATCTCTGGTAGACCCCATCTTGTTAATAGCATAAGGAAGATTCCTTGATTCAGGCTCCATTCTCCTAGTTGTATGTCCTGTCCTGCCGGCTCAGGAAGTCTGCCTGAAGATTGGAGGATCCTTTCAGGTGGACAGCTGTCAGAGAGAGGAGTTGTCTTTCAGCCCAGCAAAATATTCGGTTTGATATATTCCTTAAACTGTTGAATTTTGTGCTCCCCTGATGTTTGAGGTGAGCTGCAGTGGTGATGTTGTCCGAATACACCTTGACATGATGACCGATGATTATGTTGCCTGCTGCAAGAAGGGTCTACTCTACCGCCTTCAACTCCCTGAATTTGGATGATCTGGCGCTTGTCTCTGTACTCCAGTTCCCCTGAAAAGGGGTATGTAGTACTACACCCCCCCTTGCTGGAATCGGTTGTTACAGTAATTAGGGGTGACTGGGATGAGACTACACCCTTTTGAAGATTTTTTGGGTTCAACCATCAAGCCATGGATGCTTTTACCCTGCCCGGAATGTGAACCCTCATGTTTAGAGAGCTGGGGACTCCATTCCAGCTTCTGAGAATGTGGGCCTGTAAGGTCCTGGAGTGGGCCTGAGCCAAGGTACCGACTGGATGCAGGCAGTCATGGAGCCTAGGACAGACATTGCTGTCCGAAGGGTAGGAGACCTTTGTTCCCTGATCTTGGATATTCTGGTCATCAGATTTAAAAGATGATCCTCTGGGAGGAAGGAAATCTGCTTCTCTGAGTCTAGAATCACTCACAAAAACCTTGTTTTGGAAGATTGGAGCTCTGATTTCTTCAGATTCGGGATCCATTCTAGGGACTGTCAGATGTCTAGTGACTTTTGTACGTGATCCCTGAGTGTTTGAGCAGCCTGAGGCAATAATTAGTAGATTGTCCTGTTATGGTACAATACAGATGCCCTGCCCCCCGGATGTAGGTTACTGCCTCTGACATAATTCTTGAGAATACCCTCAGTGCTGAGCAGATGCCAAAGGGGAGCACATTGTACTGGTAGAGCTTCACCTGCTGGTTTTGTAGAACCGCAAACCTTAAGTACCTCCTGTGGTGAGGGTGAATGGGGACATGAAAGTAGGCATCCTTCAGGTCGATGGTAGCCATGACATAATGGGGTCCCATCAGTGGAATTGCTGACTTCACTGATTCCATCTTGAATCTTCTGTACCGCAAATGCCGATTGAGACCCTTCAGATTTATAATGATGCGTGCATCTCCTGAAGGTTTCTTCACGATGAAGAGATGGGAATAGTGACCCCTTCCCCACTCGTTTGCTGGTACAGGGGAAATTACGTTTGAACTCAGCAATTTCTGAAGACCTGATATCAAGAGGTCTTGGGCTCCCTTGGACGGTAGGGAGGTGACTCTCAGACCCCAAGGAGGGGAGGACTCGAGCTCTATAAGGAGGCCCTCCTTGATAATATTGAGGACCCATTCGCAATTGGAAATGGCCAGCCACAGAACCCTGAGAGCCCCCCCACGGCATCGGAGTCATTGTTTATCCTGGTGCTGCTGCTGAGAGACAAGGATGTTCCTGCTTTTGCCTTTAGCGTAGCTCCACATTCCGGTCTTCCCTGTACGTCTGGCTTGAGACACCTGAAGCAGAGAGGGATAAAAAAAATGCTTGGTTTTTGCTCCGGAAGAGTTTTCTTCTTGTCTGTGGCCTTTTCCAGTATGTCATCAAGGGCAGGTCCGAAGACATATTCGCCTTTAAAGGGGATGGAGCAAAGTTAAATTTTTGACTTAACATCCCCACTCCACATCTTAAGCCACAGGGCCCTCCTGGCAGAGTTGGACTGGACAATGGACCTGGCAGAAATGCGAACCAACTCGGCTGAGGCGTCCGCCAAGAATGCAGCTGCATTTTTTAGCAGCTGAAGGGAATCTAACAGCTCCCCTCTTGAGGTCCCTCGGGATATATGACTCTCCAACAGGTCCATCCATCGAAAGAGGGATCTAGCGACACATGTGGAAGCTACCGTATATTAGTTTTAAGCAAAGAAGTGGAGGTCTCCCAGATTTTTTCAGGAGGCTCTCCACTTTCCTATCCATAGGCTCTTTAAGCTGAGAGGAGTTTTCAAAGGGGAGAGCAGTTTTCTTACTCTCGCAACCTGAACTTCTACTTTAGGGATGTCCCTGCTGACAGATTCACCTTCTAGAGGGAACCTATGCTTTAGCTCCGATGGGGTGCTCAGGCACTTTTCCGGAAACTCCCATTCTTGGGAGATCATGTTCATGATGTTCTCATGGACCGGGAACCCTATTTGCCTCTCTGCCTTCAACCCTCCATTCCCATCTCATTCCCCTCCTCCTCCCTGGGTCCTAAGCAGGCTTCCGCTAGCTTCAGCGTGCTCTGCACGCTGTTCGGAGATCCAGAGGCCATAGAGGGCCGAAACCGGAATTTCATGCATTCCAGTGGAACACAAGACCCGGAAGTGACATGTGCTCTCTGATGACATCACTTCCAGGTCACCGAACAGTGCGCGCGGGAGGAGGAAAGACCGGAGCGCTCAGGGAGGCCTCCGGCATGGGGATCCCTGGCCCACTTTACCCTCACGGGGGCACAGGTGGGCCAGGAAGGTCCCAGCATCCACCAAAGGGGAGACGGGAGCAGCTAGGAGGAGGAGAGGCAGAGCCCACGACCACCACTGCCCGGCTACATTAAACAAGGTAACTGCAGTCGCCGGCCATGCAGCATACTCAAAACCTCTTCATGCCCCATGGGGGACAGGAAAGACACTGGCAAGTAGGAGGTGGGAGGGGCTTTTAACCTCTTTGTGCTTCCTGTCCCCCATTAGAGCGTGGAGACAACCTCCTATGCTGTCGTGGAAGGTGACTAGAGAAAATTCCGATACCCATAGCGTGTCCATTTTTTGTGATCTTAAGTTGGGTGAGGGTTTGTTTCTTGAGTGGCGAGCTGACGTTTTTATTGATACCATTTTGGTGCAGATACGATCTTTTGATCACCCTTTATTGCATTTTAATGCAATATTGCAGTGACCAAAAAAAAAGGGAATTTGGGCGTTTTGACGTTTTTTTCTCATTACACTGTTTAACGATCGGGTTATTTTTTATTATTGATTGATTGGGAGATTCTGAACACGGCGATACCAAATATGTGTATATTTGATTTTTTATTGTTTTATTTTGAATGGGGCGAAAGGGGGGTGATTTGAGTTTTTATATTTTTTGATTTTTTTATATTTTTAAAAACTTTTTTTACTTTTTGCACTCTTCAAGAGTCTCAATGGCAGACTAGAAGCTGCAGTTGCTCTGCTAAATACAGGCAAATTGATACAGATCGTCTGTATTTAGCAGAAATGCTCACTTGCTATGACAACCATAGAGGTCTGCTGGAGACCTTTAGTCATCATGCCAACCCATTGGCGACTCGCGATCACATGACGGGGTCACCGATGGATGGGATTTCCGATGAGCTTGATGGAAATACCGGGAGCCGTCATCCCACGCTACCATCAGCATGCCCTTGACCTCATCACGGGGCACCTATGGGTTGTCATGAAAGATAACAAAAGGAAAACATTTCATATCACCCCCATTTTGCTCTACTTAAATAAATAAATAAAAATTAAAATAAACGTATTTGCAGCATTCGTACAAGCCCGATCTGTCAAAATAGAAAGTAAATTGATCCGATCAGTAAAAGGCGCAATAAAGAAAAAGATCAAAACTTTTTTGGCCTTCACAACATTGCAATAAATGAAATAAAAGGCATTCAAAACTTCGTATCTACCTCAACATGGTATCAGTAAAAACATCAGCTCATGGAGCAAAAAATAAGCCCTCACACGGCCCCACATCCCAAAAAAATCTTCAACCCCTTTCTGCCATCAGACGCACTATTCTGTCCATGTGACCTGGGCCCTAATTCCCATGGACGGAATAGTAGTACGTCACATGCGAACAGCCGCACTCACGGGGAGAGGGCGGCCGATCGCGGCCAGCTGTCAGCTGATTATCACAGCTGACACCAGGTACTAAATGCTAGGAGTGGTCACGGACCGCTCCCGGCACTTTAACCCCCGGAACACTGCAATCAAACAAGATCGGAACATTTCGGTGGCATAGAGAAGCATACGTGCTTCCCTGAGACCCTCAGAACAACGCGATGTGACCAAGGGTCTCCTCCCCGCTGGCCCCCGGATCCAAGATGGCCGCGGGGTCCTTCTGGGTCCTGCAGGGAGGTGGCTTGTCAGTGCCTGCTGAGAGCAAGCGCTGAGAAGCCTCCTACACTGCTTGTCAGATCGTTGATCTCACACGGTGTTGTGCAAAGTGTCAGATCAGCGATCTGACTTTATACGGTGATGTTCCACCCTGGGACCATGTAAAAAAGTAAAAACAATAAATATTATACTGTATAAAAATATTTTTTTTAAAAATCCTAAATAAAGAAAAAAATATACTGTTCCAATAAATACATTTCTTTAGGTAAATAAAAAAAAAACAATAAAAGTACGCATATTTAATATCGCTGTGTCCGTAACAACCAGACCTATAAAACTGTCCCACTAGTTAACCCCTTCAGTGAACACCGTAAAAAAACAATAAGAAATGAGGCAAAAAAACAATGCTTTATCATCACAAAGTGGGGTAACACGCGATCAAAAAGACATATAAATAAACATGGTACTGCTGAAAATGTCATCTCTTCCTGCAAAAAATGAGCAGCCATACAGCGTCATCAGCGAAAAAATAAAAAAGTTATAGCTCTAAGAATAAAGCGATGCAAAAAAACAATAATTTTTTATATAAAATAGTTTTTATTGTATAAAAGCGCCAAAACATAAAAAAATATAAATGAGGCATCGCTGTATTTGTACTCACCAGAAGAATAAAACTGCCTTATCAATTTTAACACACGTGGAACGGTATAAATAACCCACCCAAAAGAAATTCATTTATTGCTGTTTTTTTTCATTTTGCATCCCAAAAATCATAATAAAAAGCGATCAAAAAATGTCATATGCCCGAAAATGGTGCCAATAAAAATGTCAACTCGTCCCACAAAAAACAAGACCTCACATGACTCTGTGGGCCAAAAAAATGGAAAAATTATAGGTCTCAAAATGCGGTGATGCAAAAACTATTTTTTGCAATAAAAAGCGTCTTTCTGCATATGACAGCTGCCAAACATAAAAACCTGCTATAAAAACCCGCTATAAATAGTAAATCAAACCCCATTTCTCACCCCACTAATTAGGGAAAAATAATCAAATAAAAAAAGCATTTAATCCTATTTTCCCATTAGGGTTAGGGTTAGGGTTGGGGCTAAAGTTAGGGTTAGGGTTGGGGCTAAAGTTAGGGTTTGGGCTAAAAGTTAGGGATAGGATTGGGGCTAAAGTTAGGGTTGGGGCTAAAGTTAGGGTTAGGGTTGGGGCTAAAGTTAAGGTTTGGATTAGGGTTAGGGTTGGGATTATGTTTACGGTTGGGATTAGGGTTAAGGGTGTGTCAGGGTTAGGGGTGTGGTTAGGGTTATGGTTAGGGTTGGGATTAGGGTTAGGGGTGTGTTGGGGTTAGGGGAACGTGTTGCGCTTAGGGTTGTGGTTAGGGTTGGGATTAGGGCTAGCGGTGTGTTGGGGTTAGGGTTGAAGTTAGAATTGGGGGGTTTCCACTGTTTAGGCTCATCAGGGGTTCTCCAGACATGACATGGCGTCCGATCTCAATTACAGCCAATTCTGCGTTGAAAAAGTCAAATGTTGTTACTTTCTTTTTGAGCTCTGCCATGCGCCCAAACGGTGTTTCCCCCCACATATGGGGTACTAGCTAACTCAGGACAAATTGGACAACAACTTTTGGGGTCCAATTTCTCTGGATACCCTTGGGAAAAGAAAATATTGCGGGCTAAAACATCATTTTTGTGGAAAAAAATAGATTTTTTATTTTCACAGCTCTACATTATAAACTTTAGTGAAACAACTGGGAGTTCAAAGTGCTCACCACACATCTAGATAAGTTCCTTGGGTTGTCTATTTTCCAAAATGGTGTCACTTGTGGGGGGTTTCCCCTGTTTAGGCACATCACGAGCTCTCCAAACGCGACATGGCGTTTTGCATTGAAAAGGCAAACGGCGATCCTTCCCTTCCGAGCCCTGCCATGCACCCAAACAGTGGTTTACCCCCACATGGGGTATCAGCATACTCAGGAAAAATTGCATAACAACTTTTGGGGTCCAATTTCTCTTGTTATCTTAGGAAAATAAACAATTTGGGGCGAAAAGATCATTTTTGTGAAAAAAATATGATTTTTTATTTTTACGGCTCTACATTATAAACTTCTGTGAAGCACTTGGTGGTTCAAAGTGCTCACCACACATCTACATAAGTTCCTTAGGGGATCTACTTTCCAAAATGGTGTCACTTGTGGGGTGGTTTCCACTGTTTAGGCACCGTATGAGCTCTCCAAACACGACATGGCTTCAAATCGCAATTCCAGCCAATTTTGCATTGAAAAGTCAAACAATGCTCCTTCCGTCCTGAGCTCAATAACTTTTGGGGTCCAATTTCTCCTGTTACTCTTGGGAAAATAAAAAAATTTGGATCTGAAATAATTTTTTTGTGAAAAAAAGTTAATCGTTCATTTGTTTTAAACATTCCAAAAATTCCTGTGAAGCACCTGAAGGGTTAATAAACTTCATGAATGTGGTTTTGAGCACCTTGAGGGGTGCAGTTTTTAGAATGGTGTCAATTTTGGGTATTTTATACCATATAGACCCCTCAAAGTGACTTCAAATGTGATGTGGTCCCTAAAAAAATGGTGTTGTTAAAATGAGAAAACGCAGGTCAACTTTTAACCCTTATAACTCCCTAACAAAAAAAAATTTGGTTTCAAAATTGTGCTGATGTAAAGTAGACATGTGGGAAATGTTACTTATTAAGTATTTTGTGTGACATATCTGTGTGATTTAAGGGCATGAAAATTCAAAGTTTGAAAATTGCTAAATTTTCACCAAATTTCCATTTTTTTCCACAAATAAATGCATGTCATATCAAATAAATTTTACCACTGTCATGGAGTACAATATGTCATGAGAAAATAGGGTCAGAATCACCAGGATCCATGGAAGCATTCCAGAGTTATAACCTCATAAAAGGACAGTGGTCAGAATTGTAAAACTTGGCCTGGTCAATAACATGCAAACCACCCTTGGGGGTAAAGGGGTTAAAATTTACGCCAAAAGCAAATTATTTTTTTCTTAGAAGTTTCCGATTTTTTTTTTCTTCACTTAAATATAAAAACCTATACAGGTTTTGTATCTGCGAACTCGTGATGACCTAGAGAATCATATTGCCAGGTAAGTTTTACCATATAGAGAACATGGTAAATAAAAAACAAAAAACCAAAAAGCAATTGTGAATTTGGCCTTTTTTTGCAGTTTCAACATACAGTGAAGGAAAAAATCATTTGATGCCTTGCTGATTTTGTAAGCTTGCCCACTGACAAAGACATGAACAGTCTATAATTTTAAGGGTAAGTTAATTTTGAGAGATAGAATATCAAAAATAAAATCCAGAAAATCACATTGTATAAATTGTGTGAATTTATTTGCATTTTGCAGGGCGAAATAAGTATTTGATCCCAAGACTTAATACTTGGTGGCAAAAACCCTTGTTGGCAAGCACAGCAGTCAGACATTTTTTGTAGCCGATGATGAGGTTTGCACACATGTCAGGAAGATTTTTGATCCACACCTCTGTGCAGATCATCTCGAAATCATCAAGATTTGGAGGCTGTCGCTTGGCAACTCGGAGCTTCAACTCCCTCCATAAATTTTCTATGGGATTAAGGTCTGTAGACTGGCTAGATCACTTCATGACCTTAATGTGCTTCTTTTTGAACCACTCCTTTGTTGCCTTGGCTGTATGTTTTGGGTCATAAAGACCCAGCCATGACCCATTTTAATGTCCTGGCAGAAGGAAGGAGGTTGTCAGTCAGGATTTTATGGTACATGACTCCATCCATTCTCCCATTGATGCGGTGAAGTAGTCCTTTGCCCTTAGCAGAGAAACACCCCCAAAGCATAATGTTTCCACCTTCATGCTTGACAGTGGCGACGGTGTTCTTTGGGTCATAGGCAGCATTTCACTTCCTCCAAACACAGCAAGTTGAGTTAATGCCAAAGAGCTCAATTTTTGCCTCATCACTCCCAATCATTCACAAAATCACCCAGGTGTTCATCGGTAATCTTCAGATGGGCCTGCACTTGTGCCCTCTTGAGCAGGGGGACCTTGCGGGCACTGCAGGATTTTAAACCTTTACGGCGTAATGTGTTACCAATGGTTTTCTTGGTGACTGTGGTCCCAGCTGTCTTGAGATCATTAACAAGTTCCCCTCGTGTAGTTTTAGGCTGATCTCTCACCTTCCTCATGATCAAGGATAGCCCACGAGGTGAGATTTTGCACAGTGCCCCAGATCGATGTTGATTGACAGTATTTTGTATTTCTTCCATTTTCTTACTATTGCACCAACAGTGTCTCCTTCTCACCCAGCTTCTTACTTATGGTTTTGTAGCCCATTCCAGCTTTGTGCAGGTCTATGATCTTGCCCCTGACATCCTTAGAAAGCTCTTTGGTCTTGCCCATGTTGTAGAGGTTAGAGTCTGACTGATTGAGTCTGTGGACAGGAGTCTTTTATAAAGGTTAATATGTAAGACAGCTGTCTTTAATGCAGGCAATGAGTTGATTAAGAGCATCTAACTTGCCTGTAGGAGCCAGAAATCTTAATGTTTGATGGGGGATCAAATACTTATTTCTCACGGCAAAATGCAAATAAATTTATATCATTTATTCAATGTGATTTTCTGGATTTTATTTTTGATATTCTATCTCTCAATGTTAAAATTAACCTATCCTTAAAATTATAGATTGTTCATGTCTTTGTCAGTGGGCAAACTTACAAAATCACCAAGGGATCAAATAATTATTTTCTTCACTGCACTTGGAATTTTTTTCCTGCTTTCCAGTATTACATGATAAAATGAATGATGTCATTCAAAAATACAATTCATACTGCAAAAAAACAAGCTCTGATATGGCTATATTGATGGAAAAATAAAAAAAACTTATGGCTCTGGGAAGAAGGGAAAGAAGAAAACAAAATAGAAAATGCCTGGCAGGTGAAGGGGTTAAAAGTGTTTTGCTAACACAAAAATAAAAGCATATTTCTGGATCAAGCTATTTTCTGAGGTCCTATTGCTGGGATTCATCCTGAGAATGAGGGAACCTGACTAGGCCTTTACTGCTGATCCCTGAAAGGCAGTAGCCATGTAAAACTTTGAAGAAACAACAACACAAAATCATTGCTGCAACCCCTTTATTCTCAGAATCACTTGGTGTACTCCCATATATACGAAAATTATGCCAAGTTTTAGTTATATTCCGTCATTTTATATCTGAGTTAACCAAATTCACATTGTGTAGCAAAATGAAAATGAGAATGGAAGGAATCTCCAAACCCTACCCATCAAAGAGATGTTTCCATACTATAAGACCACGAAAAGTAATATGAATGCATAATGAGCAGAATTGCTGGTTAATCATTTACTTAAAAATGTATGTTTTTTAGCCTGTCAGCCATTACAGTAGATTCATATTCATACATGTGCAAAAGTAGTTAAGACAAAGCCATAATATTTCTGCTGATTGCAAATGAGATCTTGCACAGGCAAGAAATCATTTTACAGAGTCTACATGTAGATCAAAGGAATGTCTCTTACCTTGGGGCCGGTCATCAGAAAATTGTTCACTGACCTGTAAGAGTCAGAGCAAACCATTAATTGAAAGAAACAAACCAAATCTTCATCATTCAGACCGTGCTAGGAATCTTTCATTCACTTGTTTTGAGTAGATAGATGTGCACAATTTGTGACTTTCATAATTTACTGTATCTTGCAGTTAGTGTTAACTTTAGACGGAGTGCTTAATTTCCCTTCAAATGTTCAAAAAATTAGATAGGATATACCGCCATATCATTTAACCACCTTTTGGGCCCTCGTTGAAAATGAGAATGTTTGAATGGAGAGGTGGTGACTCATGTGGCCTGTTGCTCCAAGCATTGTCTATTAGACGGACTGTCAATCCAATTGGCAATAAATACAGTGGCAGAACTCCCAGTGATCATTAATCTAACATGTGGATCCTGTGGATAGATGAAAATTTGTAATTGTAAAACAACCCCTCTAATTCTGATTGTCTACATCGTCCACTGGGGAAAGCTCACCATAGTCCAATCTATTTGGCTCGCAGAGTATAAATGCAATTGGCTTTTTTCACCTCACACAAAGATTTAATTTGCAGCCCCTGGCTTATATTGCAGCCCCTGGCTTATATTTAAATACTCTGGTATAAGGTACAGTGACTTGTTGGCACCCATGTCATCAACAACTGTGGCACATGCCCCTGCCCAGAGGACTCTCATGTCAAGACGTGATACAAGTGCAGCGAGTTGAGAAAAGCCTTACAAGCCTAATACTTATCACAGAGCCTGGATGTAAACAGAATGTTGCAAAAATATTCTTAAAAAATGTGAGACATTGAAACAAAGTGTTAGGAGTCGAGTTTCCTCTGCTGCACAGGGGGAATCTCGATCCGTCTCTGCTGCGGTCTCCCATTCTCCATCGGCCGCAGTGGAGCCTGCTCAGCGGAGACGTCAGTCCCAGCGTCTCACTGAGTTTGATTCAGTGCAAAGGGTTATTGCTGCCTCTCCAGGCTCTACTATTGTACCCTGCACTGATCTACGGCGAACAGGCTTTCCTGGGACTAAGTCCTGCTTTGCACATACTGAGCATGCCCAGGGCAAGATCTCTCACTGGAGATCAGGGGTCACATGTTCAGCTTCTGCAGCCAAGTCCATTGGTCCTTTCAGGAAGGTCCTATAGGTGCTAGGACTAAGTCCTGCTCTTCACACACTGAGCATGCCCAGGGCAAGATCTCTCAGTGGAGATCTAGGGTCACATGCTCAGGTATGGCAATCTCTCATTGGTCCTCTTCTTTAAGGTCCTGCAGGTGCTGCAGCTATTTAAGGCTCGCATGGCCGCATGGCCATGCGCTAGTATCCTCATACGTTACATGCTTTGCGCCATTGTGGTCATTTGTGTGAATGTGTTCAGGGACCCGGCTGAAATAAGCCCTTAGAATGCTGGCACCTCCGGCGAGGAGTTTGTGTGTGAGTGTATTCAGGGACCCGGCTGAAACAAGCCCTTAGAATGCTGGCACCTCCGGCGAGGAGAGCAGTATGCATGAATGACCACTGACTGCTCGCGTCTGGGTAGTTAGCCTGTGTCTCTGTGACAGTTAACAGGGCACAGAGCTTTGTCTTCTCGGCCACTCTGTGAAGCTAACAGAGCTGGTTATTACCGCCATATAGCGCCGCCATCCACTTAGCAGCAGGAAATTCCTGCACGGTGGATCCCGGGTTGCGAACGCACCAATCACCTCAATAAATATATTTGGTGCGTTCCGCAAACCCTAACATTATACTAGCGCCAGGATCTGGCTAAGTAATGGCGGACAAACAGCGATTGCAGGGGTACATCCAGCTGCTGGAGGGCCGGTTGGTGTCTCTCGAGCGTGCAACCTCAGCGGTGGATGTTACCGCAATTGCTGTTCAGGCTGCTAGCGTGGCTGCAGCAGCTTTACCCACTGCCACCTCTGTCCCGACCTTATCCCATCTTCCATTGCCTGAAAAATTCTCTGGGGACAGTAAGTCCTGTAGGGGATTCGTGAGCCAGTGCGGTATTCATCTCGAGCTCCTGGCTGCACGTTTTCCCACAGAGCGGGCAAAGGTGGGATTTGTAATTTCTCATCTGTCGGACAGAGCTTTGGAGTGGGCTACGCCGCTGTGGGAGCGCAACGATCATGTGGTGCAGAGTGTTCCTCGGTTTCTGGACACTCTGAAGCAGGTCTTTGTAGGACCTCAAGTCACCCATGATACGGCGCTCCAACTGCTGGCATTGACTCAGGGTTCGACCATGGTCAGTCAATTTGCCATTCTCTTCTGGACCTTAGCGTCTGAGTTGGAGTGGTCTGATAAAACCCTCATCCCAGTCTTCTGGAGGGGGCTGGCTGACCATGTGAAGGACGCTTTGGCCACTAGGGAGATTCCCGCTACACTGGAGGAGCTCATATCCATATCAACTCGCATAGACCTTCGTTTTCACGAGCGAAGGTTGGAGCGAGCCCAGTGTAAGCAGAGGTTTCGGCTGGCTCCCACCTTTGCCAGACCTTTGGAATCTCCTGTCCAGGCGCCCGAGTCACATGAGGCCATGGAGGGGTCACGAGCGGGGTCTAAGTCCCAGGCTGCTCTTGCCTCTAAGGTCTGTCATGTTTGCCGGCAGTCCGGACATTTTGCCTCTAAGTGTCCGCAGCGGTCGAGGAAACGTCAGTGTCTAGTGGCAGTTGGAGGAGGTGCATTAGACACGACGACGTTTACCTCAAAATTGTCCTTCAAGGGGACAATTACCATAGGCCCATCCACTCTTATGGTAGAGCTTTGCGTGGACTCTGGAGCGGAGGGTAATTTTATGTCTTCCACTTTCGCTCAGCGACACGCAATACGCCTGGTGATGCTCGCCAAGCCAATAACCATTCGAGTGGTAAATGGGTCGACACTACCTTTACAGATTACACACCAAACCATCCCTTTCACTCTCTCGTTATCTCCATCACATCAGGAGATTATTTCTCTTTTGGTCCTTCCTGAGGGAGTTGATGAGGTCCTGTTGGGGATACCCTGGCTTCGTTTTCATTCTCCTCATATAGAGTGGTCCTCAGGGAAAATTTTGGGATGGAGTAAATCCTGTGAGGGTAGATGTCAGAGGGAGTGCGTTCAGGTTGCTACAACTGAGGTACCCGCAGATCTTTCCTCTCTCCCAAAGCACTATTGGCCTTATGCGGACGTATTCTCCAAAAAGGCTGCGGAGACCCTTCCGCCTCACCGCCCCTATGACTGTCCTATCGATCTCTTGCCTGGAGCTGAGCCTCCCCGGGGTCAAGTCTATCCGTTATCTCTCCGGAAGACGGAGGCAATGTCTCAGTATATCCAAGAAGATCTGGCAAGATTATTAGGAAGTCAGTGTCACCTGCTGGGGCTGGGTTCTTCTTCGTACAGAAGAAGAGTGGAGAATTGCGTCCATGCATTGACTACAGGGGTCTTAACGCCATCACCGTTAAAAACAAGTACCCACTACCCCTGATGTCTGAGCTCTTTGATAGGCTACGGGGAGCAAAGGTTTTTACTAAATTAGATCTGCGGGGTGCTTATAACCTGATCCGCATCCGTGAGGGGGACGAGTGGAAGACGGCTTTTAACACCAGGGATGGGCACTATGAATATCTGGTGATGCCCTTCGGGCTCTGTAATGCCCCAGCCGTTTTCCAAGACTTTGTGAATGACATCTTCCGGGAGATGCTCACCACCTCGGTCGTAGTCTATCTGGATGATATTCTCATCTACTCTCCAGATATTGACTCCCACCGGAGAGATGTTCGCAAAGTCTTCGACCTCTTACGGGCAAACTCCCTCTACGCTAAATTGGAGAAGTGTGTGTTTGAGCAGGAGTCCTTGCCATTCCTTGGTTATATCATCTCTGCCCAGGGTTTGGCTATGGATCCTGCTAAGCTACAGGCTGTGATGGACTGGCAGGAACCCCATTCACTTAAAGCGGTGCAGCGCTTTATGGGGTTCATCAATTACTATCGCCAGTTCATTCCACACTTTTCAACTTTGGTAGCTCCCTTGGTTGCCCTCACTAAGAAGGGAGCAAATCCCATGTTGTGGTCGGAGGATGTCTCCAAGGCATTCCTTTTGATTAAGTCACACTTTGCTAGCGCTCCCATTCTACATCGTCCCGATGTAGATAAGCCATTTATTATGGAGGTGGATGCCTCATCCGTTGGTGCTGGAGCAGTCCTTTTCCAAAAGGATGCTCAAGGTCGGAAGCATCCTTGCTTCTTCTTCTCCAAGACTTTCACACCAGCGGAGAGGAATTATTCCATCGGGGACAGGGAGTTGCTAGCAATGAAGTTGGCTTTTTCTGAGTGGAGACACCTCTTGGAGGGAGCTCGCTTTCCCTTTCAAGTATTCACCGACCACAAAAACTTGGTGTATATACAGACGGCCCAGCGGCTGAATTCTCGCCAGGCCAGATGGTCCCTGTTCTTCTCCCGGTTCCATTTTACTCTCCATTTTCTCTCTGGAGAGAAGAACACTCGTGCCGATGCTCTCTCTCGCTCCGTAGTGTCATCTGAGGAGGAGGATGAGGAGCCTCGGCTTATTGTCCCCTCTGAGAGCCTGAGAACTGTGGCCCCGGTTTCGCTTGAGTCCGTGCCCCCGGGCAAGACTTTCGTACCAGCAAATTTGCGACCGGAGGTTCTCTCTTGGGCACACTCGTCCAGAGTGGGTGGACATTTTGGAACCAAGAGGACATCTGAGCTTTTGGCGAGGACGTACTGGTGGCCGCATATGGCCCGTGACATTGGGGACTATATTCGGGCATGTGTCTCCTGCGCCCAGAATCGGTCTTCATGGCAACGGCCTGCCGGGTTACTTTACCCCATGCCGGTGGCAGACAGGCCTTGGGAGATGGTCGGGATGGACTTTGTGGTGGGTTTGCCCAAGTCTCGTGGCTGTACTATCATTTGGGTCATCACCGATCATTTCTCGAAAATGGTGCATTTGGTGCCACTACCACGGTTACCATCTGCAAGGGCCTTGGCGGTGTTGTTCATTAAGCATATTTTCCGCTTACATGGTATGCCTGATAAAGTTGTCAGCGACCGGGGTCCCCAGTTTGCGTCTCGGTTTTGGAGAGAGCTCTGCCGTTTACTCAGCATAGAGCTGAATCTCTCCTCTGCATATCATCCCGAGACGAATGGGTTGGTAGAGAGAACCAATCAGACTCTGGTGACATACTTGCGACATTTTGTCTCTGCTAGGCAGGATGACTGGGCATCTTGGCTACCTTGGGCGGAATTTGCCTTGAATAATGCCGTAGCCGATTCCACTGGTCAGACTCCTTTTCTCCTTAATTACGGCCAGCATCCGCGTGTCCCTGTGCCCATGCCCGTGTCATCCACCGATTCTAGGGTGGCAGACTGGGCGGTGGAGGCACGTGACATCTGGGACCGCAAACAGGATGCCATCCGGGCCTCCAAGGAGAGAATGAGGGTCTCGGCTGATACACACCGACGCCCCGCTCCGACCTTTGCTCCTGGCGACTTAGTGTGGCTCTCCGCCCGTAACATCAGGCTGCGAGTTGAGTCCACTGAGTTTGCACCTCGCTACATTGGTCCGTTCAAGGTTCTGGAACAGGTGAACCCTGTGGTCTACCGTTTGGCTATTCCTCCACGCCTTGGTATCACCGATACCTTTCACGTTTCCCTCTTAAAGCCCTTCTTTTGTCCCGGTTTTCTGAGTCATCTGCCGGGACATCAGGTTCATCCACGGATGAGTTTGAGGTGAATGCTATCGTGGGGTGCAAGGTGGTACGTGGCAAGAAATTTTATCTGGTGGATTGGAAGGGTCACGGTCCTGAGGACAGAACCTGGGAGCCTGTGGAGCACATTCGGGCTCCGCTGCTTATTGCAGCTTTTGAGCGTAGCGAGGCTCAAGGAGGGGGGGGCCCTAGGAGGGGGGGTAATGTTAGGAGTCGAGTTTCCTCTTACTTATCACAGAGCCTGGATGTAAACAGAATGTTGCAAAAATATTCTTAAAAAATGTGAGACATTGAAACAAAGTGTTAGGAGTCGAGTTTCCTCTGCTGCACAGGGGGAATCTCGATCCGTCTCTGCTGCGGTCTCCCATTCTCCATCGGCCGCAGTGGAGCCTGCTCAGCGGAGACGTCGGTCCCAGCGTCTCACTGAGTCTGATTCAGTGCAAAGGGTTATTGCTGCCTCTCCAGGCTTTACTATTGTACCCTGCACTGATCTACGGCGAACAGGCTTTCCTGGGACTAAGTCCTGCTTTGCACATACTGAGCATGCCCAGGGCAAGATCTCTCACTGGAGATCAGGGGTCACATGTTCAGCTTCTGCAGCCAAGTCCATTGGTCCTTTCAGGAAGGTCCTATAGGTGCTAGGACTAAGTCCTGCTCTTCACACACTGAGCATGCCCAGGGCAAGATCTCTCAGTGGAGATCTAGGGTCACATGCTCAGGTATGGCAATCTCTCATTGGTCCTCTTCTTTAAGGTCCTGCAGGTGCTGCAGCTATTTAAGGCTCGCATGGCCGCACGGCCATGCGCTAGTATCCTCATACGTTACATGCTTTGCGCCATTGTGGTCATTTGTGTGAATGTGTTCAGGGACCCGGCTGAAATAAGCCCCTAGAATGCTGGCACCTCCGGCGAGGAGTTTGTGTGTGAGAGTATTCAGGGACCCAGCTGAAACAAGCCCTTAGAATGCTGGCACCTCCGGCGAGGAGAGCAGTATGCATGAATGACCACTGACTGCTCGCGTCTGGGTAGTTAGCCTGTGTCTCTGTGACAGTTAACAGGGCACAGAGCTTTGTCTTCTCGGCCACTCTGTGAAGCTAACAGAGCTGGTTATTACCGCCATATAGCGCCGCCATCCACTTAGCAGCAGGAAATTCCTGCACGGTGGATCCCGGGTTGCGAACGCACCAATCACCTCAATAAATATATTTGGTGCGTTCCGCAAACCCTAACACAAAGTACATTGGAAATTTATAATGCATTTCGTTATACAATTATTACAGTTTTTTTTTTTACAAGCTGGAAAACCTCTAAGAGGAACCTTATTCAATGCAAATTGAATTTTTGGGGAAAATTAATCGAAGTCTACTAATTTGAATTTCCAACGATTTGCCATAGAGATGAACAAATCTTTTAAAATTCAAATTGGTAGACTAGGATGACTTTTCCCCAAAATTCGATTTGTGTTGAGTGAAATCATGTGAATTTCAATACTATAAAGCTTGAAATTGCTCGTACAATACGGAGGAGAGGAGAGAGAGAACCTAGCTGAACATAAGAGATTGTATATTACAGATGAGAGGGAGAAAGAGGACTCATCATGGGAAGACATGAGGAGTAATGCGAATTGATGTTTGCCTGCTTTCTGATGCTTCAGTGGTGTGGTAAATGGTCCGGGCAAATTTTTTTTTGAGAACAACAAATTGAATCTCAAAATGTTCAAACTTTCATGAAACCACAAATTTCAAGAAATTCGATTTGAACTTGATCCTGCATGATTTAATCCCTAATGTATACTATATTAATGAGGACCTTTCATCACATTTTTCCTATCTAAATGCCACAACTTTGGGCTATCAATACGGTGTTTCTTACATTATCCAAACAACCTCTAAAATTCTGAGACTAGATAAAGAACCACGTTACACTACCCTCTACAGGGCAGTGTAAATTGAGCATTTTTCTATCTGGAAAAATAATAAAAGGTCCATTTAAGGCTATCAACAAAATGTAATTTGACAAGGGTTACCCAAATTTCCCATGGAAAATTGAAATAGTAATCCGATTGATTGTTATGTTCACTTGCTCCACTTTTCCCTGATACTAGTTGTACAACCTACCGTATTCAGTCGGTCAGTAAAAAGTATCACTTAACACTAGAACTACCGGAGGGGTCATTTTGACCCTTTTGCTATTTCTTTTTCCTATAATTTCTAAAATTTTAACAAATGAGTTCTGAGTTTTTGTGACTTTTATTTATTCATGGTATATTTTAGGACACAAAAATGAATTGAAACTTTTTCAGGGGCCCAGATTTTACAATTCATACCTATAAGTACTGAAGGGGTCAATTTGACCCCATACATAAAAGTAGTAGTAGGCAAGTCTTTTAATAACAAATACATATGAGACTACTCTGATGAAGAATGGTGACATCACTCTTACAGTTTACCAAGGTAAGCCAAATAAGAATGTCATTTTGCTCAGCAGTCTTCACCCAGATGTAGCAGTTGAAAACCACAAGAAAAAAAAAACGGAAATGGTACAATTTTACAATAAAACAAAGGTTGGAGTGGACACAGTAGACCAGATGGCTCGAAAGTACACCACAAAATCTGGAAGCCGCCGATGGCCTGTTCAGGTGTTTTGTAATGTACTTGATTTAGTAGCTATAAACGCAACTATACTCTATAAAACAGCAACTGGGAGTAAAATTAGCAGACGGGAGTTCATTCTTCAGCTTCATGCTATGACCATGTAAAAGGAAAATGCGTGCTGTACTTGATCTTAACACTGTTCCTACTAAGTTAAAATAAATGTTCTTTAATTTGTTGGCAGCAAAAAAGTTATTTTTACTCCAGAGTCAGTACTTTTGAATGGGGGTCAAAATGACCCCTAATGGTAGTTATAGGTATTATGAAACCTGCGGTAGTTCTAGTGTTAAAAGGGTTTCAGGAATTTATATTGGTTACAGTATGCCTGTATAAGCAGCATTTACATTTATGGAGTGCAAGAGGGGCAAAAAGTAAAATCCCTAATGTGTTGACAATTATAGACTGCTATGTATCTTTTTCTGCGTGTTTTCCTTTGGAGGGGTTGCATTCCTTTGGGGAAAATATTGTTTCGCACTTAATAATGAATATATTTGTGGCTTAAACCATTTTTCCTATTGGATGAAACGGCAGAATTTACACAGTTTGGCTTCAATAGCCTTTGTGTTTCACTTTCTATTGCTGGCTGCAGAATGAGATATGTGAGAATCTATCAATGAGCTCACTCTTTCTCTTTTATCTGCCTTTTTACCTGATTTATGACCACAGACCAAATCGAAGTTGAATGTGCAGGGAGACATCGTGCCTGTAAAAATCAAACTGCAAAATTTTTAAAGAGATCCAAATGCCAAAATTATTTTTATCGCCAAACACATGCATTAACCCCTCCACGCCATTTCGACATTTGATGTACCTTTACTTCAGGGTCGAATAGAGGTTCCATATAGGTACATCATGGTGATTGTGGCATGCACAAGAGCTGTGACAGCCCAATCACCACTGGGAGCTCAGCTTATGTGACAGTAGAGCCCCGTCAGTCACTGCCAGGATACCGATCGGTGCCATCACTATGTCATCGTGAGGGCTCATTGGTCATCATGGCAACCCGAGGTCAACGTCCTCTGGGACTGCCAGTGATAGTGACCTGCTTAGACCATGTCAGAAGCATGGCCTAAGAGGCCTCTGTCAGTGTAATGCACTGACACTGAAATACGTTATACTAGTGATGAGAGCAATGAACATTAACCCTTTCACGACCCTGGACATACTCAGTACGTCATGGCCGGCTGGTACTTATCGAAGTTAGATGTACTAAGTATGTCCAGGCGATTTTGCAAATAAAAAAGCTGTGCGCTGTGATTGCCACCAGGTGTCAGCTGATTCTGATAGCTGACACCCGGCATTTAGTGCACTAGCAGTGCCCACACTTCTCCCTGCATTTTAGCCCCTAAATACTGCGATCGCTTGTGATTGCAGCATTTAGCAGGCATGCAAAGGGGAGCCCACTCTGCACTCCGACCGCCCCCCTGCGACATCATCATGGGGGCCCGATCATAGCCATGGTAAACTGATGTTGTCATGACGACGTCCCGATTAAGCAAGCCCCTTAGCCCATGCACAGAGCACAGTTTGAGGAGCTTGTTTCAAGCAGCACTGACAGTTACAATCCATTGCAATGCTCGTGCATTGAAATAGACTATAACAACGATCAAGCTGCTGAAAGTGAAAGTCCCATAGAGGGACAAAGTAAAAAAGTTAAAAAAAAAGAAAAAATATTTTTTTTAAAAAAATCTGAAAATAATGATAATGAAAAACATACTGTACTGATAAATTTCTATTTTTATGTAAAAAAAAAAAAAGTACACATGTTTGGTATAGCCGCATCCAGGACAACCTGCCCCATAAAACTGTCCCACTAGTTAACCCCTTCAACATCGTAACAATTTTTTTTAAAAAATGGGGTAAAAAACTATGCTTTTCATCATATCGCTGAACAAAAAGTGGAATAAAATGTGATCAAAAACACAAATGTAAATAAAAATGGTATCACTGAAAACATCATCTTGTCCTGCAAAAAACAATCTGCCATACAGCTCCATCAACAAAAAATAAAAAAGTTATAACTATCAGAATGAAGTGATGCAAAATAATCATTTTTTCTATCAAATAGTTTTTATTGTGTAAAAGCACCAACACTTTAAAAAAATATATAAATGTGGTATCAGTGTAATTATACTGACCCAAAGAATAAAGATGCCTTATCATTTTTAACACACGGCAATGGCATAAAAAAACAAAAAGCTATTCCTGAATTGCTGTTTTTTGTTCATTCTGCCTCCCAAAAATCAGAATAGAAAGCGACCAAAAATCGTTATGTGACCAAGAATGAAACCAATAAAAACATAATCTCGTCTTACAAAAAACAAGCCAACACTTGAATGTCAGAAGAAATAAGGAAAAATTATAGCTATTAAAATATGGAGATAGAAAAACTAGTTTTTGCAATAAACAGCATTTTTCAGTGTCTGACAGCAGCAAAATATAAAAAACTATATAAATCTGCTATAGTTGTAATCACACCGACGCAAAGAATAAAGTCATTTAGTCACTTATACCGCACAAGGAAATGCGTAAAAAAATTAAAGTCAATTCTTCAACTGCTGTTGATTTATTCATCATTCTGCGTAACCAAGATTGCAGTAAGGCTCGACTCACATTTATCATGCGCTCTGTGCTGAGCGCTTATGCCGGGGTGTCCGTGTAAATCCCTGTAATACGTGATTCAGATGGAATCCCTGGCGGAAGATTTCCTATAATGAGTCAGATGGAGTCACTGTGGATGCTGTCTGGCCAGTAATCTGGCACTGTTTGTCATTTTAGGCCTTCATAAAAGCACGGTCCGCCACAGTTTTGTGTACTTCTGAAAAGAAGGAAACTGCTGAACAGAGGCTAGATGGAGTCCAGAGTAACTCTGTTGCCTCATTATAGTGAATGGATCCCTCAGGGGGTTTCCTGTGAATCACGTCACTTGGAGATTTACATGGAAACCCCAATGTAAGTGCTCAGCATAGAGCACTGAATAAATGTGATCCCAAATGTTAACTAAAATATTCCCAATAAAAGCTTCAACTCAATGCACAAAAATAGCAAGTCTCCACTTAGGTCTGTCACCAGTCAATGGAAATATAGGGGCCTTCCACATTACTGGTGGTACAAAGGCTCTGGAAAAGCGCTATTGCTCCTCACACCCCAAAAGAAATCCAGTGAATTCTGAGATCCAAAATCTAAATGCCCCTCTCACTGCTGAGCCCCAGTGTGCCTAAACCACATTTAGTAACCACATGTCTGGCAATTCTGTATTGATGACAGCCCACCTAATTTACAGGTGCGTGTCTCCAGAAGCATGAGCTGAGCATAATGTACTAGTATAATGGCAGTTTGTAATTTACTCAGTAACATCTACTGCTCCTGTGGCACCCCAGGAGTTCAGGTACCACAGTGGTATTGCATTCCTCTCGGGGAGGGGAATGCCATGCCTGGAGAGAGTGGGGTTCCTTTTGACAGCTAATCAGCACATACAACACCTTTCTGACTGCAGGCCAGAGGGGGGAGCTCTACACCTGACTTCAGGGGGAGCTGCTCTCTCTGTTTGGGAGGAGGAGTCAGTTGCTATGCAGTTGCTAGGCAGTTGGGAAGAGTTGACAGTAGGTAGCAGACAGTGAAGGAGCAAAGGAGGAGTGATTAGGAGCTAAGAGGAGGCCTGCGACTGGACCTCTCTAAGCTGAGCGCAGAAGCCGGGCACCGAGAGCCCGAGGTCGTGAGGAACTACAGGTCCCATGGCAGAGCCGGAGGGCAGGAACTAAAACGGACTTGCCCACTTAATACCTGAGGTACAGCAGCAATCAGAGTCTGGCGTCACCGTGGACTGAGACCCCAAAGATATGGCACAAGTTGCCTACCGTGCAACTACTGTCCCTGGACAGGGAAGAAAGAGGACCTTGTTAGATAACTACAGGCAGCAAGGGACTACAGACGAGCGCATAGTGGAAGGCTCCCAAACTGACCTGTCAAGGGGATTTCCACCTGTCTTCAGGCTGCCTGGACTCCATCTTTACCTGTTGCCGGTACCCTGGACTGAGGCTTTTTAACACCAGTAAACCAGGTATAGACTGCAACCCTGTGTCCTCCATTTATTCGCCGGCATTCATCATCCCTGCCAAACACACCAGGAGCCCTGGGGACATGGCTTCACCTGTGGGAAGCGACACCATCTTTGCTGCAGCACCATTGCCCCCAGAGGACCCCTTTAAGCAGCGTGGGTCACCTCTGACCGAGAACCACAGGTGGCGTCACGAACTTTCATCATTTCCACAACCCCTTTAAAGACCGTCCCTTTTACTTGGGCGCCCAGGGCCACGGACCGGGTTGCTGCCACCGTGACCACCCCTTTAATTGTGACCGGACCCGGTACCGAGTACCCCATGGCCCTGGCGGGCTACTCACTTCTTGTTTCTGGAAAACACCCAAGGACTCAAAATCGTTAATACACCTGTAGATAAATTACCAAAGAGGTATAATTTCCAAAATTGAGTCACTTGAGGGGGTATTCTGGTCTTCCAGCACTTAGGGACTCTGTATTCTATTCTATTCTAGGAAGATCTGCAATCCAGGAGGCAAATAGCGCTCCGTCCCTCCCAAGTTTCGCCGTATGGCTAAGCAGTACTGTACAGCTTTGAGGAGAGCCAGCCTCGGCGCGCCTTGTCCTGAACGAGTCCAGAACCATCAGTGCTGTCACCCAAGTTGCAGGGGGGAGAGTTTGGTGCCCCGGACAGACTGTCACTGAGCATCAGTGAGTCTTCCCCATGACCAGACCACAGGGGGTGCAGTTCGAGACTCGACATCCAGGCCGTGAACCGAGTGCGCCTGTTGTACGTTTACTCTCCCGCCCGTATTAGCGTTGTGCCGATGCTTATAAAGAAAGGACTGTTCTCTCTATCGTGACTCATCGTGGAACGAGGACCCGCGAAAGGACATTCCAGGACCCCCACTGACACTGGGACCCAGGACCCATCTCGGACCAGGACAACGCCGGATTCTTTAAGCGTTCAGGACGGAACGCCACCACCATCTTCACAGAGACTGATCCTCAACACCGCCGGACTGATAAGTTTGATACCTTCGCACCTTCCTCAACCCTTTACTGTCCCTGCTATACCTACGTCCACCAAACTCAGTTCTAGAATCCTTATTTACCCTCTCCCTGTGTGGAGTAATGCTGTTTCATTAAATTCCCCTGTTAACCCTTGCTCTGCCTTCGACCGTTACTGCATCCTGGTGCCTGCTCACACTTGGCGTAGTCAGCAGGATGCAGTCTTCAGGTTTGGAGGGGGCAGACCAAGTGTCTGGATCACTCCCCAGGTGCAAAATCTCCCTGGGGCTATGCTGACTAACTTGCCAAAGTTCAACGGAAACAATATTATGTTGTGGAGCTGGACTGAATGTATAAGGAGGAATGGTGAGAATGCACCCTATGGTGCCTGCGTTGCAAGCAGAGGTGGCCATAATGGCATTAGAGGGGGAGGCAAAAGATTCAGTGATGTTGAGACCTCCCCGACAGCGTGACACGTTTGACAAAGTCCTACATATACTGGAGGAGACGCATGGGGACTCCACAGATGTAGGGGATCTGAGGTCACGCTTGTTTAGTCACATGCAGAGGGAGGGGGAGGCAGTGAACCAGTATATGAACGTCTTGCAAGAGATTCACACGACCGTGACCAGAAAAGGAGGGGTGGGAATAGGCCCCATTGACGGAGTACTCCAGGACCAGTTGGTGACCGGACTGAGAGACGCCCTACTGAAACAGGCCCTGCAAGAGCGCTTGAGAGTGAGCCCAAATATGACATTTGCAGAGGTGGGAGGTGAAGCACGAGCACGAGAGCAGGAACAGGGGGTGACAGTGTCGGTGGCAAAGGTTCGGTGCGGGGAGGTTGCCGTGAGCTCGGTTACTGAACCAGGCTGGGCCTAAGACCTGCACAGAGAAATCTTAGTCATAAGGGAAGATATGACTGAGACTAAGAAGAAAGTGACTTCCTTGAGTGTCCCAGGGACCAGAACTTATTCAGAGTTGAGAAGGGGAGAAAGGACAGCTCAACGGGAAGAACTCCCTACCTGCTTCCTATGTGGAAAGCTTGGGCATATGGCTCGGGTCTGCCTGCAATGGAAACGGCCTCTACAGTCCCGCCTGTTAAACTAGGAGGCTCCGAGGCTGGAGGACGCTGCCCGAATCCAAAACAGTTAGAGAGAAGAACCAGAAGTCCCACTAATCTAGTTTCAATGTGTCCGTTAGTCTGGGCCAAAATCAATGGGCGGGCTGTGCAATGCCTGGTGGATACCTTTTCTCAAGTGACCCGATGCCAGAGGCGTACTATCGAACATATTTCCCCGAGGCAATGAGACCTGAGTGGGGGCAGGTGATAAGATTGACGGCCGCCAATCAACTATTCATCCCAGTCACAGGGGTGGTGTGGATGGAAATTAAGGTCTGTGGAAACGATCTGGGCCGAAAAGGAGTGGTGCTGACCTCAGGGGACATAGAACGAGGGTACACAGTCACCTTGGGAATGAATGCGTTGAAAGAGTTCAGAAGTGTGCTGATAAACGAGGCCCCGGATGTATTCCTGCAACAGTGGATTCCACAGACTCCCCAGAGAAAGTTATTTCAGCAACTGATATGATCAGCACAGGCCCAAGAAGCCTCCAGCGAAGGGAAAGTGCTGGAAAGGTAATCACCCCAGCTACAGGTGAAATTAAAATATCTCCTGGACAGACCGTGCTATCCTTTCCTGTCCGGACCTGCACACCCCTGGAAGGGGTAGAGATACAGATGGAGCCAGCCACTCTGGAGAATTTACCACCCGGGTTATTGGTCGCACAGACGCTGGCTACTGTATGTGAAGGAAAGGTACCAGTGTGCTGTAAAAATCTAAGGGAAGAACCGCTCACTTTCTCCCCCAGGATTGAGTTAGCCCAAATCATTGGCATGCCAGAAGAATTAATACCACCCCAGACTGTCCAATTGACCGCAAAGGAAGAAGACCCTTGGATCGTAGCTGTAAGAACTCTCTCTGCGTCAGAGACATCTCAGCAAAAAGAGGGGCAGAAAAAACTTTACCAGAGGCGGGCTGAACTTACTGGGCTTACAACCAGCCAGATACTACAAGTGGAGGTCCTACTGGGACGCTATTGGGATGTGTTCGCTCAGCACGAAGAAGACTTCGCCTGTACCACAGCTATCACCCACGAGACCCCAACAAAACAAGCGGCCCCGTAAGAGAGAGTTATCGACAGATTCCTCCACAGCTGTATCAGGAAGTAAAGGGAATGCTCTTTCAGATGCTACAGAATGGCATGATCTGAGAAAGCCAGTCAGAAAAAAGTCAGAAAAAAAGAAGGAACCCTTTGATTCTGTGTGGACTACCATAAATTAAATGCCTGTACCATACGAGATTCATATCCACTGCCCCGTGTAGAAGAGTCCCTCTCTGCCCTTGGGCACGAAAAGTATTTTTCTACGCTGGATCTGGCAAGTGGCTACTGGCAGGTGCCAATGTCAGAGCACGACTGCGCAAAGACGGTCTTTAATACTACCAATGGGGCTGTTTGAACTTAATCGGATGCCGTTCGGGCTGGCAAATGCTCCCGGGAACTTTTCAATGGCTCATGGAGAAGTGTCTGGGGGACCTAAATTTTGAAGCCACCCTGATCTATCTGGATGACATAATCGTCTATGCCGGCACGTTTGATGAACATCTGCAATGACTAGAGCAAGGGTTGAGCCGACTTCAAGGGCATGGCTTAAAAGTGAAGCCCTCAAAATGCCACCCGTTCCGTACCGAGATTGAATACCTAGGGCACATGGTTTCAACTGAAGGGGTAAAACAATCCTCAGAGAAGATTGCAGCGATACGAGACTGGCCCACTCTGAAGACCGTGAAGGACGTAAAGGCTTTCTTGAGACTAACTGGCTACTACCGGCGGTTCGTGAAGAACTTCACGCACATAGTAGACCTGTTGGCACTGTTGAGGGCGTCCTATCTGGAGCGAAGAATTGGGAGATACAATGGGGAGAACGGCAGGAACAGGCATTTCAAACGCTAAAAACTGCCCTGACAGAGGCACCAGTGCTGGCCTATGCTGACTTTTCACAGCCCTTCATTCTTCACACGGGTGGCAGCCTGCAAGGAATAGGAGCAGTATTGTCACAAATTCAAGATGGAAAAGAACGGGTGACTGCATATGCGAGCTGCTCCCTTCATGACTCTGAACGAAATCCCAACAATTACTGCTCATTCAAGTTGAAGCTGCTGGCACTGGTGTGGGCTATGACCGAAAAATTTGAGGAATATTTGGCAGGGTCTGAAGTGCTGGTGCATACTGACAATAACCCGTTGGCTCGTCTGGAGAATGCGAGGTTAGGGTGCCCTAGAACAACGCTGGGTAGCAAGAATGGCCAAATTTCGATATAAAATCACTTACTGCTGAGAGGCCAAAAACACCCATGCAGATGCCTTGTCCAGAGTCCCACATGGAGAGCCTGGTCCCAATCGGGATGAAGAACTTGAGGATGAGGAAGTTCCGGTTTTCTGAGGTACTGTCAGAATGTTGACACCGACAAAGGACCAGGTATCGGCGGGTGTCACAAAAAGTATCCTGAGACAGCCTCGTGATGAATGGGTGAGAATTCAGCAGGAAGATGAGGAACTCGCATGGATCCGGTCTTGGGTGGCCCTATAACAACTGCCCAGCAAGAGCGAGAGAGAAGCTCTGACCACTGGGGCTTTGAAAATACTTCGGTAGTGGGAAAGTTTACATCTGAAAGATGGGCTCCTTTACCGGAAGATCCAGCTACAGAAAGCTTTGCCCGTTGTCTGGCAAGTGGTGATTCCAGAAACACTGGAGCATGAAGTTGCAAAAGAGGCCCACGAACAAGGAGCACACTTTGGTCCTGGAAAAACTCTACAGTGGCTGCATAGAACAGTTTATCATCCCCTACTGAAAACTAGGGTTGAAGAGGTGTGCCGGCAATGCAGGAGCTGTGAGCTGACCAAACCACCAGAGCAGAGAGCTCCTCTTCAGATGGTAGTGACCTGAGCCCCATTAAACATGCTGATGATCAACTATATAACAATAGGACCAGCTTGCCAAGAATACGAGTACTGCCTGCTAATGGTAGATCATTTCACTAAATTTGCAGTAGTGACCCCAACTCGAGATCAAACTGCAGAGTCCACAGCACATGCCATCTGCAAAAACTTCATTCAGGTATATGGATGTTCAAAGAGAATATACTCAGATCAAGGAGCCTGCTTACTAGGGAAGGTAATGGAAGAGCCCCAACGTTTATACCAGATTGAAACGTCGCGAATGACTCCATACCACCCTCAGTGCAATGGGGTCTGTGAATGTTTTAACCACAGAAGAAAGCAGCTAAGGCTCGTAATATAACCTGCCGTGTCCAAATCCTCAGATAAAGTATGGGAATAGCTATGGAGGATATTCACTGAATTAAAACATAACTTTTAATAAATATATAAAATACTTGGACCCTAACAAAAATACATACATAGACAGTGTAACAAGGTGCTAAAGTGAACCAGTGCTGAAAAAGTTAAAAAATTGGAACAGTCTTACCAATTTAGACGGACAACTGGAGGAGGTCTCACCAGTTCTGTGGGGCGGGTGGTTCCCAGATAAATACACAAAGGAAAGAAGAAGAAAAATAGGCCAAGGGTAGGGAAATGTAATATAACCAAGAGACAATTAGGGTATACTGTGGTTGGTGGGAGGCCATAGCAGGGCTCACTTGGGGCCTGTCCTTGTGAGGACAGGAGCTCTTCAAGGGTTAACAGGGAAGACAGTGGTTATATTACATTTCCCTACCCTTGGCCTATTTTTCTTCTTCTTTCCTTTGTGTATTTATCTGGGAACCACCCGCCCCACTTAACTTTTTCAGCACTGGTTCACTTTAGCACCTTGTTACACTGTCTATGTATGTATTTTTGTTAGGGTCCAAGTATTTTATATATTTATTAAAAGTTATGTTTTAATTCAGTGAATATCCTCCATAGCTATTCCAATGTTTTAACCACACCCTCATCCAAAAGTTGAGAACCTTAGAGGAGGATCGTAAGGCCCGTTGGCTGGAGTTTGTACCAGAACTGGTGTGGGAGTATAACAACATCCATAACACTCCATGGAGTCCATAACACCACGGGACACTCACTTTACTCCTTACTTTTCGGCCGAGTTGGCAAAGAGATTACTGAGCTGGAGCTGGACCCAGAGGAGGACTACCCATGAACAGGGATGTCCAATTGGGTGGGAGCACCTCGGACCGGCTACAGACCCTACATCGCCTGGTAAAGACCAAGTTTCAAGAGTTGGAACATGTTGCGGCGGCCCCACTGCGAGGGACAGCTCTGCAGGCTGGAGATCGGGTGCTGGTGAGAGACAACTGTCCGCGAAACAAGTCCGCCCTGGTGGGCCCGTCTATGAAATCTGACCCGAAGAAGAAGAGAGTGCCCCTTCTCGTGTGGTTCATCGAAACATGCTCCAGCAGTGTGTATCTCATGACCCCATTGTAAAAGAAGAAGTAGGGGCTCCTCATGCTGAGACCCCACCTGTGATCCAAGTTGAGGAAGAAGAATGTGAAGAACAGTTGACAGTGGAAGAGACTCCAAAGACTCCTGCAACTCCCAAAATGACTGTTCAACATGTATTGGTCATGTCCCCAGCCCTGTCGGTCCAACCAAATCCATGCACCTCTCAGGACTCTACAGAGACTCCCAGTTTACATCGCTCTGAAAGTTCAACCGCAGGAAGAACCCCTAACCATTTTGACCAAGAACATTTCGTCCAGAGACAAATTGTGCAAGGAATAGGAGAATGTAAACGCCTGCTGGAAGAAATCTCGCCCTTGGAATGGTAAGCAAAAATAAAGGGGGAATGTAAGGAGGAGAGCCAGCCTCGGCGTGCCTTATCTGGGACGAGTCCGGAACCATCGGTGCTGTCACCCAAGTTACAGAAGGGAGAGTTTAGTGCCCCAGACAGACCTTTGAAATTGAGATCAGGGGGCGTGAAGGGTATAAGAGGGGGACAGTGCATGAGAACAGGAGCTCAGTTGGCGGGAAGCTGTGGCGTGTGGAGGCAGAATGAGAGCCCTCCCATGCTGTGCAGTCAGGACAAAGTAGGCTCAAGTCAGAGAGGCCTACGGAAACTTACCGGAGACTGTAGGAAGAGACGTCTCCTCGAAACCCCGACATCCACTCCCGCGCTGTCACTAAGCGTGAGTCTTCCCCACAACCAGACCACAGGGGGCGCAGTTCGAGACTCGACATCCCGGCCATGAACCGAGTGTGGCTGTTGTACATTTACTCTCCCGCCTGTACAAGCATTGTGCCAATGCTTATAAAGAAAGGACTGTTCTCTCTCCATCGTGACTCATCGTGGAACCAGGACCCACGAAAGGACATTCCAGGGCCCCTGCCAACACTGGAACCCAGGACCCATCTCGGACCAGGATGATGCCGGATTCTTCAAGCGTTCAGGCCGGAATGCCACCGCCATCTTCACAGAGACCTCAACACTGCCAGACTGATAAGTTTGATACCTTCATACCTCCTTCAACCCTTTACTGTCCCTGCTACACCTACGTCCACCAAACTCAGCTCTAGTATTCTGCGTTTTTGGTGCGCATGATGAGAAATTTCACAAGAGAAAAATCAAGATAACCAGACACCGCCAATGGGACTACAGAGGGCGTGTATTATGGGATCTCTATATATAGACCCTAGGGCTACTGAAATCTTAACAGTTTGCTACTGTATCCTGTGTCATGATGGATCTTCGCATGGAGAGCTTTTATTTCAACCTGGATTTAAGCATCAAGCTGTTTCTTGCCTCTGCTTTTGCTTGGGAGCAAGACAGAAATCACAAAAGATGGAGAAGGAGACAATGTAGGCGTTTTTGGAGACACCCCATTATCGAACTACGTGAGAGCCGTGGAGCCTATCACACGCTGTATGCCGAGCTTAATGCCAACCCGGAGAAATTCCAGGAATACACAAGGATGTCGCAAGACTCGTTCCGGGATTTGCTTGCTCGTGTCCAAGGAGCCATATGGCGACAGGACACCCAGCTCCGTAGAGCGATTCCACCAGAGGAACGTCTGCTGGTTACATTAAGGTACGTTCTAAATCTAAACCAATGACAGTCCAAATTTTGTTTTTTCTGACATGTATGTTTTGGGTATTTTCCTTTCTTTCTTTAGCGTAACCACACCATAAATAGAATAGATTGTAATGTTTTTTGGGTTTGTTTTTCTTACAGATTTCTGGCAACCGGAGAGAGTTTATCATCCCTCCACTTCCAATACCGGCTTGGAATATCCACCCTGTCCGGAATAGTTGCGGACACCTGCCGGGCTTTGTGGAATGTACTCCGGGATGAGTTTATACCCCTACCCACCTTGGACATGTGGCTTGAAATTGCGGAAAAATTCTGGAGTGTGTGTGATTTCCCCAACTGTTTAGGAGCGGTGGATGGAAAGCACATCCGCATTATCAAACCTGCCAGAACAGGATCGGAGTATTTCAACTATAAAAAATATTTTTCTGTTGTGCTCATGGCAATAGCCGATGCGAACTGTCTCTTCATTGCCGTGGACATTGGAGCTTTTGGCCATGGCAACGATTCTCAGACTTTCAAGAACTCGGATATGGGCCGCCGTGTGTATGGCAAAAATTTCAATTTTCCCCCGCCACAACCTCTCCCCAACACTCAAGGTCCACCGATGCCATTTGTTATGGTTGGGGATGAGGCCTTTCAGATGTGTGAAAACCTACTGAAGCCCTATTCCAGTCGGGACTTGAACCACACTAGAAGGATCTTTAACTACAGACTGACCAGGGCCCGAAGAACATTAGAGTGTACCTTTGGCATTCTGGTCGCTAAATGGCGCATTCTTGCATCAGCCATAAATCTAAAAGTGGAAACAGTCGACGAGGTGGTCAAAGCCTGTGTGGTTCTGCACAATTATATAATGGCTAAGGAGCAACCCAACATTGAACTGGATGAACCAGTTGCACACCCACTGCCGGATTTCCAGCATCACCCGCTGTGGTCAACTGCAGCAGTTGGTCACATGCAGGACCAATTTGCTGCCTTTTTTTATTCAGATATTGGGCGTGTGTCATGGCAGGACAATGTTGTGTAAATGTCCTGTTGTAATTAGATCTGTACCAGTAATTTTCTGATATGAAAATAATATTTCTCATTAATAAACTTTAGTTTTGGTTGTGTTGACCGTGTCTCCTATGTTTTTCCTGTACAAACCAAGGCTGTCCTAAAACTGGCAGTATTTGGTCTGTATTTAATATCAGTTTTTGTAATCCAAAACCAGGAGTGGGTGATAAAGGCAGAGGTGCTAGTTATTATGTTAATATTATAATTTACCTCTAATTGTTCCACTCCTTGTTTTGGCTTACAAATACTGATATAAAACACTGGCCACATACTGCTAGTGTTATGGCAGCCATGTTACTTTATTGGTAAGCTTGTTGACGTCATTGCGTCCTGATTCTGTTCTGCTGTATCCATTGGACACAGACTGAAGAGACAATGACTGTCACACTAAAGAGATCTATACTCATCAAGTCAGGTGTCATAAATAATGAATTCATGATGCACATATAACAGCCTCATGAATTCACTATTTCTGACACCTGTGCAGGTGAGCATAGATATGCAGTGTGTGACCACCATTGTCCCTTCAATTTGTGTGTAATAGATTATGTACAAAGAAGAGAAAATGGTAGTTATACAAGGCAGTTCTCTACTCACCAGGTCAGGTGTCCTAAATAATGAGTTTTTTGACACCTGACCTGTTCAGTAGAGTTCTGCACTGTATTTCCACCATTTTCTCTTCAGACTGCCACACTAGTCACAGACAAGAAGAGATTATGGAGATAATACATCTAATATTTTTGGGCCCACCTCATATCTGTATACTAAAGACACACAAAGCTGTGGTCTTTTTTTTTATAACTACTGGAGATATGATGTGGCCCAAAAAGTAAGTGTGTGGCGAAGTTTCTTAGTTGGCGCACGGTGTGTGTTGCCGGCGGCGGAAGACACAATAAACCAAACATAATTGTTTCAAATCACATTTTTTTTATTTTTTAACAACCAAAAAATTTATTTACTGCGCCGGCTTGGGGTAGAGTGATGTAAACGGGGGGTGTGAAGCACTGAGGCCTGGTTAACCGTGGACGACGCAGAGGTGGCAGGAGAAGGGGCAATGAAACTAAAAGGGTCTGGAAGTTCGGGGATGGGGCTTGATACATGAGAGGCTTGAGACGCACTGGAAGGGTGAGACAAACCTGACATTACAGACACATTGGGAGGTGAAGGGGGAGGAATGCTAAGAGTCCTCTGTTTTTTGGTTGTGGTAGGTCTTGGTGGGCTCATATGGTGTGGTGGTGGGTGACCGGTCAGGGTCCATCTGCACTGTGTCAGAGTCCATAGTGCTCGTAGATAGTGCAGCCATGCCAGAGTCCATAGTGCTCGTAGAGCGTGCAGCCATGCCAGAGTCCATAGTGCTCATAGTGCGTGCAGCCATGCCAGAGTCCATAGCGCTTGTAGGGTGGAAGGCCATGCCAGGGTCCTGCTGCATCGTGGTGTTGGCGGTACGGAAGGCCATGCCAGGGTCCTGCTGCATCATGGTGGTGGCGGTACGGAAGGCCATGCCAGGGTCCTGCTGCATCGTGGTGGTGGCGGTACGGAAGGCCATGCCAGGGTCCTGCTCCATCGTGGTGGTGGCGGTACGGAAGGCCATGCCAGGGTCCTGCTGCATCGTGGTGTCAGTGGAGGAGGTCCAAGCAGGAGCAGCGGTTGTCATGGTGGTGGCGGTGGGATGTCCAACGGCACTCGGCATGGTGGTGGTGCTGTAGTGGTGTCCGGCTGTGGAAGGAATTGAGGTGGCCGTGCAATGGGATGCAGCAGAGGTCGGCATTGAGGTCAATCGTGACAGTGAAGGCACAGGT
Organism: Ranitomeya variabilis; assembly: GCF_051348905.1. NCBI lineage: Eukaryota > Metazoa > Chordata > Amphibia > Anura > Dendrobatidae > Ranitomeya > Ranitomeya variabilis. Next base: position 116,765,717 of record NC_135235.1, on the reverse strand, counting down.
GGATATGCCGCCACTGTCTGCTGGAAATACTGACTCTGCTGCATAGCCTGCACGTAAGCAGCATTGCAGGCCTGCATGACACTCAGCTGGAGATCAGGAGTAAGGTGTTCCGACATGTCCTGCTCAATTTGGTTAAAAAAATTATGTGCTGGCCTCTGGAGGTCAGATTTCACTTGATTAAGGCTTTTGCTGACCTCCTGGATACGTGCATTCAAGAGGCTATGTGAAACATCCATTCGGTCACCCAAAGCTTTAATTGCTTCATGTAAAACCGAGCTCAAGTGCAAAAACTCGGGCATGAGTGACCTGTCCGAAGCCCTCTGCCGCTGCCGGGAGGAGCCCCCAAAAAAGGGGCAGTGGAAGAGGACTGCGAAAGGGGAAGACCTGATGGACCAGCTCCCTGGTCTCCAGTTAGTGTGGAAGGCTCACTTGCTGCTGCGCTGCTGGATGGCTGGGACGGGTCCGTGGCTGTCGGATGAAGGACCGCTCCAGAACCTGGGCCAAGAGTAGTGCTGTATGTGCTGTGAAAAAAGGAAAAAGAAAATTAATACCAAAAATTAACCAGACGCAAAATCCTGTGGAATATAAAAATACAGATTATGGCAATACAATACAACCTAATGCACGTGATAAATACTTACGTTCTCTGGGCAAGGACCGGTCTTAAAAATGCCAGAACTCGATGGTATTTGTATCTTCTGATCCTTGCTCCTGAACCACTGGGAACACGGCTCTCTTGACGCAGGTCCTTGTTGAAGCAGTCCTTCATCGAACGCCAATGTGTTTTGACTTTGGCCACTGTTAAAAAAAAAAATTTGTGGTCAGAAAAAGGACTTTTGGCCGTGCTCACACAACTGTCTGTGATGACAGAAACTCCTGAGAGTTTCTTTCATCACACACAGTCGAGTGAGCACGGCCAAGGTCTCTGCTGCTTCACACTGCAGTGCAATACTTACCAAATGCATTTCGGAACGTGTCGGGGCGTTGTCCCAGCCATCCCACATCTCTTTGGCCACCTCATTGCATAAGCGCTGGATCGTGACGTTGTTTGAGTGCAGTGGATCCCGGGTGTCCCACAACGGGACTCACTCCTGGACCAGGGAGATGAGGAGGTCATTCTCAATAAGATCATCCTCCCGTTGTGAAACCTAAAAATTAAATAAAGTCATTAAAGTTTTCTCAATTAACATAAGGAAAAGAAAGAAAAAAGATGCCGAGAAATGGCATGAATAGGAAAGTCAACATTCAAAAGGAAGAAAAAAGTAAAGAAATACGAATGGAAAGAAAGGAAGATTCAAGAATATTGGACTGAGGATACAGTAAACAGTCAGCCTTGTATACGTACCCGCTGCCGTCTTTCCACCGGACCTTGACTCCGCTGCTCCTGCCCTGTCTCTGCCGCAGTAGAAGAGCTCTAAAAAAAAGAAAAATTCAAATTGTCACATGTGTAGATGTGACAGTGAATACTTACCAATCTGACGAGGCAAGTACTCACCTCACTGACATGCTCGACTTCAGACGGCCCAGGAAGAAACTCCTCATGAGAAGAATCCGAAGAAGACATTCTGATGCATGTAGAAAGAAAGAAATGGCATAAATTAGGACATGTAGAGAAAGAAAATAGAAAATAAAGGCATTGGCTAGGATATACTCACATTGTTCAGAGGCTTGTTTTCTCAAAGGTGCTGTGGTCTGTATCTCTGCTTGGCTGTCCGCTGTGGTCCGTCTGCTCTGCTTGGCTATCTGCTGAGAAGTGACCTGCAACTGTCCACACCCTCCCTTTATCACCTTGTATGTGGGGGGTGGCTTATCAGTGTCTAGACATGTTTTTCTCTTGTGGAACGCATGCGTTCATGAACGCAACCAAACGCATGTGCTTGTAAACGCATGCGTTCATATAGACAGCAATGCGTTTTTTGTCGCAAGCCTTGCGCAATTGACCGCATGCGTTTCCAGGCGTCAAATTGATGCCTCTAAAAATTACTACATGTTGCATTTCCGCGCCAAGCCGCAAACGATGAAACGTCCCTAATGTTAAATATAGGAATACACAACGCCTGCGGATATATGCGGTACAAACGCTGCGGACACAACTGCAAATGTGAAACCAGCCTTATGTTGTTGCATTAAATTTCCCTGTTAATCCTTGCTCTGCCTCCGACCGTTACTGCATCCTGGTACCTGCTCACACAGCCACATATGGGTTTTTTCTGCATTCAGCAGAAATTGCGGGACACATTTTTTGTGCAATTTTACCCATTTCTCCTTGTGAAAACGTAAAATCTGGGGCTAAAACATAATTTTTGTGGTAAAAATGTTATTTTGCTTCACAGCCAAAAGGTTTAAAATTCTGTGACACATCCATGGTATCAATATGATCACTGCACCCTTAGATAAATTCATTTAGAGGTGTAGCTTGTAAAATGGGGTCACTTATGGGGGTTCTGCTGTTCTTGCAAATGTGCACTATAATATGGCACTCCTTCCCTTCTGAGCTTTGCACTGCGCCTAAAATGTATTCCCCTATTACATGTAGGATAGTGGCGCACTCAGGAGAAATTTTTACAACAAACAGGTACATTTTTTCCTATTAGTCCTTAGAAAAATTAAAAACTTGAGACTAAAACAACATTTAAGTGGTAAAAATGTAATTATTCTTTCTTCACCGCCCAATAGTATAAAATTCTGTGAGGCACATGTGGTGTCAATATGATCACTACACCACTAAATGAATTCATCGGGGAGCATGGTTTGTAAAATGAGGTCATATATAGGGGGGTTTCTGCTGATCTGACACTTCAGGGACTCTGCCAATGTGACATGGCACCCTCAAACCATTCCAGCAAAATCTGAACTCCAATATGGTGCTTCTTCCCTACTGAGCTTTGCACTTTGCTCATTACAAATCTAGATACATTCCTTGAGGGGTTTGTCTTGCAAAATGGGATAAATTGTTGGAGATTTTCACTGTTTTGGCACATCAGGGGCTTCAGAAAATTTACGCCCAAAAAATCAAACGGTGCTCCTTTCCTTCTGAGCCCTAACGTGCACCAAAACAGTAGTTTTTCACCACATATGGGGTATCGGCACACTCAGGATTAATTTCACAACAATTTGTATGGTGCAAATACTCCTGTAACCCTTGTGAAAATAACATTTTTGTGGGAAAAAATTTGATTTTTTATTTTCACAGCACACTGTTATAAACTTCTGTGAAGCACCTGGGGGTTCAAGATGCTAACCATACATCTAGATACATTCCTTGAGGAGTTTGGTTTCCAAAATGGCATCACTTGTGGGGGGTTTCCACTGTTTAGGTACATCAAGGGTTCTCCAAGAGCAATATGGCGTCTGCTAATGATTCCAGCCAATGTAGCATTCAAAAAGTTAAATGTTGCTTCTTCCCTTCCAAGCCCTCTCATGCTTCAATATAGTACTTTGGGCGGTTTTAAGAATGGTGTCACTTTTAGGTGTTTTCTGTAATATAGATCTCTCAAAGTGTCTTCAAATGTGTTGTGGTCCCTAAAACAATAATTTCATAAATTTTGTTGGAAAATTGAGAAATTGCTGGTCAATTTATAACCCTTCTAACTTCATAACAAAAACAAATTTGTTTCAAAAATTGTTCTGATATAGAGTAGGCATGTTTTAAATGTTATTTATTAACTATCTTGTGTGACATATCTTTTTTATGTTTTATTTAAGGGCATAAAAATTAAAAGATTGAAAATTGGAAAAATTTAAAATTTTTAGATTTTTTTTTTACAAACTCAAGTCATATTGAAGAAATTTTACCACTATCATGAAGTACCATATGTTACAAAAAAACATTCTCAGAATCAGTGGTACCCATTGAAGCATTCCAGAGTTATTACCTCTTAAAGTGAAATTGGTCAGAATTGTAAAATTTGGCCTGGTCATGAAGGTGCAAACAGGCTTGGTGGATAAAGGGGTTAAAGTCCCATAGCAAAACTAAGTAAAAAAGTTTAGAAAAAAGTAAAAAAAAATCATTGTAAATATATATATTTCTGGGTATCATCGCATCCAGAACGACTTGATCTATAAAACTGTCACATTAGTTAACCCAGGGAACACCGTAAAAAATTAAAAATAAAAAACCTTGCAACAAACTATGCTTTTTCATCATACCACTGAATAAAAAGTGGAATAAAATGCGCTAAAAAAATCAAATGTAAAAACAAATGGTATATCTGAAAACACCATTTGTCCCACAAAAAAAAACAAGACAAAAAACTATAGGTCTCAGAATATAGTGATGCAAAATTAATTCTTTTTTTCTGTAAAATAGTTTTTTATTGTCTAAATGCAGCAAAAAACATAAAAAAATATATAAATGTGGTATATCTGTAATCGTAATGACCCAAAGAATAAAGCTGTCTTATCACTTTTACTACAAGGTTGTACAGCATAAAAAAAATCAATTCTTAAATTGCTGGATTTTGTTCACTCTATCTCCCAGAAATCAGAATAGAAAGCTAGCAAAAAATGTTATTTGTACTCGTTTTTGCTAAATATATCGTCTTTTGGGGTGAGATAGCAGCCAAACATAAAAATACGATATAAATCTGGTTTTGCTGTAATCACACAGACTCGAAGAATAAAGTCGTCTAATCACTTATACCGCACGAGGAACGGTGTAAAAAATAAATAAAATCAATTTACAGCTGCCAGAATACTCACCAGGACCATTCATGGCAGACAGTGGTGAGTATCCATTCCTCTTCAGAAGTGCGCAGTGTCAGACGGAGACTTCCTGCTTCCTGCTTTCGCGCTCTTTTCACTCCCCTGTGCAGTGGATTCGGGACCTTGGGCATGCGCAAACCACTACGCCACCAACGGAAAACTAAGCAAGATCTGGGGGAAGACATCACGCCCTTTTGACCAGACCAGCCTGATTGACAGGCGAAAACGGCTACTTTGGTAACGTATTTTGGCAGCATAGGTGGGGAATCGGGGTCCACAAAATACACTGTTGTAATGCACAGCTCAGGCCCTATTTAACAGTATTTTTTATCTCATACGGAAAAAACGGGGTGACAGGTGCCCTTTAAATGGGAGGCAGGGTCTGCAAGGTGTCCATGTGGAATATAGCTTGATTGTTATTGACTGAATCGAATTGTCAACTTTTGTGAATGGGCCTGTGGGAATATACTGCCGTGGTGAAGAACAGTATGGTGCTCAAATCCAGGGAAGACTGGAGTTAGTCCTAGAGAAGGTTTTGATAAATCCATTGACTTGTAGGGACTAAAGTGGAAGTCTGATTACCTTGTAAAGTTGTAAACCTGAATTCGGTTTTTGGGAGTAGTCCTGAAACATTGAGCTGTGCAAGGCAGATAGTCAAAATGGTTGCCTATTTAAAGACTGGCCAGCTGTTGAAGAAAATGTGAGTAACCTGTGCTGTTGTCTGGATGTCATGTGACTAGACTGCCCATAGCAACTGGTAAGGATTAAAGCGGTTGAGACTTAACCCTTGAAAGTCTGAGATCAGGGACAAATGTACACTTAGGCTACTTTCACACATCAGTTTTTTGTCGTCAGGAACAATCCAGCGAATTTTAGAAAAAATGGATCCGGCAAAAATTGTGAAAAACTGATGCAACGGATCCGGGTTTTTTTTCTGGATCCGTTTTTTTTTAACCTGGGGATAAAATTTGGACTTCCTGCTCCGGGGAGGAGAGAGAGATGAGAATGAATATGCATGATGTGAATGGAAAAATGCATGAAAACCGGAATCGGTCGCAGGATTAATCATTTCACCTCACGTTTCATCCGTTTTTCGCCGGAACCATCGCTGTGCATTTTTTCAGCCAACAGAAAAAATGTTCCTATGTACGTTTTCTCCGGCCGCCGGAAAATTAATTTTAGACGGATCCGGCAAAAAACGGATGAAACGTGAGGCCATCCATCGCAATCCGGCGCTAATACAAGTCTATTAGAAAAAAAACCGGATCTGGTGGCAACTTTTGCCGGATCCGTTTTTTTTCAAAATTCGCCGGATTGTGCCTGATGGCAAAAACCTGATGTGTGAAAGTAGCCTTAATAGTGACTCATTGAGACATACAGCGGGTGAAATAAATATTGAACATTTCACCAATTTTCTAAGTAAATATATTTCAAAAGGTGCTATTGACATGAAATTCTCACCAGATGTTGGTAACAATTCATCCAAACCACACAAGCAAAAAAACATAGATCTCCATTAATTAAGTTACAGTATGTGTAGTGATGAGCGAGCACTAAAATGCTCGGGTGCTCGTTGCTCGGGTCGAGTAGATTGGTATACTTGGGTACTCGGCCAGAACAACGAGCCCAATGTAAGTCTATGGGAGACCCGAGTATTTTTACCGCAATCCCACCGGGGGTCCTTTTAAGATCCAAAAACATCTGAAAATCATGGAAACACTGCTGAAATGACACAAGAACATCATGGGGATCGCCCCTGGAAGCATTCCTGTCTCACTCCTAGTTCACAGATTTTTCCCTCTTTTTCATGCCATTTTTCCCGGTGCCACAAAAAACACCCTAAAACGAAACCAAAATGGATTTTGCTGGGAAATATGTTAAGGTAGATCCTCTGCAGGTTAATGACTTGCCTGTAAGGCCAAATAATTAACCCCAGACCAAAAATTTCCTCCCCCATTTGGGCTTAGTTCAGATGCAGCGTTTTTGAAGTGTTTTTCAACTTTAACATTGCTTTCAACCACTACAAATGCATTCACTGGGAAATGTCATTGTAACATTTAACAACCCTAGTTGGCCATGTGGTGTATAACATATAAGCAGACCCATCTTGTTTCATTTATGAAAGAGGGACTCTTAAAGTCACAGAGCCTATTTTTACTGGTGTATCAGGCGGCATTAATCTTCTTAAAGGGCCATTATTAAACAGTGGGTCTCCTAAACTGTTGTAGCCTATGCTGTGAGTGGATGAGCTGCCAAGAATTACGATGCACCACAATACCCCTTTCATAAGATCTCCAAGAGGGCCTCCTGAAAAAATGTTGCATTGAATGCAAGGCCTGCCCTGCTACCAATTCATATGCACCCAAATAAGACTTTGAACCCACATACTGGATGGGCCCATGCAAATCCACTTCACAATATTCATTTTGCACGCCCGTATGCCTTTGTTTTACACATTGGCAGGAAGGCCAGCCCTGCTGCATAGTCAGTCATATGTACTCCATTACGCCTTGGAACCCACATACTGGATGGGCGCATGAAAATCCACTTCACAATATTCATTTTGTACTCCCGTACTCCTTTATTTTACACATTGGCAGCAAGGCCAGCCCTGCTGCATATTCACATGCACCCCATTACGCCTTGGTACCCACATACTGGATGGGCCCATGAAAATCCACTTCACAATATGCATTTTATACTCCCGTACTCCTTTGTTTTACACATTGGCAGCAAGACCAGCCCTGCTGCATAGTCATATGCACCCCATTACGCTTTGGAATCCAAATACTGGATGGGCCATTAAAAACCAATTCACAATATTCATTTTGTACTCCCATACTCCTTTGTTTTACACATTGGCAGCAAGGCCAGCCAAGCTGCATAGTCATATGCACCCCATTACGCCTTGGAACCCACATACTGGATGTACCCATGAAAATCCACTTGCATTTTTTAATGGTATGATGGTTCCCTTTTGCAGAATTATTTACAGGAGAATTTGGCAATTTTATTTGCCACGTTTTTAACACTAAGGTTCAGATACGGCTTTAAATAAGGCTAATACTTGCAATACAATGCAATTTTATTGCAAACTACAAAATTCAAGGAATAGTATGATTGAATAGTGTGAGTGCGTACACTTTTGTAAATGTTAACATGCAAAGGTTAATAAGTACATATAAGGATTAAATACATATAGTGATTATGTATATATATATATATATATATATATATATATAAAGATTAACTACATACAGTATATTTACATCATCAAGAGGCTTTTAAACATCATCCGTTTGGAATATCAGAGAAGCAGCACCAAGACAGAGAACCCCTGGGAGATTACCTACACTGCATGGGTGTCCCCAATTATGCAAGTATCAGCACACTACACATGTACGGGTACCCCAGTTTTGGCATCTGTCTTAGTCATGTTTCTCTGGTCTTATATAGTGATTTACACTATGTAGTAACTCTAGTTTCACCCAGCCCTTCAAGTGGCCAGCTTTCAAGGTTGTATGAAACTGAGACTTCATGGAGTCATCAGGTGAGGGGCCATAAACCCCTAGAATATAAAAGCCACAAGGATTTATATCAAATCACTACAAGCAGAGTTTCAGTAAACCTTAATGTTTTACAATGACAAACCGCAAACATATAGAGGCTTAGAACTGTTTGTGAAGTGAATAAACAAACATTTCTCAAGATTGTGTCACTATGGGCATTGTCTGTCACATCTGTAAATGTTTTACAAGAAAAGCAGCTATGTGTTTGTCTGAATGCATTCCGTATACAGTGTTATGATCCGGTGACCTTGGAGCCGCATGAGAGACTTCCTCAGGAGTAGGTGGTACCTGTACTGACCGCAAACCCTAAACTAACACCGCAACTAGAAGTAGCCGTGGGGTGTACCTAACACGTCCTAGACACCTCGACACAGCTGGAGGACTAAATACCCCTATAGATGGAAATGGGAATTCTATCTTGCCTCAGAGCAGAACCCCAAAGGATAAGCAGCCCCCCACAAATATTGACTGTGAGTATAAGAGGAAAGACACACGCAGGCAGAAAACAGGATTTAGCAAAAGAGGCACTTCTAGCTAAATAGAAAAGGATAGGACAGAATTCTAAGCGGTCAGTATTAAAGCCCTAAAAATATCCACAGCAGATAATACAAATATTCTACATCTAACTAAAGACATAGAATGCACATCTGCATCTCCTGAGAATCCAGCATGACTGAAAAATCCAAACAAAGTCTAAGCTGGACAAAAACACAATGAATTGCACTGAATTGTAAAGCACACTGCATGTGTGCTGCAGAGACAAAAACCAGACACTTATCTTAGCTGAATTGGCAGCAGGGCATGAGGAACCAGAGAGAGATGCAATCCCTCCAAGAACAATGGACAACTGGCAAGGACTAATGGATCCTGCACACCTAAATACCTAGTAGAGCTGCAATCAGCAGAAACACCTGCCCTGGATTACAATCCAGAGACAACTGCACTACCACCAACAACCACCGGAGGGAGCCCAAGAACAGAATTCACAACAATACAGTATTTTAATCTGGAATCCAAATCGCCATTTGTATATTCGCCATTTGTACATTTGAGGCAGCCAAAGTTATGGCTCTCAAGGAGAGAAACTAATATAGTGGAAAAAGAAATACTTGTAATGAACTACTGAGCCAAACTAACAGCATTGCTTTATCAAATTTATATGAAGTGTATTGTGTCCAATGTGAGCAACCAGGCAACACAAAAAGGAGCTTTTCAAGTGAGCTCTTTAAAGTACACAAATGTTATGAAGTCTTTGCCAACAAGGATGTGGTTTCACCAATGGGTGTACCTTTTTTAAAAATATACTATTGCCATCACAGCCCCCCTTGCTCAAAATTCAGTGGTCTATAACAGTACACAACACGTTCACCCAGGTCATGTCGTGGGAGATAAGGAAGAGACATTGCAGGAAACAGAGTTAAGAAGTAGGCCCAATGTAGGGGAGTGGGTCTCTGAGACTTGTAATGGAGTGCATGAACTGACAAACAATTCCCCAATGGTGGTACCTTTTTTTAAAAAAATATACTATTACCATAACAGCCCCTCTTGCCCAACATTCACCACCCTATATCAGTACAGAACACGTTCACCCAGGTCATGTAGTTGGAGATAAAGAAGAGACATTGCAGGAAACCGAGTTAAGAAGTAGGCCCAATGTAGGGGTGTGGGTCTCTGAGACTTGTAATGGAGGGCATGAGCTGACAAACAATTCCCCAATGGGGTACTTTTTAAAAAAATATACTATTGCCATCACAGCCCCTCTTGCCTAACATTCACCAGCCTATATCAGTACAGAACATGTTCACCCAGGTCATGTAGTTGGAGATAAGGAAGAGACATTGCAGGAAACCGAGTTAAGAAGTAGGCCCAATGTAGGGGTGTGGGTCTCTGAGACTTGTAACGGAGGGCATGAGCTGACAAGCAATGCCCCAATGGGGGGGTCCTTTTTTTTACTAAATAAAATAGTGTCATCACAGCCTCCTTGCCCAAAATTCACCAGCCTATAACAGTACAGAGCACATTCACCCTTTCATCTAGTGGCAGTTAAAGGAGACATTGCAGGAGACAAAGTTAAGAAGTAGGTCCAATGTAGGGGTGTGTGTCTCTGAGACTTGTAATGGAGGGTATGAGCTGACAAACAATTCCTCAATGGGGGGGGTCCTTTTTTACTAAATAAAATAGCGTCATCACAGCCTCCTTGCCCAAAATTCACCGGCCTATAACAGTACAGAGCACGTTAACCTTGGTCATCTAGTGGCAGTTAAAGGAGACATTGCAGGAGACAGTTAAGAAGTAGGCCCAATGTAGGGGTGTGGGTCTCTGAGACTTGTAATGGAGGGCATGAGCTGACAAACATTTCCCCAATGGGGTACCTTTTTTAAAAATATACTATTGCCATCACAGCCCCTCTTGCCCAACATTCACCGGCCTATATCAGTACAGAACACGTTCACCCAGGTCATGTCGTTGGAGATAAGGAAGAGACATTGCAGGAAACCAAGTTAAGAAGTAGGCCCAATGTAGGGGTGTGGGTCTCTGAGACTTGTAATAGAGTGCATAAGCTGACAAACAATTCCACAATGGGGGGCATCTTTTTTAATAAATAAACTAGTGCCATCACAACCCCCTTGCTCAAAGTTCAGTGGCCTATAACAGTACAGAGCACATTAACCCTGGTGATCTAGTGGCAAGTAAGGAAGAGATATTGCAGGAGACAGAGTTAAAAAGTAGGCCCAATGTAGGGGTGTGGGTCTCTGAGAATTGTAATGTAGGGCATGAGCTGACAAACAATTCCCCAATGGGGTAACTTTTTTTAAAAATATACTATTGCCATCACAGCCCCTCTTGCCCAACATTCACTGGTCTATATCAGTACAGAACACGTTCACCCAGGTCATATAGTCGGAGATAAGGAAGAGACATTGCAGGAAACCAAGTTAAGAAGTAGGCCCAATGTAGGGGTGTGGGTCTCTGAGACTTGTAATGGACGGCATGAGCTGACAAACAATTCCCCTATGGGGGGTCCTTTGTCAATAAATAAAATAGTGAAATCACAGCCCCCTTGCCCAAAATTCACCGGTCTATAACAGTACAGAGCACGTTCACCCTGGTCATCTAGTAGCAGTTAAAGAAGAGACATTGCAGGAGACAGAGTTAAGAAGTAGGCCCAATGTAGGGGTGTGGGTCTCTGAGACTTGTAATAGAGTGCATGAGCTGACAAACAATTCCCCAATGGGGTACCTTTTTAAAAAAATATACTTTTGCCATCACAGCCCCTTTTGCCCAACATACACCGGCTTATAACAGTACAGAACACGTTCACCCAGGTCATGTAGTCGGAGATAAGGAAGAGACATTGCAGGAAAACGAGTTAAGAAGTAGGCCCAATGTAGGGATGTGGGTCTCTGAGACTTGTAATGGAGTGCATGGCCTGACAAGCATTTGCTCATGGGGGGTACATTTTTAAAAAGTGTTTCATGGCAATCATAGACACCCTTGCTCAAAAATTGACTGTCTGTAGCAGCACGGAACACGTGAACCCTGGTGATCTAGTGGTGGAGAATGATGAGAGGTGGAGGAAGGCCTCATTAAAAAAAGCTATTCCCAATTTAAAGGAGTGGTTCTCCTACACTTGTAATGCCCATACCCTATGGGCTGACAAACATTTCCCCATGGGGGGGTTAATTTTTTTTTTTATTATTTGTTAACGGGCATCATAAACACCTTGCAAAACTGTAAAGTGGTTTCCTACACAGTTGCTGCTGGGAAGGTGCAGGTTTTTAGTAAAAATATTGCGGACGAATCGTTGGATAAAGTGATCAGGAAAAGGGGCATGGTGATGACAGGAATGGGAACGTACATGATTAACAACAGCGGTGACTATGGGAGATATGAGATCCAGGATACAGTCTACAATGATTAGTCGTTTAGCCACCACCAGTTACCAGAATGTGTTTCATGCCCGTCAGAAGATCTGTGTAACAGATGCGCGTGTTACTCGGCCTAAAAAATTCCTGTCAAAAATATGTTGCCAAAGACGCACGTGTCTGTCTAAAGGGCAAAGTGCAACATGTTCGAGAGATGCTGAATTAGAGAAAGCAGATCAGTGTTGTAGGAAAACCAAACAAAATTATGGATGCTTGTGAAAAACAAAGTTTAAAGAGCAGTGCACTGTCCTTAACTATAAACACACCCGTGGCACAGGCTTCTTCATCTTCACCCATCCATATTACCAATAATATCCAAATGTCACAGTCAACAATTATTTCTTCTAGTGTAACGAACACTGTTAAAGGAATGCCACAAAATGTAGATAACCACGACCCTGGGAAACACCAGATTTCCTCTTTACAAGATATGGACGATGATGGTATTGATGACCACTTTGAAATTTACCACATCCACACCAAGAAGATGAAGATCACAGCTGCAAAAAATGTGCAAATAAGGCCTTGAATGTCTGGAAAATAATTTTCTCTTGGGCAAACTTTCCGTCTTACTAAAGTGGTACCGAATGATGCATACACAGCTCTCATGACTATTTAGCCTGAGATGGTTGAAAGATGATGTATTCTGTTTTGTCCGTGTCCACTTTTTGAAAGCGAGCAGAAAAGAAGGATGAATTAGCGGGAAGACATGTGATTTTGGTCGGTAAGGAGGTGATGTCAAGTACAGATAGGTAGATCTGCGTGTCATCGGCATACTGATAATATTGCAAACCGTGCCATTACATCAGCTGGCCCAGGCAGAAGGTGTAGATGGAGAAGAGTTGGGGTCCTAGAACTGAGCCTTGGGGAACACCGAAAGACCGGGGACGAGGTGAGGAGGTGGTGTGGGAGAGGGAGACACTGAATGTCCCCGTAACAGCCTGGTTGTTTTTTAAAGACTGCCGATTACCCCCAAAAGGCCATTTGCAGCACCGGCCATGCCCACTTCAGCAGAGGTACAAAACTCCCATCCTAACCACCACAAGCATGATCAGGCACATGGCAGCAAAGCACATGACTTTGTTGGTTGAACACAAGGCTCCATGAACAATGTCTGCGGGTGATACCACTACTTTTTCCGATGTTGTGCATGCCAGTCAATCCCCTGTCCATGCTGCATGCAAAGATGCCTCATGCCCTGCACCTGCAGTTGCACACAAACTCAACTAGCACCATGAACAAGCATGTCCACGTCCTTGTCCCAGCGCACCGTTCAGTGGTCCATACCCCAGTCCTTGGAACGCAAGCAGAAATACGCAGCCAACGCCACAGTACTAAATTCACACATTTCTCATCTGCTTGCGCTCAAAATGTTGCATTTTAGGCCGTGTGAGACCTAAGCTTTCAGCAACCTAATGGCGGTGACCATCATAAGTTACTTGTTACCCAGCCACCACAATTTTGCCTGGTCTGCTGTCATGACATTACACAAGCAATTTCAAACAACTGACCGTCACATCCAAACATAGACTAAGTGTGAACAGGTGCTGTTCACACTTAGTCTATGTTTTGATGTGACGGTCGGTTTTTTAAAATGTATTCTTTAGCATTCTGACCGAGCACTCCGCCTCTTAGCCACAGGTGTCTTAATTGCAACAGGTCCATTGCCAATCCACAGAGAGAGAGAATGTTAGTCTAAGAAGAGGTTTTCACAGGTACCCATTCACATAGAGACGTTTATTCTCAGCGAGGAAAGGAAAGCGTAGGACCTGGTATAAGAGAGATGCCCTAAAGTGGTTACCAGGTACACATAAAATTGGCCATTTTTATGCGCTAAACGCTCTCATTTTTCATATTTCTAGTGCAGTAATGCAGTTCAGTTTTCATGTTTCATGTTTGCATGTTTCAGCGCTGCAGTGTGCTGCCTTATTTGCTTGATTACACAAGCAATGACATTTCCCACAACATTACCCGGGCCCTCAACAATGCTGTTACAGGGAAAGTGCACCTAACCACGGACACGTGGACAAGTGCTTGTGGGCAGGAACGGTACATTTCGCTGACGGCACGCTAGGTTAGCGTAGAGGAAGCCATGACCCAGTTGCACATTGGGAGACCATGCTACAGATGTATGCAGACAGGTTGTGGAAGGCTTTGCATGTCATAGTTAGGGTTTTGAACTGTAGCCTCTGGGCAATTTGAAGTCAGTGAAGGGCCTAGCAGAGAGGAGAGGCTGGAGAATAACAGAGGGGCAGTTGAATTACTCGGGCATCAGACTTTAGGATAGATTGGAGTGGTGCAAGAGTGCTAGAGGGGAGGCCAGACAGTAGAAGGTTGCAATAGTGGAGGCGGGAGATCACGAGGGCGTGCACAAACATTTTTGCAGTTTCTTGGAATGTACGGATCCTAGAACTGTTTTTCAGTTGTAGTGGGCAGGAGGAGGCAAGGGCTTGGATATGTATATTAAAAGAAAGGGCAGAGTCGAGGATCACCCAGAGGCCCCGAACATGTTGGACTTTTTGTACCGGTGTGGCGTCCCAGCCTTACACAGGCACGTGTCCCAAAACATTACTCGTGCCCTCCAAGATGCTGTTATTGGTAAAATCAACCTAACCACAGACACGTGGACAAGTGCTTGTGGTCAGGGATGGTACATCACACTAACAGAACACTGGGTTAACATAGTGGAAGCCGGATCCAGTCTGACCATGGGATGGTGCACGTCCGACCAACCACGAGGATTGCGGGCCCTACATCAATCTGGGTTGCCCCCACAGTCTTCAGCTCCTGCACCTCCTCCTCTTCAGTCTCCATCTCCGCAAGTAGCACATCAGTCACAAGCTGGAAGCACTGCCTCAGCGAAGGGGCAACAGGCTGTGCTGAAGCTAATATGCTTAGGTGACAAGCCGCACAATGATGAAGATTTGAGGACACTTCTGAAAGAGCAGGCAGATCTGTGCCTGACACTGCTGAACCTACAGCCAGCCATGGTCGTGTGTGACAATGGCTGGAACCTGGTGGCTGCTCTGTGTCAAGGCGAGCTCACACACACTTGCCATGCCCGGCCCATGTGCTTAATCTCATTGTTCAACATTTTCTTAAGAGAAACACGGAGGTGCCAGATCTGGTGGGAAAAGTATGAGGCTTGGCATACCCATTTTAGAAAGTCAGCTAGAGCTTCATCCACCCTTGACGTGCTTCTGCACCACTTGCAGCTTCTGTCTCACCGACTGGTGTGTGATGTCCTCCCCATGCATTGGAACTCTACACTGCATATTTTGGAAAGGATTTGTGAGCAGAAGAGGGCAGTTGTTGACTACCAGCATCAACAAGGCCGTCAGCATTCAATTCTGAATTCACACATAAGATCTCAGGAGTGGACATAGATGTCAGACATATGTACCATCCTCCAAAACTTTGAGGAATCCACCAAGATGGTGAGCGGCAATGATGCCATAATTAACATCTCCATCCTGCTTCTCTTTGTTCTAATATTAATATTTATAGTTATTTATATAGCATCAACATATTTACAGTTTCAAACACAACAGTCCTAAGTCCCAACAGTAACAATAATACAATAATTAAACAGAAATAAAACTACCCTGCTCGTGACAGCTTACAATCTACACTAAGTAATAACGATAACAATAATTAAACCGAAAAGAAAACATCCTTCTCGTGACAACTTACAATCTACAATGAGGTGAGGGAGATAAAAACTACAGGGGAATGTATTTACAATGATGTATTTAAAATTATATTACTGAGGTTCCTTGAAAGTTGTGGAGGCCTGAGGACAAGGAGGACGGGGAAACCATGGTCAGTTGTCCTCTTGGTGAGGGCACGGAAGTATCGACTGTTTGCAGTCTTGGACGCATGGCTGAGTTTATGTTACACTGCCTTTCCCGTCACCCTCGCGTTCTCAAAATTTTGGGTGACATGCAATACTGATTGTTGTTGACACTTCTAGACGCAGGCTACAAGGAGAACTTTATATCTCTTATTCCAGAGGCTGACAGGTGTACTACAATGTTGGAGGACTATAGGGCCCATCTTGCTGAATTATTTAAAAAATTGCCATCTGAAAACGCTGGCAGAAGAGGTCACAATTCATTGGCCAAGTAAGGAGTACAGGTGAGAGAGACACAACTCCAAACCAGCAGAGGCAGTGGAACACTGGCAAAGTTCAGGGAGTTTTCTCAGACCCTCCCATCGCCCTGGCCCTGAGGCATGGTGGACTCTCACAAGGAGTGCAAAGTTTGGGAAAATGCAGAGGGAGTACCTTGCTGACCGTACCAACGTCCTCTGTGCCCTATAATTATTGTTTAACAAAGCTGAACACGGAGCATGGACTGTCTCTCTCTACTGCGCACGTGCGCTGTACTCACGTTCATGGAGTGCACGGTGCCTCGCTCTCTGGCGGTCATTGGGCACATGGCTCCTCGCTTTATGGCAGTACCGCTTTTATTGGCAGGAGAAAACACCTTCATAATACAGAGACAGAGTACAACAACACCCAAGCGTTCACACTCTGCTCCTCAGACTTTCTATGTGCGCAGTGACTGCCTCTAGGCAGAAGATGATGATGGTGGTAGTAGTAGTTGGAGCATTTAAGACAGTCATGAAGCAGCCATAACAACTTGAAAGAGAAGTATTTTTCAATAAATACCACACTGTTCCATATGTGGCCTGTATTTTTTTAATGCAAATTAGTGCTGTACATAAGTAGAGTCACAGACAGCAAAAACAGTTGAAAACTGGCCTAAAATGCCCAAACTTGGAGCACGCAGATATATGAGGCCTGTCACGGAAATATCACACTGCCAAATATGTGGCCTGTATTTTTTTAATGCAAAATAGTGCTGTATATAAGTAGAGTAAGAGACAGCAAAAAAAGTGGGAAACCGGCCTAAAATTGCCAAACTTGGAGCATGCAGATATATGATGCCTGTCACGGAAATACCACACTGCCAAATATGTGGCCTGTATTTTTTTAAATGCTAAATAGTGCTGTATATAAGTAGATTAACAGACACCAAAACAGTGGAAAACCAGCCTAAAATGCCCAAACTTGGGGCACATAGATATATGAGGCCTGTCACGGAAATATCACACTGCCAAATATGTGGCCTGTACTTTTTTAATGCAAAATAGTGCTGTATATAAGTAGAGTAAGAGACAGAAAAAACAGTGGAAAACCAGCCTAAATTGCCCAAACTTGGAGCATGCAGATTTATGAGGCCTTTTTTGTTTTTTGGTGAATTTAAAACAAAAAAAAAAGGCTACCACTCAGAACTATGCTACTGCGGAAATTTGATTTTTCAAAAACAGATACACCAGGACTCAGACTGTATTAATGTCTTTTTTTCTTTTTGTGAATGTAAACAAAAAACATTGACCAAGGCTAGCAGACAGAACTATGCTACGTATGCCTGCTGAAACACGAGTTTTCTAAACCAGATTCAACAGAACTCAGCCTGACATAACAGACTGTATTAACTTTTTATTAGGGTTTTGTATAATTTAAAAAAAAAAAAAAAAGAACAAGGCTAGCGGACAGAACTATGAAACTTATGCCTGTCAAGCTACAATTTTTCCACCACAGATACAACAGGCCTCAGTCTGACATAACAGACTGTCTTAATTTTTTTTGGGGGGGGGGTTTTAAATGCAAAATAGTGCTGTATATAAGTAGAGTCACAGACAGCAAAAACAGTTGAAAACCGGCCTAAAATGCCCAAACTTGGAGAACGCAGATATATGAGGCCTGTCACAGAAATACCACACTGACAAATATGTGGCCTGTATTTTTTGCAATGCAAAATAGTGCTGTATATAAGTAGAGTAACAGACAGCAAAAAAAGTGGGAAACCGGCCTACAATGCCCAAACTTAGAGCACGCAGATATATGAGGCCTGTCACGGAAATATCACACTGCCAAATATGTGGCATGTATTTTTTGGTGGGTCTGCAAAATAGTGCTGTGTATAAGAAGAGTCACAGACAGCAAAAACAGTGGAAAACCGGCCTAAAATGCCCAAACTTGGAGCACGACGATATATGAGGCCTGTTGCAAAGTGTGCTGAAACGTTTCCCACAAAAATGTATATTAATGAAACAGCTCCTCCTGTTCTATAACATCCTGCCTGCAGGTCAAATACCAATTTCAATAAAACAGGTTCCCTTTAAGCTGACCATGGACATTTTTGTAGGTGAATCCTATAAATTAGATGACAGTAGGCATATTGCGATATGTGTATTAAAGGAGGCGGAGGGCACCACTGAATATAAAAAATTGGGGCTCACCATGGACAGAAAAGCACTGAAGAATGACCAAAAAGAAGAAAAGATCATGCCCATACAAATGGGAGCACCTCAAACTTATCACAAAAAATTCACAAACAATAAAGATTTTATTAATGATAGCACAGTAAACAGCAATATCACACAGACAACACAGTTAAAAACATTTAAAAGTGCAAAATGCAACACAAGAAAAACACACAGCAGTCATCTCCTAATATGGGGAGGATGACAAAACCACATCCCTGCCCTCTCCACAAGATAAATATAGAATGCAACAACCTGGACTGGAATAATGAAGCCAAAAACGCTTAATGATGGTAAAGTTAAGAAATACACACAGTCAATGAATGTTAGGCTCTAAGCGTAAGGCTGAAAGAAATGCCCAAATAATAACATATATATATATATATAAACACAGGGCTCCTCTGTATCACAGTACCACCTTACCCTTAGAGTAGGCTGAAGCAAAAAAAGTTCCAGCAGGCATTTCAATAAACAGACATGAGCAGAGCGATGGTCCGTGCCAAGATAAGGGTGCACATACACCATAAAGATCCCAAAATATACGTGACAATTATTGGTCACATAAGAACTAATGAAGGACAGGAGGAGAGGGGAAAAGGATGTGGGGTGCAAACCCACGCGTATCGCCGCAACTATGGCGGCTTCGTCAGGGACAGAGATAGCATGCTGTGAGGATCACTGTGCAAGTATATATACAAGTTTAGTAATAGAGCTAATGGTATTCACCTGTTTTGAGCGATGACAGGAGCACGAGGAGTAAGCCGGCGGAGGCCATCTTGTTAAGTATGCTGTGCAGAATGTGGCAAATTGCGATATGTAACAAGCATTAGCCAGTAGCCAGTAGTATAGTAAGTTATTAGTTTGGATTCCATCATAAGCATGCACACTTGTTATGTTAATTTCTCTGGGGAGAGGGTAAAAAGCCACACATCTCGCAATACTTTACCTGACATGGAAAGAGGAATCAAGCACGTAGAAATCCAACATGCCATTACATCTGTTCTTAAGAAGAGTTGGCTGGTTTTTATACACTTTATAGTGTTGCCTGAAAACAATTAGTTTGCTCAAGATTTGTCAAATGTATATTGGTGTTTTAACTACACTGCAATGGTTAAATGTGTGGCCACCTGTAACTTTGATACTGGCTGATAGCTAGGGTTTGCAGAATATTGACACATACAATTTAAAGGGAATCTGTCAGCAGGATTGTGCACAGTGACCTACAGACAATGTCAGATTGGTGCCATTATACTGATTACAATGATGTCCTTGTTGATGAAATTTGTCTTGTAGTTGTTGGTTAATCTTTATTTTCAGTTTTGAGTTAATGATATGCTCGTGCTCACTAGTTGTGCACACTATGGCGTTGTCTTCCGAGTGGAGTCCTGAGCCAATGCAGTGTGATAGGATTGTGTCTAGAGCTGAACGCCAAGGATTCAGACGTCAGAATAGGTTGTGCTTTTACTGCGGCGATTCTGCTCATGTTATTTCTGATTGCCCTAAGCGTGCCAAGAGAATCGCTAATTCCGTTACCATCAGTACTGTACAACCTAAATTTCTGTTATCTGTGACCCTGATCTGCTCATTATCGTCATTTTCTGTCATGGCATTTGTGGATTCAGGCGCCGCTTTAAATTTAATGGACTTAGAATTTGCCAGACGTTGTGGTTTCCCTTACAGCCTTTGCAGAGTCCTATCCCTTTGAGGGGCATTGATGCTACACCATTGGCTAAAAATAAACCTCAGTTTTGGACACAGTTAACCATGTGCATGGCGCCAGCCCATCAGGAAGATTGTCGTTTCCTGGTGTTGCATAATTTGCATGATGCTATTGTGCTGAGGTTTCCATGGTTACAGGTACATAATCCGGTGTTGGATTGGAAATCTATGTCTGTGACTAGTTGGGGTTGTCAGGGGGTTCATGATGACATTCCTCTGATGTCAATTTCCTCCTCCCCCTCTTCTGAAATTCCTGAGTTTCTGTCAGATTTCCAGGATGTTTTCGATGAGCCCAAGTCCAGTTCCCTTCCACCGCATAGGGACTGTGATTGTGCTATTGACTTGATTCCAGGCTGTAAGTTCCCTAAGGGCCGACTATTCAACCTGTCTGTGCCTGAACATGCCGCCATGCGGAGTTATGTTAAGGAGTCTTTGGAGAAGGGGCATATTCGGCCATCTTCTTCTCCATTGGGAGCAGGTTTTTTTTTTGTTGCCAAGAAGGATGGCTCCTTGAGACCCTGTATTGATTATCGCCTCTTGAATAAGATCACGGTCAAATTCCAATACCCTTTGCCTTTGCTTTCTGATTTGTTTGCCAGGATTAAGGGGGCTAGTTGGTTTACTAAGATTGACCTTCGAGGGGCATATAATCCTGTTCGTATTAAGCAGGGTGACGAATGGAAAACTGCGTTTAATACACCCGAGGGCCATTTTGAATATCTTATGATGCCATTTGGACTCTCTAATGCCCCATCTGTGTTTCAGTCCTTCATGCATGATATTTTTCGGAATTATCTTGATAAATTCATGATTGTATATTTGGATGATATTTTGATTTTTTCATATGATTGGGAGTCTCATGTGAAACAAGTCAGGATGGTATTTCAGGTCCTTCGTGATAATGCCTTGTTTGTGAAGGGGTCTAAGTGCCTCTTTGGAGTACAGAAGGTTTCTTTTTTGGGCTTCATTTTTTCTCCATCATCTATAGAAATGGATCCGGTTAAGGTTCAGGCCATTCATGATTGGATCCAGCCCACATCCATGAAGAGCCTTCAGAAATTTTTGGGCTTTGCTAATTTTTATCGCCGTTTCATTGCCAACTTCTCCAGTGTGGTTAAACCCCTGACCGATTTGACGAGGAAGGGTGCTGATGTAACGAATTGGTCCTCTGAGGCTGTTTCTGCCTTTCAGGAGCTTAACCGCTGATTTACTTCTGCCCCTGTGTTGCGTCAGCCGGATGTTTCTCTTCCTTTTCAGGTTGAGGTTGACGCTTCTGAGATTGGGGCAGGGGCCGTTTTGTCTCAGAGGAATTCTGATGGTTCCTCGATGAAACCGTGTGCCTTTTTTTCTCGACAGTTTTCGCCTGCGGAACGCAATTATGATGTCGGCAATCGTGAGTTGTTGGCTATGAAGTGGGCATTTGAGGAGTGGCGACATTGGCTTGAGGGGGCCAAGCACCGTATTGTGGTCTTGACCGATCATAAGAATCTGATTTACCTCGAGTCTGCCAAACGGCTGAATCCTAGACAGGCTCGATGGTCCCTGTTTTTCTCTCGTTTTGATTTTGTTGTCTCGTATCTTCCGGGTTCTAAGAATGTTAAGGCTGATGCCCTCTCTAGGAGTTTTTTGCCTGATTCCCCTGGGGTTCTTGAGCCGGTTGGTATTCTGAAGGAGGGGGTGATTCTTTCCGCTATCTCCCCTGATTTGCGACGGGCTCTTCAGGAGTTTCAGGCTGATAAACCTGATCGCTGTCCAGCGGGGAAACTGTTTGTTCCTGACAGATGGACTAGTAAAGTGATTTCTGAGGTTCACTGTTCTGTGTTGGCTGGCCATCCTGGGATTTTTGGTACCAGAGATTTGGTTAGTAGGTCCTTTTGGTGGCCTTCTTTGTCACGGGATGTGCGTTCTTTTGTGCAGTCCTGTGGGACTTGTGCGTGGGACAAACCTTGCTGCTCCCGCGCCAGTGGGTTGCTTTTGTCTTTGCCGGTCCCTGAGAGGCCTTGGACGCATATTTCTATGGATTTTATTTCGGATCTTCCTGTTTCCCAGAGGATGTCTGTTATCTGGGTGGTCTGTGACTGGTTTTCTAAGATGATTCATTTGGTACCTTTGCCTAAATTGCCTTCCTCTTCTGAGTTGGTTCCGTTGTTTTTTCAGCATGTGGTTCGTTTGCATGGCATTCCGGAGAATATTGTGTCCGATAGAGGTTCCCAGTTTGTTTCTAGGTTTTGGCGGGCCTTTTGTGCTAAGCTGGGCATTGATTTGTCTTTTTCTTCCGCATTTCATCCTCAGACAAACGGTCAAACCGAGCGAACTAACCGGACTTTGGAGACTTATTTGAGATGCTTTGTGTCTGCCGATCAGGATGATTGGGTGGCTTTCTTGCCATTGGCCGAGTTTGCCCTTAATAATCGGGCTAGTTCTGCTACCTTGGTTTCACCCTTCTTTTGTAATTCTGGTTTTCATCCTCGTTTTTCTTCAGGGCAGGTTGAGTCTTCTGATTGTCCTGGGGTGGACTCTGTGGTTGACAGGTTGCAGCAAATTTGGGCTCATGTTGTGGACAATTTGGTGTTGTCTCAGGAGGAGGCTCAGCGTTTTGCCAACCGTCGTCGGCGTGTGGATTCCCAGCTTCGGGTTGGGGATTTGGTCTGGTTGTCTTCCCGTCATGTTCCTATGAAGGTTTCTTCCCCGAAGTTCAAGCCTCGGTTTATTGGTCCTTATAGGATTTCTGAGATTATCAATCCAGTGTCTTTTCGTTTGGCCCTTCCAGCCTCTTTTTCCATCCATAATGTTTTTCATAGATCTTTGTTGCGGAAATATGTGGTGCCCGTGGTTCCCTCTGTTGATCCTCCTGCCCCGGTGTTGATTGATGGGGAGTTGGAGTATGTGGTGGAGAAGATCTTGGATTCTCGTTTTTCAAGACGGAGGCTTCAGTATCTTGTCAAGTGGAAGGGTTATGGCCAGGAGGATAATTCTTGGGTTGTTGCCTCCGATGTTCATGCTGGCGATTTGGTTCGTGCCTTCCATTTGGCTCGTCCTGATCGGCCTGGGGGCTCTGGTGAGGGTTCGGTGACCCCTCCTCAAGGGGGGGTACTGTTGTGAATTCTGTTGTGGGTTCTTTTGGGCTCCCTCCGGTGGTTATAAGTGGTAGTGCTGCTGTTTGTCCTTCACAGCAGTCATCAGGTGCTTCCACTTCGGACGGGGCTATTTAGTCTGGCCTCACCCTTTGGGGCAGTGCGGCCACCCTGTTCCTGAATCCCCGCCCCGCACTGTGTTATTCATTATGCACAGTGCGGGGCTGTGGTTCCTGGGCATGCGCACTGTGCTTGTCAGACGCTCCCCCGGTCCCCCGCCTTCCAGCATTGCCAGAATATACAGGTTTCATTGCCGACATTTTGAACAGCCACAAAGAACAATGCTGGAAGGCGGGGGACCGAGGGAGCATCTGACAAGCGCAGTGCGCATGCCCAGGAACCCCAGCCCCGCACTGTGCATAATGAATAACACAGTGCGGGGCGGGGATTCAGGAACAGGGTGGCCGCACTGCCCGCACAGGCGCAGTCAGGCACCCTGCGTCTGAGCTGTGACTGACAATGAAGACTGCGCCTGCCCCAGGCAGGCACGCACAGCGCAGGCGCCGGATTTAAGAAGCAACAGCGTGAAGGGGGCGGCGACCATCGCCCCTGAAGAGAAGAGTGACGGCAGTTGGGAGATTCATAGAGGACGATTCGGACCGCCTCCAGATACAATATCTGGTATTTGTGGCCAATTTTTAAAACGCTTTATTGAGGTAATAAATGAATCAAAAACTAAAAGAGCCACCTTGTTAGACTGCAGCATTACTGCTGCACAAGGTGGCTCTTTTAGTTTATAACGGCTGGAGGGGGGTGACAGTGGCCCTTTAATCTGTGTAAGGATTTATGCAGCCGAGCTGGAATCTCTGGAGAGGCAGATTTACCCTCCAAGTCTTTAGTTAGATTTGGAGTTTTTTTGTATTATCTGTGGTGGACATTTCTTAGTATTTTTAATACTGACCGCATAGTTCTCTGTCCTATCTTTTCTATCTAGCTAGATTGGCCTCCTTTGCTAAATTCTGTTTTCAGCCTGTGTATGTTCCTTCCTCTCCTCTCACAGTCAATATTTGTGGGGGGCTGCCTATCCTTTGGGAATTTTCTCTGAGGCAAGATAGTTTTCCCTTTTCTATCTATAGGGTTAATTAGTCCTCCGGCTGTGACGAGGTGTCTAGGATTGGTAGGTACATCCCACGGCTACTTCTAGTTGCGGTGTTAAGTCTAGGGTCTGCGTTCAGTACAGTTACCACATTCTCCAGAGTACGTCTCATGCCGCTCTTAGGCCACCAGATCATAACACCTACCCCCTAGTTTACATAATGAATATACTGTATATACAAACTGAAAAAAAAAAACTTCTGCAGGCGGGCACCAGCCGTGACACCTGTGCTGCTGAATAGTTGCATATTTACTGTGTTAATAATAAATGTGCTTAAACTTATCCTGAGAGTAAAAAAAAAATTCATTTGAAAATGGCGCCCACCATGCGATCGTCAATAGCTGCAACTGCCCAGGCACCGGAGGCTCCATCTTGGAGGAGGAAAATGTTTTTTCTCTAGCAAGATGGTGCCACAAGTGCATGTGCAGTAGCAGCTATTAAATCACCTACTACGCA
Organism: Ranitomeya variabilis; assembly: GCF_051348905.1. Taxonomy (NCBI): domain Eukaryota; kingdom Metazoa; phylum Chordata; class Amphibia; order Anura; family Dendrobatidae; genus Ranitomeya; species Ranitomeya variabilis. The sequence goes on along the minus strand of NC_135235.1, from coordinate 116,740,780 downwards.
GGTGCGGCCAGCGTAATTTTCAAACAGATTTTTTTTAGGAACTTCAGGATTACATCAAATAAATGTTCATATAATTCATTACATATGCAATCATGCAGCATTGCGGGTGCCACCACCAGCGCCTGCCTGCAGGTTTTATTTCCCCAAGATATTTAGAATATTCATTATGTAAACTGAGGGTTCAGTGACCTGTCAGAAGCCATATTGGTGAATACCTAATCAGAGCACCACATGAAGACACCCCACCCCCCCACAGGCCACCCCAGAGCATGAGAATCTCATTAAGGCCCCTTTCACACATAAGTTATTTGCCGTCAGTCACAATCCGTTGGCTCGACGGATCAACGGATCCGTCACAGATTGTGAAAAACTGATGCGACGGATCCATATTTTGGACGGTTCTGACTAGCAGATCTGGCTAATTGGATTGGAGCATGCTCAGTTAAAAAAAAAAACGGAATCCATCACCGTATTCCATCATTTGACGGATCCGGCACCATAGTCTTCCATTCTAGCAAACAACCGATGGCGACGGATCCTTCCCTGTCCATTTTTTCGACGTACACAAAAAACGTTACTTTGTCCGTTGTCTCCAGACGCCGGACAAACAATTTTCGACGGATCCGGCAAACGATGGATGAAACGTGAGGCCATCCGTCACAATCCGTAGCTAATACAAGTCTATGAAAAAAAGACAGATCCAGCAGCATCAGTCGCCGGATCCGTTTTTTTCAAAATTCGACAGATTGCGACTGATGGCAAAAAACTGATATGTGAAAGATTAAACAACCACAAGACAAATTTCAACAACCAAGGTATCATTGTAATCAGTATTAGGGAACCAAACTGACACTGTTACTGTGCACAATCCTGCTGACAGGTTCCCTTTAAGAAATTACATGCATTGTTCACTTTGCATTGTGAATGCCCCATCTACATTCAAATTAGGAAACAAATGAGTATAGGATAAAAGAAGAAATATTTTTTAGATCAGTAGCCAGTTGTGATACATAATATTTCTGTTATCTTAAAAATGTTCCCTTTGGATTTGAATAAATACTTCTCCATATAGTATTCCCATTAAAAAGTATTCATCCTTCAGTCACAAAACTCAGTTCTAAAACACATGGCTACAATTTTCTGGTTGGACTTCAACACTTTCAGTTGTGTCAAGCTCTTGACTTAAAACTAGTTCCAAAAAGCATTTAACTCCGAAGAGGTTAAATACAAAATCCCACACACCATTTCCATTGAACTCTTCTAAAACAGGATATTGAAAGGAGGGGAACAGCCATTGCAGACCTACATAATTCTAGTCTGAGGTTCCATTCAGTGAATATTCCAAGCACTTCATCTGACCTCTTCAAATCAAATGTGTTTAGGGAGTGAAATGTTGTAAAGCATTTAAGACCAAACAGGATACCAGGGGGATTAATTTGAAGAAGTAACCTCTGATACCACAGGACAAAAAGGGATAAAGAACATGTGGAAAAACATTGATGCTGGTGACCAGTCAACATTATCATAATCCTATTAACTCTAAACCAAGTCACACCTGGTATGAAGAAGATCTAAGGCTATGTGCAAACGTTGCGGATTAGGCTTAGGAATTTCTGGTGCGGATTCTGTCTCTCCTGGCTGAAAACGCATCTACGTTTTTTTTGTGCAGTTCCGCAGCGTTTTTTTGTGCGTTTTTCCTGCGGTTTTCTTGCGGATTTGCTGCAGTTTTTACCCCTGCGGTTTTCTACAATGGAGTGGGTACAAGAACGCTGCAGATTCACAAAAAAGAGGTGACATGCTAATTCTTTTAAACCGCAGCGTTTCCGCAGCGGATTTTCCGCAAAGTGTGCACAGCATTTTTTTTTTCTCAATGATTTACATTGTACTGTAAATCAATTGAGGATCTGCAGCGTTTCTGCACCTCAAAAAACGCTGCGCAGAGAATCCGCAACGTGTGCACATACCCTAAGACTGAGGGAACTGCAGTGTTAATACCAATATTCTATAATCTGCAGTTGGGCTATGTTAAAGTTAATGGATAGGTTTGAAGAGACCACATTTCCCAGTTTTTACTTTTACATACACCAACATTCATTGACTGATGGACTTCTAATGTACTAATTGTCCACAAAAAAGGTTGTTGAACATTATCAAGCTTTATATTAAGCAGTCTCCTTCTATATCATTTGCCAGTAGATAAATAGAGATACGATTTGGAATGCAATGTGAGAATACGTGTCTAGACAAGACCTAGACAAGACCGTGCAACATACAAGACCTCGAAATTTCCTGCTCATGAATAAATTCCACTCTCTATCTCTGTCCCTCTTTATGTTCATTCTCATGTCCAATTAACACAATTACTACAAGAATTTCCAGGTCTGAGCAAACACATTAGCACAGTCTGTGATCACTCATGCCTTTTTTGAAAATCAGCAGCTGCCTTATCTAAATTGTTAATTTCTTAATGTAAACTGTATTAAGCTGACACCAGCAAAATAATTCAAGACAGTAATGAAGACAAGAAAACTGTTGATGTACAAAATCTTACCGATTATAGAATTCTATAAAAAAAAATCTACAAAATAGAGAGATCAACTTTTTCAAAATTGCTTCAACTTAGCTGCTATGTTTACTGCAGAACATTTGCATTTACAGAAATTTGCATGAAATTTGTCAGTCATTTTTTCTATGGTGAATTAAATATATAATATACAGTATTTCAAATGAAGAATTTGACTAAAAAATAAATAAAATAAAATGCTATGAAACAACCCTCCACCCTAGAATTAAAAAGTGACTACCATATACATCCAGGCTCATACGACCATATAAAAAGTCATCAGTTTCATCCTGAAAATCCAGACAATTTTTTTTCTCACTTGCCATACAATGCAATTCGTGTACAATCCGTATTCAGCATGTGTTTTTACAGCAGCAGGTATTAATAATTTACAAGACCATTTCCAGTTTCCTATGTCAAAGAATGGCAATGTATCTATAAAAAAGCGATTGCTATACATGTGTAAACCGATTTTTTTGGCGCACCCGTAAACTTGCATGGGTGAGTCTTATCCTTTACCGAAGAAACTCATGCATGCTGCAAATTTTTTTCAACAGAGATTCGATCAATGAAAAAATATGCTCATCTGCACTGCCCCATTGAAAAACATTGGTCTGAGTGGGGTCCATTTTATTACCAAGAGCAATTGGATTGAAAGTTTTACGCTCGAGTGAATGAGCCTTACATCTGTCAAAAATGACCTAATATACAAACCAAATCAACAAGATCACAAAGTAATTAAAAGATAATAAATGCTTTATTTCAGTACAAAATAAAAAGATAAAAATATCCAAATTGTATGCTCAAGGGGACTACATTACCCCCCCCCCCCCCCCATACATTACAGATCGAGGTCTACAATTGTAAGGAGTAAGTATATGGTAAAATAATACTAATTGAGTTATATATCTATACATTATAAACAGACTACCACTATGGTTCATAGAAGCCCCTTATTATACCTTATGGAATGATGGCTTTTGTTGATTAGGATCAAATCTGTTTGTTTGTGATATGCATTTGTCATGTAAAGTCACACTACCTGGTGCCCTCTTTTTACCTCCTGCTGCTTCCTTCATTCAGATTGGCATTTTTGGTTCTCCTGCTTCCAAGATTTCAGTGGTAAGTCTAATTAACTCTAATTAACTCCTGTTAATATATTGCAGGTAACATATTATAAGGCAGTCTGTACTTACAATTTCTCAGTTTGCCCTTCTTCTCACGTAATTCTTCTCTTTTCCATCAGGTCTATAACATCACGTGATTAAAAACAGATTATCTGAATCTTTCAAAGCTCTTTGTAGGAACAGGGAGTCTTTTTCTTTTCTTTGCATGAGTCATCATTAGAACTACAATTCTACATCACTTCAAAGTCCCTGGCTGGGGGGGGAGGAGTGTAGCAGCTGGGTCAGGAGTTTAAAAGAAAGTGGAGTGACCTGCCAGGAACTTTACAGTGTAGTAGAATTGTAGTTCTAATGATGACTTTTGCAGAGAAAAAGAGACTTCCTGTTTGTATATAGAGGTTAGAAGTATTCAGATAGTCTGTTTTTAATCACTTAATGTCATAGACCTAATGGAAAACAGAATAATTAACTGTTTAACTTGGTAGAAGGGTAAAAAGAGCAATAGTAAGTACACCGACATATTAATAGGTTAAAAACTTTGATGGAAGGAGTGCTTCTTTCATAGCTTATCTCCAGTAAGGTAAGAAAAAAGGATCAGGTGTTTAAATTCAAACTGACCCTGCTGTCCCCAGAAATAATCTGTCTGGGGGAGAATTGGAGGAAAACCCCTTACACATTAGATAGTCCATTGTGTATGGGGTCACTGCAAAGAAAAATGAATGTCAGAATTTAAATCAAAAGCACTCACAAACAATCAGGAATATAATTCCATACATCATAATATTTTGGTACAGACATCTAACAATGTGTGAATAAGTGTCCATGCTATTTTATTTTAATATGATTTTACATCTTTGGGTAGACGTTAAAAGAATAATAAGAATTTTAAGAGGAGAGCTGAAGGTCCTATCTTCGCCTTTGCTAACCTGTAATTAATTACATTCCTTGCATATTTGAATGTGACATAGTGTTAGGGCTAGCGGAACGCACCAAATAATAAAGAGGTAGATATGAGGTGTGTTCGGAGCCCGGGGTCCACCGTGCAGAGATGGTACCTGCGGCTGAGTAATGGCGGATGGACACTTGCTCACACGTGGGTTAGACTTCACCCCGTGTGAATGGAAGCGAACTCTGTTGCTTCACAGAGTCGCCAAAAATACGCTGCACCCTGTTAGCAGTCACAGGGTGACACTAGTGGGATCCCTATGAATCACCCCCACTAAACTGGTGATTGGACTCGCTCTGACCCTCGGTGGCTTTTGAGCCCGCGCCTGAGGATGCCCCAAGTCAGATGCAGAGTCCAAGCAGGAATTCCCACCCTACACTGACAGGCTGTCAGGAAAGCACACTGAATGCGCATGGTGCCGTACAGACAGGTGTCATGATTCTCAATGGCGAGAGAACATAGCCCAGCATATATGAGAACTAGCTCTTGGAAGATGGAAACTATACTGACCATGAACTAAACCTGCCGCACAACTAGAAGTGGCCGGGTAGCATGCCTACGTTTTTTAACCCTAGATGCCCAGCGTCAGCCGGAGAACTACCTAATCCTAGCAGAGGAAAAGACAGTCCTGGCTCACCTCTAGAGAAATTTTCCCAAAAGGCAGACAGAGGCCCCCACATATATTGGCGGTGATTTTAGATGAAATGACAAACGTAGTATGAAAATAGGTTTAGCAAAATCGAGGTCCGCTTTCTAGATAGCAGGAAGACAGAAAGGACACTTTCATGGTCAGCAGAAAACCCTATCAAAACACCATCCAGAAATTCCTTTAAGACTCTAGCATTAACTCATAACACCAGAGTGGCAATTTCCGATCACAAGAGCTTTCCAGACACAGTAACGAAACAGCAGCTGTGAACAGGAACAAAATGCAAAAACACACAAGGACAAAAGTCCAACTTAGCTGGGAGTTGTCTAGTAGCAGGAACAAGCACAGAAGGCTTCTGATTACATTGTTGACCGGCAAGAAACTGACAGAGGAGCAAGGTTATATAGCGACTCCCACATCCTGATAGGAGCAGGTGAACAGAGGGGATGATGCACACAAGTTCAATTCCACAAGTGGCCACCGGGGGAGCCCAGAATCCAATTTCACAACAGTACCCCCCCCCCTCAAGGAGGGGGCACCGAACCCTCACCAGAACCACCAGGGCGATCAGGATGAGCCCTATGAAAGGCACGGACAAGATCGGAGGCATGAACATCAGAGGCAGTGACCCAAGAATTATCCTCCTGACCGTATCCCTTCCATTTGACCAGATACTGGAGTCTCCGTCTGGAAACACGAGAGTCTAAGATCTTTTCCACAACGTACTCCAACTCACCCTCAACCAACACCGGAGCAGGAGGCTCAACGGAAGGCACAACCGGTACCTCATACCTGCGCAACAATGACCGATGAAAAACATTATGAATCGAAAAGGATGCAGGGAGGTCCAAACGGAAGGACACAGGGTTAAGAATCTCCAATATCTTGTACGGGCCGATGAACCGAGGCTTAAACTTAGGAGAAGAAACCCTCATAGGGACAAAACGAGAAGACAACCACACCAAGTCCCCAACACAAAGCCGAGGACCAACACGACGACGGCGGTTGGCAAAAAGCTGAGTCTTCTCCTGGGACAACTTCAAATTGTCCACCACCTGCCCCCAAATCTGATGCAACCTCTCCACCACAGCATCCACTCCAGGACAATCCGAAGATTCCACTTGACCGGAGGAAAATCGAGGATGAAACCCCAAATTACAGAAAAACGGGGACACCAAGGTGGCAGAGCTGGCCCGATTATTGAGGGCGAACTCCGCCAAAGGCAAAAAAGCAACCCAATCATCCTGATCCGCAGACACAAAACACCTCAAATATGTCTCCAAGGTCTGATTAGTCCGCTCGGTCTGGCCATTAGTCTGAGGATGGAAAGCAGACGAAAAAGACAAATCTATGCCCATCCTAGCACAGAATGCCCGCCAAAATCTAGACACGAATTGGGTCCCTCTGTCAGAAACGATATTCTCAGGAATACCATGCAAACGAACAACATTTTGAAAAAACAGAGGAACCAACTCGGAAGAAGAAGGCAACTTAGGCAAGGGAACCAGATGGACCATCTTAGAGAAACGGTCACACACCACCCAGATGACAGACATCTTCTGAGAAACAGGCAGATCCGAAATAAAATCCATCGAGATGTGCGTCCAAGGCCTCTTCGGGATAGGCAAGGGCAACAACAATCCACTAGCCCGAGAACAACAAGGCTTGGCCCGAGCACAAACGTCACAAGACTGCACAAAGCCTCGCACATCTCGTGACAGGGAAGGCCACCAGAAGGACCTTGCCACCAAATCCCTGGTACCAAAGATTCCAGGATGACCTGCCAACGCAGAAGAATGAACCTCAGAGATGACTCTACTGGTCCAATCATCAGGAACAAACAGTCTACCAGGTGGGCAACGATCAGGTCTATCCGCCTGAAACTCCTGCAAGGCCCGCCGCAGGTCTGGAGAAACGGCAGACAATATCACTCCATCTTTAAGGATACCTGTGGGCTCAGAATTACCAGGGGAGTCAGGCTCAAAACTCCTAGAAAGGGCATCCGCCTTAACATTCTTAGAACCCGGTAGGTACGACACCACAAAATTAAACCGAGAGAAAAACAACGACCAGCGCGCCTGTCTAGGATTCAGGCGCCTGGCAGACTCAAGGTAAATTAAATTTTTGTGGTCAGTCAATACCACCACCTGATGTCTGGCCCCCTCAAGCCAGTGATGCCACTCCTCAAAAGCCCACTTCATGGCCAAAAGTGTCATGATCTCAATGGCAAGAGATCATAGCATCAGCATATATAGGAACTAGCTCTTGGAAGATGGAAACTGAGCTGACCATGAACTAAACCTAACGCACAACTAGCAGTGGCCGGGTAGCATGCCTACGTTGATTCTAGATGCCCAGCACCAGCCGGAGGACTAAATAAAGCTAGCAGAGGAAAATATTAGTCCTAACTCACCTCTAGAGAAATACCCCGAAAGGAGACAGAGGCCCCCCACATGTATTGGCGGTGAGTTAAGAAGAAATAACAAACGTAGTATGAAAATAGGTTTAGCAAATTTGAGGTCCACTTACTACATAGCAGAAGACAGAAAGGACACTTTCATGGTCAGCTGAAAACCCTATCAAAACACCATCCAGGAATTACTTTAAAACTCTGGCATTAACTCATAACACCAGAGTGGCAATTCCTATTCACAAGAGCTTTCCAGACACAGTAACGAAACTACAGCTGTGAACTGGAACAAAAATGCAAAAACAAACATGGACAAGAGTCCAACTTATCTAGTAGTTGTCTAGGAGCAGGAACAAGCACAGAGAGGCTTCTGATAACATTGTTGACCGGCAAGCAACTAACAGAGCAGCAAGGTTATATAGCGACTCCCACATCTTGATGGGAACAGGTGAACAGAGAAGATGAAGACACCAGTTCAATTCCACCAGTAGCCACCGGGGGAGCCCAGAATCCAAATTCACAACAGTACCCCCCCCTCAAGGAGGGGGCACCGAACCCTCACCAGAACGACCAGGGCGATCAGGATGGGCCCTATGAAAGGCACGAACCAGATCAGAGGCATGAACATCAGATGCATTCACCCAAGAATTATCCTCCTGGCCGTATCCCTTCCACTTGACCAGATACTGGAGTCTCCGTCTGGAAACACGAGAGTCTAAGATTTTCTCCACAACGTACTCCAACTCACCCTCAACCAACACCGGAGCAGGAGGCTCAACGGAAGGCACAACCGGTACCTCATACCTGCGCAATAATGACCGATGAAAAACGTTATGAATAGAAAAGGACGCAGGGAGGTCCAAACGGAAGGAAACAGGGTTAAGAATCTCCAATATCTTATACGGGCCGATGAACCGAGGCTTAAACTTAGGAGAAGAGACCCTCATAGGGACAAAACGAGAAGACAACCACACCAAATCCCCGACACAAAGCCGAGGACCAACACGACGGTGGCGGTTGGCAAAAAGCTGAGTCTTCTCCTGGGACAACCTCAAATTGTCCACCACCTGCCCCCAGATCTGATGCAATCTCTCCACCACAGCATCCACTCCAGGACAATCCGAAGATTCCACCTGACCAGAGGAAAATCGAGGATGAAACCCCGAATTACAGAAAAACGGGGACACCAAAGTGGCAGAGCTGGCCCGATTATTGAGAGCGAACTCCGCCAATGGCAAAAAAGCAACCCAATCATCCTGGTCAGCAGACACAAAACACCTCAGATATGTCTCCAGGGTCTGATTAATCCGCTCAGTCTGGCCATTCGTCTGAGGATGGAAAGCGGACGAAAAAGATAAATCTATGCCCATCCTAGCACAGAATGCCCGCCAAAATCTAGACACGAATTGGGTCCCTCTGTCAGAAACGATATTCTCAGGAATACCATGCAAACGAACAACATTTTGAAAAAACAGAGGAACCAACTCGGAAGAAGAAGGCAACTTGGGCAGAGGAACCAAATGGACCATCTTAGAGAAACGGTCACACACCACCCAGATGACAGACATCTTCTGAGAGACAGGCAGATCTGAAATAAAATCCATCGAGATGTGCGTCCAAGGCCTCTTAGGAATAGGCAAGGGCAACAATAATCCACTAGCCCGAGAACAACAAGGCTTGGCCCGAGCACAAACGTCACAAGACTGCACAAAGCCTCGCACATCTCGTGACAGGGAAGGCCACCAGAAGGACCTTGCCACCAAATCCCTGGTACCAAAAATGCCAGGATGACCTGCCAACGCAGAAGAATGAACCTCAGAGATGACTCTACTGGTCCAATCATCAGGAACAAACAGTTTATCAGGTGGGCAACGATCAGGTCTATCCGCCTGAAACTCCTGCAAGGCCCGCCGCAGGTCTGGAGAAACGGCTGACAATACCACTCCATCCTTAAGGATACCTGTGGGCTCAGAGTTACCAGGCGAGTCAGGCTCAAAACTCCTAGAAAGGGCATCCGCCTTAACATTCTTAGAACCCGGTAGGTATGACACCACAAAATTAAACCGAGAGAAAAATAATGACCAGCGCGCCTGTCTAGGATTCAGGCGCCTGGCGGTCTCAAGATAAATCAAATTTTTGTGGTCAGTCAATACCACCACCTGATGTCTGGCCCCCTCAAGCCAATGGCGCCACTCCTCAAAAGCCCACTTCATGGCCAAAAGCTCCCGATTCCCAACATCATAATTCCGCTCAGCGGGCGAAAATTTACGGGAAAAGAAGGCACAAGGCCTCATCACGGAGCAGTCAGAACTTTTCTGCGACAACACTGCCCCAGCTCCGATCTCAGAAGCGTCGACCTCAACCTGAAAAGGTAGAGCAACATCAGGCTGACGCAACACAGGGGCAGAGGAAAAACGGCGCTTAAGCTCCCGAAAGGCCTCCACAGCATCAGGGGACCAATCAGCAACAGCAATGGGTATTGATATTTTACAGTGATTTTATTCAAAAGCCGATAATCAATACATGGTCTCAAAGAGCCGTCTTTTTTTGACACAAAGAAAAAACCGGCTCCTAAGGGAGATGACGATGGACGAATATGTCCCTTTTCCAAGGACTCCTTTATATATTCTCGCATAGCAGCATGTTCAGGCACAGACAGATTAAACAAACGACCCTTTGGGTATTTACTACCCGGGATTAAATCTATGGCACAATCGCACTCTCGGTGCGGAGGTAATGAACCAAGCTTGGATTCTTCAAAGACGTCACGATAGTCAGACAGGAACTCAGGAATTTCAGAGGGAATAGATGATGAAATGGAAACCACAGGTACATCCCCATGAGCCCCCTTACATCCCCAGCTCAACACAGACATAGCTCTCCAGTCGAGGACTGGGTTGTGAGATTGCAGCCAAGGCAATCCTAGCACCAAATCATCATGTAGATTATACAGCACCAGAAAACGAATAATCTCCTGGTGATCCGGATTAATATGCATAGTTACTTGTGTCCAGTATTGTGGTTTATTATTAGCCAATGGGGTGGAGTCAATCCCCTTCAGAGGAATAAGAGTCTCCAAAGGCTCTAAATCATACCCACAGCGTTTGGCAAAGGACCAATCCATAAGACTCAAAGCGGCGCCAGAGTCGACATAGGCGTCCGTGGTAATAGATGACAAAGAGCAAATCAGGGTCACAGATAGAATAAACTTAGACGGTAAGGTGCAAATGGAAACAGATTTACCAAGCTTTTTAGTGCGCTTAGAGCATGCTGATATAACATGAGTAGAATCACCACAATAGAAACACAACCCATTTTTCCGTCTAAAATTCTGCCGCTCGCTTCGGGACAGAATTCTATCACACTGCATACTCTCTGGCGACTTCTCAGTGGACACCGCCAGATGGTGCACTGGTTTGCGCTCCCGCAAACGCCTATCGATCTGAATAGCCATTGTCATGGACTCATTCAGACCCGCAGGCACAGGGAACCCCACCATAACATCCTTAATGGCATCAGAGAGACCCTCTCTGAAAGTCGCCGCCAGGGCGCACTCATTCCACTGAGTAAGCACAGACCATTTACGGAATCTTTGGCAGTAAATTTCCGCTTCATCTTGCCCCTGAGATAGGGACATCAAAGTTTTTTCTGCCTGAAGCTCCAAATGAGGTTCGTCATAAAGCAACCCCAAGGCCAGAAAAAACGCATCCACATTGAGCAACGCAGGATCCCCTGGTGTCAATGAAAAAGCCCAGTCTTGAGGGTCGCCCCGGAGCAAGGAAATCACAATCCTGACCTGCTGTGCAGGGTCTCCGGCAGAGCGAGATTTCAGGGACAAAAATAATTTGCAATTATTTCGAAAATTCTGAAACCCAGATCTATTCCCCGAGAAAAATTCCGGCAAAGGAATTCTCGGCTCAGATACAGGTGCATGACAAACAAAATCTTGCAATTTTTGTACCTTCGTGGCGAGATTATTCAAACCTGCAGTTACACTCTGAAGATCCATTACAAACAGGTGGACACAGAGCGATTCAAAGATTAGGAGAGAAAAAAAAAAAAAAAAAAAAAAAATTTCAGCAGACTACTTATTTCTCTCCTTTCTCAGCCAAGGATTTTAACCCTTTAGTGGGCTGGTCAAACTGTCATGATCTCAATGGCAAGAGATCATAGCATCAGCATATATAGGAACTAGCTCTTGGAAGATGGAAACTGAGCTGACCATGAACTAAACCTAACGCACAACTAGCAGTGGCCGGGTAGCATGCCTACGTTGATTCTAGATGCCCAGCACCAGCCGGAGGACTAAATAAAGCTAGCAGAGGAAAATATTAGTCCTAACTCACCTCTAGAGAAATACCCCGAAAGGAGACAGAGGCCCCCCCACATGTATTGGCGGTGAGTTAAGAAGAAATAACAAACGTAGTATGAAAATAGGTTTAGCAAATTTGAGGTCCACTTACTACATAGCAGAAGACAGAAAGGACACTTTCATGGTCAGCTGAAAACCCTATCAAAACACCATCCAGGAATTACTTTAACCCTTATCCGGCTGAATAGGTACAATTGTAACTATTCCGTTTTAAAATTGCAATAACTTTTTTTTGAAAAGACGTAGAGGGCTGAAATTTCGTGACATCTCTACATTTTTGGTCCAGAATATATTGGCCAAATTTCAATAAAATATCTCCACCCGCTTCCGAGATAAGGGGTCGAGATCTTTTTGCATCCATAACAAGCTGCATAGGTACAAATGTACCTCATATATTTTGAATGAAGATAATGCAAGGGAAAAAGCATAAATTTTTTTTTAATGATAATGCTATTTAACTATTATAAACAAGTAAAAAACTGTTCATTTACATTATAAAAGAAAATGTAAGAAACTTTTTTTTATTGATTTTCTTTGCAAGTAATGCATGTTGGCTTTGCTACAGAGTGTTCATCGCAAATGGGTTTCACACAAACCACACAAGACTTTCTAGTCTTGCGTTGTTTTCGCCTCAGGTCTCTGCAGACATAGCAACTACCAACAACAGGGGAGGGTCCACGACTACCATGAGGTATGTTGGGGCCAGCTGCTGGCTGCGATGCTACCACAATGCATCGTCCAAGCACCATTTCTACTGCACCTCGAAGAAAATGGTTTCTCATTATCATTTTGTTTGTACTACGATCTTCAATTGCAATCATACACAGCTGATTTGCGAGATCTTTCAGGAACTTTCTTCGTTGATCCTTTGCCCTGAAGCTTGGATTGTGTTCTCTGTAGATGATGTAGGATGCTAACCCACTGACATCAATCATATTGTAGAAAAATGCCAAAGTCCAACGTGATGTTCGTCGTTTCACAGTGTACTCTCCCAACATTTTATCCATAACATCAACGCCACCTTTTGTTATGTTGTAGTATTTTATTATCTCTGGCTTGGCTGCTAGTGTCTCTTCAACTTCTCCCGTCATGTGCATAGATGATAGAAGCACGACTGATTTGTTCTTCTTTGGTACATATGAACAGACTGTTGCATCATGATTGTAGGCAAAATTTGTCGAGTTTACAGGCCTTTCTTTGGCAGGCTGCATGTTGCTAGGTAGGAACCTTTTGTTTTTTCTTACTGTACCAACTAGTGTCATGTTCCAGGAGTTCAATACCTTAGCTAGTTCCATGGTTGTAAAGAAGTTATCGGTGGTGACATTTCTTCCAGAGCCTTTATACGAGCTCACTAGGTCCAATACTGTTCGTTCTCCAATGTTTACTTGTCGAGGACCATCAGTTGGTTTCCCAGTGTAGAGCTGACCTTGTAAAGGGTAGGCATTTGATGAGTCACAAGCCCAGAAAATCTTTATGCCATATTTAGCTGGTTTTGAAGGTATATACTGGGTAAATTTAGTATGACCTCTAAATGGAAATAATTGCTCGTCGACGGTGATACAATGATATGGCTTGTAGGCTCTCTCCAGATTACTGTTCAGCATTGTCCAGATGTCCCGTATTGGTGCAGCTTTATCTGTTTGCACACGTTCTGCACGTGTATTTTCGTTGTCAAACCTGATAAATCTGAGTATCATCTTGAAGCGGTCACGAGACATGGCTGCACGTATAAGAGGCAGAGCAGCAACATTCCACATTTCCTCCAGATTCTCTTTGTTGGCTCTGTGCACACCAGCAGCAATCAGTATGCCCAAAAATGCATGAAGTTCAGTTTCAGTAAATTGCTTGAATGTTTTTTGTGGTGGCCGTTTGGAAGAATCAGGAAAACGTTGTACCAGTTCGTTGTTGTAAGCATCACAAACTCTCTTGGCCTTTCGATTCGTTTCCCGTAATATGATGTCACACATCTCGGGAGTCATGATGGACTTGAATAGCTCTTTTGCTGTATATAGGTTGCTGATTGCTGCAGGGCCACCTCTTTGTCGTAGGACATTACGAGATTTTGTTTGTGCATTTGGCAGTGGATTACTGCACCATTGAGTTTCATCCTTAGCAGTCCAAATGTCGCCTGCACTTTGAGGCACAGAATCATCCTCAACACTTTCGTCTGATTCGTATTCATTTTCATGCTCTATGACCATTTCTTGTTCAATGTCTGAATCTTCTTCAGTAACATCCACTTGTGGTACATAGTTTTCATCATCAGATTATTTCGTCAGACGTAAATCTGTAAATATGAAAAAATGTAAAATAAATAATTTTCCGAAATACTACATTATTGGCTTTTCACAAAATTATACTAACCTGCAAACACATTTTCTTGGATTATGGCGGAAACTAGATCCAGCATTACTATCACTCATGATGACTTGCTAGATGAATTTTGGCTTCGTATTTTGTGCTGAATATAAATAAAACATCGTAAAACAATATGTAGATACTAATTATTATCCATTTTTCGTATAAAAATTATACCTATAGTGATAAGTTTCATACAAAATATATGTAAGCCAAGTCCAGGCTGAAAGACAATTTGACTGTTCTGTCCCCACATAATGAGAATAAAGGTATAACTGGCTGTTAGATGCTGTGAGACTTTCCTACCTTCGTTTCCAAGAAATTGAAGACTTCACAAGCCTAGAAATGTGTGCTCACAGCAATGAGATGAACAGCAAAATGGCTAATGAGAGGAGGGAGGCAGGAAGACAAGTAGAAGCCACTCCCAGTTTGAATTAACTTAATTGACAGCAACATAAGTGACCAGTAACAACACTGAACAATAGATATCAGCATAACATTTGTAGCTGAATGAACTTTAGTTTCTGAAACCAAGTAAAGTCTTCCCACAGTGGAGGTATATGTGAAGGTACAATTGTACCTATGCAGCCTGTTAAGGTTGTAAAATTATGCAGCCTGACAAGGGTTAAAACTCTGGCATTAACTCATAACACCAGAGTGGCAATTCCTATTCACAAGAGCTTTCCAGACACAGTAACGAAACTACAGCTGTGAACTGGAACAAAAATGCAAAAACAAACATGGACAAGAGTCCAACTTATCTAGTAGTTGTCTAGGAGCAGGAACAAGCACAGAGAGGCTTCTGATAACATTGTTGACCGGCAAGCAACTAACAGAGCAGCAAGGTTATATAGCGACTCCCACATCTTGATGGGAACAGGTGAACAGAGAAGATGAAGACACCAGTTCAATTCCACCAGTAGCCACCGGGGGAGCCCAGAATCCAAATTCACAACACAAAAGCTCCCGATTCCCAATATCATAATTCCGCTCGGCGGGCGAAAATTTACGGGAAAAAAAAGCACAAGGTCTCATCACGGAGCAGTCGGAACTTCTCTGCGACAACACCGCCCCAGCTCCGATTTCAGAAGCGTCGACCTCAACCTGAAAAGGAAGAGCAACATCAGGCTGACGCAACACTGGGGCGGAAGAAAAGCGGCGCTTGAGCTCCCGAAAGGCCTCCACAGCATCAGGGGACCAATCAGCAACATCAGCACCCTTCTTAGTCAAATCAGTCAATGGTTTTACAACATCAGAAAAACCAGCAATAAATCGACGATAAAAGTTAGCAAAGCCCAAAAATTTCTGAAGACTCTTAAGAGAAGAGGGTTGCGTCCAATCACCAATAGCCTGAACCTTGACAGGATCCATCTCGATGGAAGAGGGGGAAAAAATGTATCCCAAGAAAGAGATCTTTTGAACCCCAAAAACACACTTAGAACCCTTCACACACAAGGAATTAGACCGCAAAACCTGAAAAACCCTCCTGACCTGCTGGACATGAGAGTCCCAGTCATCCGAAAAAATCAGAATATCATCCAGATACACAATCATAAATTTATCCAAATAATCACGGAAAATGTCATGCATAAAGGACTGGAAGACTGAAGGGGCATTTGAAAGACCAAAAGGCATCACCAAATACTCAAAATGGCCCTCGGGCGTATTAAATGCGGTTTTCCACTCATCCCCCTGCTTGATTCGCACCAAATTATACGCCCCACGGAGATCAATCTTAGAGAACCACTTGGCCCCCTTTATACGAGCAAACAAATCAGTAAGCAGTGGTAACGGATATTGATATTTAACCGTGATTTTATTCAAAAGTCGATAATCAATACACGGCCTCAAAGAGCCGTCTTTCTTAGACACAAAGAAAAAATCGGCTCCTAAGGGAGATGACGAAGGACGAATATGTCCCTTTTCCAAGGACTCCTTTATATATTCTCGCATAGCAGCGTGTTCAGGCACAGACAGATTAAATAAACGACCCTTAGGGTATTTACTACCCGGAATCAAGTCTATGGCACAATCGCACTCCCGGTGCGGAGGTAGTGAACCAACCTTGGGTTCTTCAAAAACGTCACGAAAGTCAGACAAGAATTCAGGAATCTCAGAGGGAACAGATGATGAAATGGAAACCAAAGGTACGTCCCCATGAGTTCCTTTACATCCCCAGCTTAACACAGACATAGCTCTCCAGTCGAGGACTGGGTTATGAGATTGCAGCCATGGCAATCCCAGCACCAAAACATCATGTAGATTATACAGCACCAGAAAGCGAATAACCTCCTGGTGATCCGGATTAACACGCATAGTCACTTGTGTCCAGTATTGTGGTTTATTACTAGCCAATGGGGTGGAGTCAATCCCTTTCAGAGGTATCGGAGCCTCCAGTGGCTCCAAATCATACCCACAGCGTTTGGCAAAGGACCAATCCATAAGACTCAAAGCAGCGCCAGAGTCGACATAGGCGTCCGCGGTAATAGATGACAAAGAACAAATCAGGGTCACAGATAGAATAAACTTAGACTGTAAAGTGCTAATTGAAACAGACTTGTCAGGCTTCTTAGTACGCTTAAAGCATGCTGATATAACATGAGTTGAATCACCACAATAGAAGCACAACCCATTTTTTCGTCTAAAATTCTGCCGCTCGCTTCTGGACAGAATTCTATCACATTGCATATTTTCTGGCGTTTTCTCAGTAGACACCACCAAATGGTGCACAGGTTTGCGCTCCCGCAGACGCCTATCGATCTGAATAGCCATCGTCATGGACTCATTCAGACTCGCAGGCACAGGGAACCCCACCATAACATCCTTAATGGCATCAGAGAGACCTTCTCTGAAAATCGCCGCCAGGGCGCACTCATTCCACTGAGTAAGCACAGACCATTTGCGGAATTTTTGGCAGTATATTTCAGCTTCATCTTGCCCCTGAGACAAGGACATCAAGGCCTTTTCCGCCTGAAGCTCTAAATGAGGTTCCTCATAAAGCAACCCCAAGGCCAGAAAAAACGCATCCACATTGAGCAACGCAGGATCCCCTGGTGCCAATGCAAAAGCCCAGTCTTGAGGGTCGCCCCGGAGCAAGGAAATTACAATCCTGACCTGCTGTGCAGGGTCTCCGGCAGAGCGAGACTTCAGGGACAAAAACAATTTGCAATTATTTTTAAAATTTTGAAAGTGAGATCTATTCCCCGAGAAGAATTCAGGCAAAGGAATTCTAGGCTCAGACATAGGTGCATGAACAACAAAATCTTGCAAATTTTGTACCTTTGTGGCGAGATTATTCAAACCTGTAGCTACACTCTGAAGATCCATTTGAAACAGGTGAACACAGAGCCATTCAAGGATTAGAAGGAGAGAAAGAGAGGAAGGCTGCAGTATAGGCAGACTAGCAAGTGATTCAATTAAGAGCACACTCAGAACTAGAGGAAAAAAAAAAAAAAATTGTAGCAGACTTCTTTTTTCTCTCCTTTCTCAGCCAGTAATTTAACCCTTTTTTGGGCCGGTCAAACTGTCATGATTCTCAATGGCGAGAGAACATAGCCCAGCATATATGAGAACTAGCTCTTGGAAGATGGAAACTATACTGACCATGAACTAAACCTGCCGCACAACTAGAAGTGGCCGGGTAGCATGCCTACGTTTTTTAACCCTAGATGCCCAGCGCCAGCCGGAGAACTACCTAATCCTAGCAGAGGAAAAGACAGTCCTGGCTCACCTCTAGAGAAATTTTCCCAAAAGGCAGACAGAGGCCCCCACATATATTGGCGGTGATTTTAGATGAAATGACAAACGTAGTATGATAATAGGTTTAGCAAAATCGAGGTCCGCTTTCTAGATAGCAGGAAGACAGAAAGGACACTTTCATGGTCAGCAGAAAACCCTATCAAAACACCATCCAGAAATTCCTTTAAGACTCTAGCATTAACTCATAACACCAGAGTGGCAATTTCCGATCACAAGAGCTTTCCAGACACAGTAACGAAACAGCAGCTGTGAACAGGAACAAAATGCAAAAACACACAAGGACAAAAGTCCAACTTAGCTGGGAGTTGTCTAGTAGCAGGAACAAGCACAGAAGGCTTCTGATTACATTGTTGACCGGCAAGAAACTGACAGAGGAGCAAGGTTATATAGCGACTCCCACATCCTGATAGGAGCAGGTGAACAGAGGGGATGATGCACACAAGTTCAATTCCACAAGTGGCCACCGGGGGAGCCCAGAATCCAATTTCACAACAGACGGGCACAGCAAAAAGACACTGTTACGTGTGCTACATGAGCAGGTAGCATTGTCGGGCGCTAGATAGCTTCCACCATTCGCGAGCAGTCAACAACACAAGGAATGGGAATGATTAAGGAGCTTTCATCCATCAACAGTCATTCATCTACACACACACGTTATCAAGTTTATACTAGCGCCATGCGGCCATGTGAACCTTTTATAGCGGAAGCTCTCCTGGACCTTCCTAGTGATCCAATAGGAGCTGCTACAGGACCTGAGCATGTGACCCCCGACCTCCAATGAGAGGTCATCCGTTGGGCATGCTCAGTAGAGAAAAAGCAGAACTTAGTCCCAGGAGTGTCTGCTCGCCACTGATCAGTGCTGGTTACAATGGCTGGACCTGGAAGGGCAGCAGTAACCAAGCGCACAGTATCTGCCTGAGCCAGATGCTGGGACCCACGTCTCTGCTGAGCAGGCTCCACTGCAGTTGGAGAAGAATGGGAGACCGCAGTGGACATGGTTCGAGATTTCCCCTGTGCAGCGGCGGGAACTCAACACCTAACACAGAGTTACATAGATTGAAAAAAGACCTAGGTCCATCAAGTTCAACCTTTCTCCACCAATTATATATTTTTTTCTATATCTATAACACACAATTTTATCTGTACTGAAGAAATCATCCAGTCCTTTTTTAAAAGCTGTCACAGTGTCTGCGATTACTACCTCTTGTGGTCGGGTATTCCACAGACTGACTGCTCTAACTGTAAAGAATCCTTTCCTATTTAGCTTCCGGATTTGACTTTCTTTTACTTGTAATGAGTGCCCCCTGGTCCTTAGTATGGCCTTTGGAAGGAATGAGTCATGTGCAAGTCCCTTGTACTGGCCACACATATATTTATACATATAAATGAGATCTCTTCTGAGGCATCTTTTTTCTAAGCTACACAAGCCCAACCAACTTTTCCAACCTCTCATCATATTAGAGGCCTTCCATCCCTTGCAATAATCTAGTTGTTCGCCTTTGAACTGACTCTAACTTCCGAATATCCTTTTTAATATGTGGAACACAAAACTGAATCCCATATTCTAGATGAGACCTCCCCAGTGATATATAAAGCGGTAACAATACATTGGGATCCCGGTATTTTATCT
The DNA here is from genome assembly GCF_051348905.1 of Ranitomeya variabilis. Classification (NCBI taxonomy): domain Eukaryota; kingdom Metazoa; phylum Chordata; class Amphibia; order Anura; family Dendrobatidae; genus Ranitomeya; species Ranitomeya variabilis. The sequence continues at coordinate 116,720,969 of NC_135235.1, read as the reverse complement.
ATTTATATATCCAAAAATCTTGTTTGCTTTTGCGGCTGCTGCTTGGCATTGAGTACTGCTGCTCAGCTTACTTGTAACCAGAATACCTAAGTCCTTCTCCTGTTCTGTAGTCCTGAGTATATTCCCAATTAATGTATATGCAGCAATAGGATTACTCCATCCTAGGTGCATTACTCTTAATTTGTAAACATTTAATATAATTTGCCAAGTGTTTGCCCATTCAGTCATCTTATTCAGATCGTTTTGCAATATTGTAATGTCAAGGTCAGATTTTAGTAACTTACATAGTTTGGTGTTGTCAGTAAAAACTAACATTTTACTCTAAATTCATCAACAAGGTCGTTAATAAAGAGTTTAAAAAGAATTGTTCTTAGAATAGATTCCTGCCATCCAGAGCTGGGATCTCATCTCCCGAGATCTTGGTGCCGAGATCCCCATCTGCACATGCTCCCGGCCGGCACTCATTTTCCCCAGTGTTCAGTCCACCACATAGGAAACCATGTCACTGCGGGGACTCTGGGCTTTCACAAGATGTCGGCAGAGCCCCCCACAACAATGGATCCCCACTTATCTCAGCTGAAGACTTTGCCTCATTTTTCAAGTAGAAGATTGATAACATCAGAGACAGTTTTGGTCAACAACCCCCAGAGCCCTTCCTCCCGACTTCCCAGCCCTCCACCTCCAAAACCAACTTCTCCACCATTACAGAAGATCAACTCTCCACTCTACTCTCAAGATCGCATCTCACCACCTGTGCACTTGACCCGCTCCCATCCCACTTCATCCCAAACCTCACCAAAGTCTTCATCCCAACCCTAACCCATCTCTTCAACCTATCACTAACAACTGGTGTTTTCCCTTCAAGCTTTAAACATGCCTCTATCACACCTATCCTCAAAAATCCTTCTCTTGACCCATCCTCTGTATCTAGCTATCACCCTATATCACTTCTCCCTTATGCCTCCAAACTACTGGAACAACACGTCTACCTTGAACTGTCCTCCCATCTCTCTTCTTGCTCCCTCTTTGACCGCTTACAATTTGGCTTCCGGTCACACCACTCCACTGAAACTGCCCTAACTAAGGTCACCAATGACCTCTTAACCGCCAAGAGCAAGCAACACTACTCTGTCCTCCTCCTCCTCGACCTGTCGGCTGCCTTTGACACAGTGGACCATTCCCTATTATTACAGACCCTCTCATCCCTTGGCATCATAGACTTGGCCCTATCCTGGATCTCATCATACCTAACAGACCGGACATTCAGCGTCTCCCACTCACACACCACCTCCTCACCTCGCCCCCTATTTGTCGGAGTCCCACAAGGTTCAGTCCTTGGGCCCCTGCTCTTCTCCATTTACACCTTTGGCCTGGGAGAGCTCATAGAATCTCATGGCTTCCAGTATCACCTCTATGCTGATGACACACAGATCTACATCTCTGGACCAAATATCACCTCCCTACTAACCAGAATCCCTCAATGTCTGTCCACTATTTCATCCTTCTTCTCCGCTAGATTTTTGAAACTAAACATGGACAAAACAGAATTCATCATCTTTCCCCCATCTCACGCGACCCCCCCAACGAACCTATCCATTACAGTGCATGGCTGCCCACTCTCCCCAGTCCCTCAAGCTCGCTGCCTCGGGGTAATCCTTGACGCTGATCTCTCCTTCAAACCACATATCCAAGCCCTTTCCACTTCCTGCCGACTTCAACTCAAAAATATTTCACGAATCCGTACATTCCTCAACCAAGAATCTGCAAAAACCCTAGTCCATGCCCTCATCATCTCTCGCCTTGACTACTGCAACCTCCTGCTCTGTGGCCTCTCCTCAAACACTCTCGCACCCCTCCAATCTATTCTAAACTCTGCTGCCCGACTAATCCACCTGTCCCCCCGCTATTCCCCAGCCTTTCCCCTCTGTCAATCCCTTCACTGGCTCCCCATTGCCCAGAGACTCCAGTACGAAACCCTAACCATGACATACAAAGCCATCCACAACCTGTCTCCTCCATACATCTGTGACCTCGTCTCCCGGTACTTACCTACAAGCAACCTCCGATCCTCACAAGATCTCCTTCTCTACTCCCCTCTTATCTCCTCTTCCCACAATCGTATACAAGATTTCTCTCGCGTATCACCCCTACTCTGGAACCCTCTACCACAACAGATCAGACTCTCTCCTACCATCGAAACTTTCAAAAAGAGCCTGAAGACCCACCTCTTCCGACAAGCCTACAACCTGCAGTAACCACCGATCAACCAAACCGCTGCATGACCAGCTCTATCCTCACCTACTGTATTCTCACCCATCCCTTGTAGATTGTGAGCCTTCGCGGGCAGGGTCCTCTCTCCTCCTGTACCAGTTATGACTTGTATTGTTTAAGAATATTGTACTTGTTTTTATTATGCATACCCCTCCTCACATGTAAAGCGCCATGGAATATATGGTGCTATAACAATAAATAATAATAATAATAATAATAAATCCCTGTAGTACCGGACACCCGCAGCACCGAACACCCGCAGCGGCGCGCCGCACCGCACATCCGAACACCCCCTCATCCCAGCCTGCGGCCTGCAGCAACGCTTCACTCTTGCCTCCTCCAGCAGCGACCCTGGGACCCCGCTGCACTGCAGCCACCACCCCGGTAACCAATAAGACGCATGGATTATAAAAAGCACCACCATTTTATTTAAAAAAAGTTTTTTTCCTATTTTTCTCCTCAAAATTTGGGGTGCGCCTTATAATCCGGTGCATCTTATAATCCGCAAAATATGGTACTATATACTTTAAAGACGCACTCCCACTAATTTTTTTATTTAACAAAATGTGTATGTACATGCATGTAATGTAGTGTGAGAGTAATAAAGGGAATGTGTCATGTCCCGGAACGTATTTGACCTATTAATATGGGCATACAGATAATAGAAATGCTACACTAGTCCTACTTGTATGCCTAATATTAGTGATCTTGTTGCTGACAAATGTTATATTCTGTCTTTATGTGTTAGGGCTAGCGGAACGCACCAAAAAATTAGAAAGAAAGAATAAGGTGCGTTCGCAGCCCGGGGTCCACCGTGCAGAGACAGAACCTGCTGCTAAGTAATGACAGACTATATGGCGGTACAATATGGATTCACACACGGGTTATCTTCACCCAGTATGAAGAAAGCGAACCCTGTTACGTCACAGGGCCGTGGTACAACACAAAGAGCGCAAGCAAGGAGTCACAGAACTCTACCCCTAGACTCGGGATTAGAGTACAACTAGACTTCTTGCGCCCGACACCGCAACTCGGGTGTCAGCATAACTGAAATAATTTAAATGCACGGGAGTGTGTGCGGTGCCGCTCTGGCGGACGCCACTAACACCCAGGCTTGGGCAAGGAAAGCGCTGTGAAAGCGCACGGCGCCGCACTGGCAGTCACAGCAATTTGACGCTGTTTTGTGTGTCACGTACTGATAGCAAGTTGGGCGCTAGATAGCAATCATACACCTTACGCGAGCAGTCATACACAAGGGAGGGGATAATTAATGAGCGACTTTCACACATCAACACACACACATTTACAAGTGTATACTAGCGCATGGCCATATGGCCATGCAAACCTTTTATAGCTGCAGCAAGTTCAGGACCTTCCTAGAGGACCAATGAGAACTGCTACAGTAACTGAGCAACTTCAGGACCTTCCTAGAGGACCAATAGGAGCTGTTGCAGTACCTGAGCATATGACCCCAGATCTCCACTGAGAGGTCTTCCTTTGGGCATGCTCAGAAGGGAAAAAGCAGGATTTAGTCCCAGAGACGTCTGCTCGCCGCTTATCAGTATAGGCTACAATGGCAGAGCCTGGAAAGGCAGTAGTAACCAGTCGTCCAGTATCAGCCTGAGCTAGACGCTGGGACCAACGTCTCCACTGAGCAGACTCCAGTGCAGCTGGAGAAGAATGGGAGACTGCAGCAGAGATGGTTCAAGATTCCCCCTGTGCAGAGGCGGGAACTCAACACCTAACATTCCCCTCGCTGCGCTCGAAGGCAGCAATGAGCTGTGGAGCCCAAATGTGCTCATCAGGCTCCCAGGACCTGTGGACCATAACCCTTCCAATCCACCAAATAGAATTTTTTGCCATGTACCACCTTGCTCCCCAAAATAGCGTTCACCTCGTAGTCATCCGTAGACGAACCCGATGTCCCGGCAGATGAGTCAGAAAACCAGGACATGTATATGGGCTTCAAAAGGGACACATGAAAGGTGTCGGTGATACCTAGGCCCTAGGAGTGGAGGAAGAGCCAGACGGTAGACAACAGGGTTAACCTGTTCGAGGACCTTGAAGGGACCCAAGTAGTGAGGTGCAAACTTAGTGGACTCAACTCGCAGCCTGATGTTACGGGCAGAGAGCCACACGAAGTCGCCAGGAGCAAAGGTAGGAGCGGGGCGGCGATATTCATCAGCGGAGGACCTCATTCTCTCCTTGGAGACCTGAATGGCATCCTGACTGTGGTCCCAAATGTCCCGTGCCCCCACAGCCCAGTCTGCCACCCTGGAGTTGGCAGAAGATACCGGCATGGGCAAAGGGACACATGGATGCTGGCCGTAATTCAGGAGGAATGGAGTCTGACCGTTGGAGTCGGCTATGGTGTTGTTAAGCGCAAACTCCGCCCATGGTAGCAAGGATGCCCAGTCATCCGGCCTGGCAGAAACAAAATGTCATAAATATGTGACCTGGGTCTGGTTGGCCCTCTCAACCAACCAATTTGTCTCAGGATGATATGCCGAGGAGAGATTCAACTCAATACTGAGTAGACGACAAAGCTCTCTCCAGAATCGAGACGCAAACTGGGGACCCGGTCACTGACAATTTTGTCCGGCATACTGTGTAGGGAAAAGATATGCTTGATGAACAATGCTGCCAGAGCCCGTGCAGAAGGTAGCCGTGGAAGAGGCACCAAGTGCACCATTTTGGAAAAATGGTCGGTGATCACCCAGATAATGGTGCAGCTACAAGACTTGGGTAAGCCCACCACAAAATCCATCCCAACCATCTCCCAGGGCCTGTCTGCCACCGGCAGGGGGTAAAGCAACCCAGCTGGCCGTTGCCGAGGAGACTTGTTCTTGGCGCAAGAGACACATGCCGGAATATAGTCTGCGACGTCACGAGCCATATGCGGCCACCAGTATGTCCTCGCCAGTAGCTCAGATGTCCTTTTGGACCCAAAATGTCCACCCACCCTGGATAAGTGAGCCCAAGAGAGAACCTCCGGACGCAGGCTGGATGGTACAAAAGTCTTGCCCGGATGCACAGACTCTAGCAAAACCGGGGCCACAGTTCTCAGGCTCTCGGTGGGGACAAAAAGCCGAGGCTCCTCTTCCTCCTCCTCAGATGATACAACATAGCAAGAGCGTTGGCACGAATGTTCTTCTCCCCAGAAAGAAAATGGAGGGTGAAATGAAACTGGGAGAAGAACAAGGACCATCTGGCCTGGCGAGAATTAAAGCGCTGGGCTGTCTGCAAGTACACCAAATTCTTGTGGTCTGTTAAGACTTGGAAGGGAAAATGAGCCCCCTCCAAGAGATGTCTCCACTCTGAGAAGGCCAACTTCATGGCTAGCAACTCCCTGTCCCCGATGGAATAATTCCTCTCCGCTGGTGAGAAGGTCTTAGAAAAGAAGCAAGGATGCTTCCGACCTTGAGCATCCTTTTGAAAAAGGAATGCTCCAGCACCAACGGATGAGGCATCCACCTCCATTATAAATGGCTTATCTACATCGGGGGGATGTAGGATGGGAGCGCTAGTGAAGTGTGACTTAATGGAGTGAAAGGCCTTGGAGACCTCCTCAGACCACAATTTGGGATTTGCTCCCTTCTTGTTGAGGGCAACCAAGGGAGCTACCAAAGTTGAGAAGTGTGGAATGAAGTGGCGATAATAATTAATAAACCCCATAAAGCGCTGCACCGCTTTAAGAGAATGGGGTTCCTGCCAGTCCATCACAGCCTGTAGTTTGGAAGGATCCATAGCCAATCCCTGGGCGGAGATGATATAGCCCAGGAAAGGCACGGACTCCTGCTCAAACACACATTTCTCTAACTTTGCGTAGAGGGAATTTGCCCGTAAGAGGTCGAAGACTCTGCAAACGTATCTCCAGTGGGAGTCAATATCTGGAAAGTAGATGAGAATATCATCCAGACAGACCACGACCGAGGTGGAGAGCATATCCCGGAAGATGTCATTCACAAAGTCTTGGAAAACAGCTGGGGCATTACAGAGCCCGAAGGGCATCACCAGATATTCACAGTGCCCATCCCTGGTGTTAAAAACCATCTTCCATTCGTCCCCCTCACGGATGCGAATCAGGTTGCAAGCACCCCGCAGATCTAATTTTTTAAATACCCTTGCTCCCCGAAGCCTATCAAAGAGCTCAGATATCAGGGGCAGAGGATACTTATTTTTAACGGTGATGGCGTTAAGACCCCTGTAATCTATGCATGGACGTAGTTCCCCGTTTTTCTTCTGCACGATGACACTGACTTCCTAATGAATCCTCTTGCAGGATTTTCCTGGATGTACTGAGACAATGCCTCCGTCTCTGGGAGAGATAGCGGATAGACTTGACCCCGGAGAGGGTCAGCACCAGGCAAGAGGTCAATAGGACAGTCATAGGGGCGGTGAGGCAGAAGGGTCTCCACAGCTCTTTTGGAGAACACGTCCTCATAGGGCCAATATTGCTTGGGGAGAGAGGATAGATCTGTGGGTACCTCAGTAGTAGCAACCTGAACACATTCCCTCTGACATCTACCCCCACAAGATTCACCCCATCCCAAAATTCTGCCTGTGGACCACTCAATATGAGGAGAGTGGTACCGTTGCCAAGGTATCCTAACAGGACCTCATCAATTCCCTCAGGAATGACGAGCAGAGATATAATTTCCTAATGAGATGGTGACATGGACAGAGAAAAAGGAATGGTCTGGTGTGTTATCTGTGAGGGCAATGTCGACCCATTTACCATTCGTACGGTTACTGGTTGAGCTAACATTACCAGGGGAATTGCGTGACGTTGGGCGAAGGCAGAAGACATAAAATTGCCCTCCGCTCCAGAATCCACGCAGAGCTCTACCGAGCGGGTAAATGAGCCTATAGTAATTGTCCCCTTAAAGGACAATTTGGAGACAAACGTCGCCGTGTCTAGTGTACCTCCACCTACTACCACTAGACGCTGACATTTCCTCGACCGCTGGGGACATCTGACGGCAAGATATCCTGACTGCTGGCAAACATGACAAACCTGGAGTGCATGAGCGGTCCGGGACTTAGATCCCGCTCGTTACACTACCATAGCCTCATGTGATTCAGGGGCCTGGACTGGAGATTCCAAAGGTTTGGCGAAGGTAGGAGCCAGCCAAAACCTCTGCCTACACTGGGCTCGCTCTAACCTCCACTCGTGAAAACGGAGGTCAATACGAGTGGAGACAGCTATTAACTCTTCCAGTGTGGCGGGAATCTCCCTAGTGGCCAGAGCATCCTTCACGTGGTCAGCCAACCCCCTCCAAAATATCGGAAGAAGGGCTTTATCCGACCACTCCAGCTCAGATGCTAGGGTGCGAAAGTGGACGGCAAACAGTACCTGAGCATGTGACCCCAGACCTCCACTGAGAGGTCTTCCTTTGGGCATGCTCAGAAGTAGGGTTGAGCGAAACAGATCGGCACTTTTCAAAAGTCGCCGACTTTTAGCAAAGTCGGGTTTCGTGAAACCCAACCCGATCCCACTCTGGGATCGGGTCGGCGGTACACGATCTGTAATCCAAAGTCGGGTTTCGTTATATATATATATATATATATATATATATATATATATATATATATATATATATATATATATATATATATATGTCATAGAGACACATATATATATATATATATATATATATATATTTATATTTACTTCAGCGCGATAATGTTGAAAAGCCGGTAATTCAACTGCCGGCTTTTCATTTCTCCTGCCTAAACCCGACATGATATGAGACATGGTTTACATACAGTAAACCATGTCATATCCCCCTTTTTTTTGCATATTCCACACTACTAATGTTAGTAGTGTGTATGTGCAAAATTTCGGCGCTGTAGCTATTAAATTTAAGGGTTAAATTGCGGAAAAAATTGGCGTGGGCTCCCACGCAATTTTCTCCGCCAGAGTGGTAAAGCCAGTGACTGAGGGCAGATATTAATAGCCTAGAGAGGGTCCATGGTTTCTGGCCCCCCCTGGCTACAAACATCTGCCCCCAGCCACCCCAGAAAAGGCACATCTGGAAGATGCGCCAATTCTGGCACTTGGCCACTCTATTCCCACTCCCGTGTAGCCGTGGGATATGGGGTAATGAAGGGTTAATGCCACCTTGCTATTGTAAGGTGACATTAAGCCAGATTAATAATGGAGAGGCGTCAATTCTGACACCTATCCATTATTAATCCAATTGTATGAAAGGGTTAAAAAACACACACACACATGATTAAAAAGTATTTTATCTTTTTCCCACGCTCCAGGTCATATGAGGACATCCACCAGGGGGAGCATCACCGCGACGGAAGGTAACTATAGGTCATTGACCTACATTTCCTTCATTCGCCGGGGTTTACAGGCACGAGCACAGCTGCATTATAGCAGAGCTCCTGCCCGTAAACTATTTTAACCCCTTCAGATGGATTTACCTCGTGGGACGTGACAGTTCATCAGAGGGTATGTATATTGTTGGTTTATTATTTTTCCAAGCGAGGGTCTTCAGGTGGATTGAGAGAGCAATAAAATATTAAAACAACCTGTGTTTATTTCATTAAAATACTCCTGTGACCTCCAAGTGTGCGCGCCGATAAGCTGCTCTCCCCACTTCCTCTCTGCATAGTCATCGCTATGTACACATGCTTCCTAGCAATGACTATTCCAGGAGGAAGTGGGGAGAGCACCTTATCTGCACGCATGCTGGAGGTCACAGTGACTCGCCGGCGCCTGCGCAAAAGATCCCTGAATGCAACACCCATAGAAGGGAAGATGAGGTATGTATTGCTGAGGGAATGCAGGGTGTAGGTGCAGGATTCCGGTGCCATAACTGACATGCATGAGAGAGGGGTAATATTACAATGAAGACAGGAGGCAGGGAATTGTTCCAGGCACCGCACGCCCCAGAGCCTGGAAGAAATAATTAACATAAAGACAGAATATAACATTTCTCAGCAACAAGACCATTAATATGAGGCATACAGGTAGGACTAGAGCAGTGTTCCCCAACTTCGGTCCTCAAGAGCCACCAACAGGTCATGTTTTCAGGATTTCCTTAGTATTGCACAGGTGATTGAATGCTTGCCTGGCCAGGTGATGAAATTATCACCTGTACAATACTAAGGAAATCCTGAAAACATGACCTGTTGGTGGCTCTTGAGGACCGGAGTTGGGGAACACTGGACTAGAGTAACATTTCTATTACCTATATGCCCATATTAATAGGTCATATACATCCCGGGGGAGACAAATTCCCTTTAATATATTCACCTCCCGCCGCTTTCTCCAGTGTCCAGTGCCGGTCTTCTCTGCTTCTGAATAATGTCACCACTCTGAAGACTGGCCAGGTAGTGCTGCACTCTGCGTGACCCCGGAGTCAATTTCACAATGCAAGCCTATGGTGAGTTAGAATGAGTCTTTCATTGTAACAGCGACTTCTGGCTCACACATAGTGCATAGAACAAGCCGACTAGTCGCAATTATGGTGATATCACTTAGAAGCAGACGGTGCTGGACACCATAGAAAGTGGGGGTAGGTAAGTAAGTTAATGCACCCACACTACATTACATGCATATATGGATCGCCCCCAGGCGCAGAGCAGTGGGGTACTCGGTACCGGGTCCATCTGTCTCGGTTCTGGGGATGTCATGGTGGCCCGACCCGGTCTGTGGCCCTGCTAAGGGGCGCCCAATTAAAGGTGATAGTTTGTCAAGTGTTCGTGATGCCACCTGTGGTGTTCGGTCAGGAAGACCGACGCTGCTTAGGGGTCCGCTGGGGTGATGGAATGGCAGCTAGATGGTATACCTTCCCACAGGTGAAGTATGTCCCCAGGGCTTCCCAGTAAGGTAGATGATGATGGTGTAAGTCGCAGTAAATAATGAGGACACAAGGTTGCAGTCTCTTTACCTTTTACTGTAGACTTCAGCGTCCACAATCCAGAGCACTGCTAACAGGGCTGGCTGAATCCAGCCGGTCCGAAGGTACATCCAGAGTTCCCTTTGCAGGTGGAAATCAGTAGCCTTCCTACTAGCGCCTGTGTGTTGTAGTACTTTCCTGCTGAGCACTACGGGATAGTCCTCACAACTGTCGTGTATGTTTCTGATATTCTCTCTCCGTCCCCCAGATGGTATGGATAGGATGATCCGTATGATGGGGTAGGCCTGGAGCTATTTTATAGGGACCCTAGAGACGCCCCTCTCCCACAATTTGCCTCCGTTGTCTTCATTAGGTTAAAGGTTGGGCAGCCAACTTGGAATTAACTGTCCTGCCATAGTTTGAAGAAATGCATAGAGCCTATTCCTCCCTCGGTGTTCCGGCCACTGGCTACGCGCCTCAGAAGGAGGCCGCTGATCTCGGGGCAGACCCTCCTCCCAGTGTTATCTCCTTGTGCTGTGATCTCGTTGCTCACTCTCCACAATATACTTCGCTTCGTGTCCTCTCTTAAGATGCTGCCGCAATGAGGTGCAGGCGCAGCTCCGTAACGTTCTATCTCTCGCTCTGTCTCTGTCAGGATCCCACCCCTGACAGGGACCTCTGTCTGCAGCTCAGATGTTCCTCCTTCTCCCCCTGTCTGCCTGACAGGTCTTCCCTGGGTCAAACCCAGTAGCGTTCTGCCTGACTTCCTATCCAACCCACCAGTTTTACCCGTGTGTGAGGAGTGGCCTAGTAAATAGAACCTTTGCACCCCCTGGTGGACTGGAGTGTGAAGTGTAGTGTGTGACTGTGATACCTGGTCAGGTGAACTCCTTTAGTGCCATCAGACGTACCATCACTCCCCCTGGTGGAAGAGCGACAATACTGCAACGACCAGGACTCTGGGGCGCTGCACTCCCCCCCGTTAAATCCAGTACTCCCGGACTGGGAAAAGAAGAACAACAATACATGTTAGCAAAAGACATACAAAATTTTTGGAATGCTGTAAACAAGTAAATATAACAATGCTTCCCTTTATGGGAGGTGAGAACACTTGAACATTGCAAACAAAAACATATTTACATTGTGCTTAAGATTTTAAATAACACTTATTAAATAACTAACTATAAATAACCATTATTAAACAGCCGGGCATACTATCTATGAAGTGCAAATACAAAACAGTACTTTTCCTTTAAGGGCGCGTACCCACTAAAGGCATGCTATAAAACTCAAAAGTCCAAATTAACATTTTCTTTTTTTCTCTTTTACTTTCGCGTATGCAGGACTATCTGTCTACCCCTACAGGCCTGCTGCATCTTTCTTCAGCTTTTCTTCTCATGAAATTCTAATATTACTTTAACTTCAGTTTTATTCAATAACATTATAAGACATTTCTTATTCCTAGCTACATACTATCACTATGTAAAACATTATTACTATCTAACTATTTAAGGCAACATTATCATGTTTTAGGCTAAGTGCAACAAATGAACATTCCCTTTAAGAGGAAAGCAAGTCTTTTCTGAGGTAGTGCAAACTATCAATTTGCAAGTCTGTTTAAAGCAAGAACTTTCACGCTGTAATCAGGAACAGTCTCTTCAAAAAGCTCTTCTTTTTGTAAAACCAGTAGGGAGCACCTTTAAGAAGGTGCAAACTATATACAGGCAGTTTGTAATCATGCGCAGTTCATGACTCAAATGTTCTTTGGCAAAACAGTGATGAACTTGGTGCAAAAACTAGAAACAATAGGGATCCCGGGTCAACAAAGGGATCCCTTTAAGAAGATTAACCCTAGACTGGTGTAGCAGCAAAACAACAGGAAAACAAACAGTCAACTATTTACATACTCAGTTTTCCGAGGTTTATTGGAGTTCAGGGGGTAGCAATGGTCGAGGGAACCCTCCTGGGTACCGACGGCTACCAGATGCCACATAGGAGCCCCTTCACTCCAGATTGTGGTCTGAGTACCCACTGTTCTCTGTTCCGGAACGGCCAGAGCGCCGGCCATCAGTGGAGTTAGTTCTTTGGCCACAACTGTGGTAGTGGTGGTGACAGTACACGTCGTAGTCCGGATAATGGTACATGTTGGGGTAGCAGTCGTAGTTTTGGTAATAGCTGTAGTCTGGACACAAGGGGGCACGGTTGCCACAGGAGACAATTTGACCGGGCTCTTCATGGGGTGCGCTATGGTGTCTTTCTTTTTATGCACATGCAAGGCAAACCAGCCCTTCTCCCCAAAGTGCCTGGTGTAGGTGACTACGTCTCCCGGGTAGAGATCTCGGTCAGGGTGGCCCTCCCGCAGATGGGATTCCACGTCCCTCCAATTCACGAAGACCTCAGCGTACAGCCCCTGCTCCTTGATGAAGCCCCATCCTCCCTGGAGCTTGAAGGTTCCAATCGTGCCCTGCCTGCGCGGGGCCTGGTGGGTGGTGCGGTCCTTATGGGCCTTGGCTTTTACCGCTAAGTCACGTTGGTCATGGGCCTCATGTTGGGCCTGGTACTTCTCCTCTTTCTCCGCCCACTGTCGAGCAAGCTGGATCTTGTAATCTTCCCAGCTAAGGGCTTCCACCGTCTCCCCTTTATGCGGTCCCGCGCCAGGAAACCCCATGAAGTCTGGCCCGGGGTTCACCCAGCGGTACACAGTCCGCTCTGCGTAGACTTCACTTGGCAAGGTGGTTGGCAAAATCGGGGCCTTTAAGAACCGCTCCATACCCATGGCCTGGTCCCAGGGTTCAAGGCGCTGGAGTTGATGGGTCCCGCGGGGAGGCGGCGCTGCGACCGGGCCTATCAGCAAGTCCTCCGTCACGGGGACAGGGTTGGCGTGCTTATCGTTCGTAGCGGTGTCCTTCATATCAGCCGGTCCTGTCGGCGGTGGCATCCGCGGTGCAGGAAATGGGGTCGGGAGATCCTCTGTCTGCGCTGCCTGGTACGGGGTCTTAGTCTTCACCCGCAACTGCAGGAGCTGGTCTATTAGCTCTTCCATCCTGATCTGCAGGGAATCGGCGTCAGCAGTGGAGACTTGACTGTAGTGCCCTTCCGGGTAGCTGGGGGAGTCCTCCGCTTCAACCCCACATACTGGTTCGGGGCAGTTGGCCATGGCATCCTCCACGTGGCTCACTTCCTCCTGGTCTTTTTCCCGCCCTCTCCTTCGTGGGCGGTTCCATTTTAGTTGTCTCCGCCTGCCATTGAGGATCAGGAGGCGGATCTCAGCTGCTGACGGACACGTCCTGAAGGTACAGAAATATTTAGACTGGGCAGCCATTATTTTTCGCGCTTCTCAGTTCATTCACGCCCACAACTCCACGCCCTTCTTCTTCTTCTGCACTCCTCGTGGCGCTGTAATGGCGGCGGTTTTGGCGGGAATTTTTGGCGGCAAATGGCAATGCACAGTCTTTAAGCAAATCACAGTTCAAGCACAATTCTGGCACAGTTCTAAGGCACACATGACCTGATTTTCAGGCTTAAGTTGATCCTGTTCGTGACGCCAAAGTTGGATCACCCCCAGTCGCAGGGCAGTGGGGTACTCGGTACCGGGTCCGTCTGTCTCGGTTCTGGGGATGTCACGGTGGCCCGACCCACTAAGGGGCGCCCAATTAAAGGTGATAGTTTGTCAAGTGTTCGTGATGCCACCTGTGGTGCTCGGTCAGGACGACCGACGCTGCTTAGGGGTCCGCTGGGGTGATGGAATGGCAGCTAGATGGTATACCTTCCCACAGGTGAAGTATGTCCCCAGGGCTTCCCAGTAAGGTAGATAATGATGGTGTAAGTCACAGTAAATAATGAGTCTCTTTACCTTTTACTGTAGACTTCAGCGTCCACAATCCAGAGCACTGCTAACAGGGCTGGCTGAATCCGGCCGGTCCGAAGGCACATCCAGAGTTCCCTTTGCAGGTGGAAATCAGTAGCCTTCCTACTAGCGCCTGTGTGTTGTAGTACTTCCCTGCTGAGCACCACGGGATAGTCCTCACAACTGTCGTGTATGTTTCTGATATTCTCTCTCCGTCCCCCAGATGATATGGATAGGACGACCCGTATGACAGGGTAGGCCTGGAGCTATTTTATAGGGACCCTAGAGACGCCCCTCTCCCACAATTTGCCTCCGTTGTCTTCATTAGGTATTAAGGTTGGGCAGCCAACTTGGAATTAACTGTCCTGCCATAGTTCAAAGTAATACGTAGATCCAATTACTCCCTCGGTGTTCCGGCCACCGGCTACGCGCCTCAGAAGGAGGCCGCCGATCTTGGGGCAGACCCTCCTCCCGGTGTTATCTCCTTGTGCTGTGATCTCGTTGCTCACTCTCCACAATATACTTCGCTTCGTGTCCTTTCTTAAGATGCTGCTGCAATGAGGTGCAGGTGCAGCTCCGTAACGTTCTATTTCTCGCTCTGTCTCTGTCAGGATCCCACCCCTGACAGGGACCTCTGTCTGCAGCTCAGATGTTCCTCCTTCTCCCCCTGTCTGCCTGACAGGTCTTCCCTGGGTCAAACCCAGTAGCGTTCTGCCTGACTTCCTATCCAACCCACCAGTTTTACCCGTGTGAGGAGTGGCCTAGTAAATAGAACCTTTGCTCCCCCTGGTAGACTGGAGTGTGAAGTGTAGTGTGTGACTGTGATACCTGGTCAGGTGAACTCCTTTAGTGCCATCAGACGTACCATCACTCCCCCTGGTGGAAGAGCGACAATACTGCAACGACCAGGACTCTGGGGCGCTGCATATACACACACATTTAATAAATGAAAAAACATTAGTAGGAGTGCGTCATTAACAAGAAACTATCATTAGATTCATGCTGCCCAATTCAAGGGCCGCATGCATCAGTGCATCATGCATAACTGAAAATGAAGCAAGGACCGGGTGACTAGTGCAAAGGGGGAGAAGAAGCCGGAGGAGACATACCTCCATGAACAGTTTCTTAGCCTCGGGCCTTGCTCTAAACAGCGACCTGTGTTGCAAGACAGCAATTCTCAAACAAGTTATGTGACTACTTTAGAGCTGTGACTCTGCTGCAAACAAATGGCCAAATTGAAGACAAGTTGCAGTCGAATGTGACTTGCGTTAAAGTCTATGGCATATGAGTTCCCTCTGACTTACAGCCAGCTAGCTGATGTCTGATTTATGCAGCCCATGGTACAATTAATTCTGTAGATTTTTATTGTTCCCTTTACAGTTTGCAATACGTTTGGTGTAATCTGCAGCAAATCCGCAACAAAATTCACATTGCACACTTGATGATTCTGATGTGAATTAGTTGTAGATAAACTGCAAAAAATCACACAAGCAAATGCAGATGTCCTAGGAAGCCATATTTTGTTTTTACATATTTAGATTCTGGCTGTGGATCTATGTCCCCACTGTGCACTTTAAGGTACCTTCACACTAAACGATATCGCTAGCGATCCGTGACGTTGCAGCGTCCTGGCTAGCGATATCGTTGTGTTTGACACGCAGCAGCGATCAGGATCCCGCTGTGAGATCGCTGGTCGTTGCTGAAAGTCCAGAACTTTATTTTGTCGCTGGATCTCCCGCTGACATCGCTGGATCGGTGTGTGTGACACCGATCCAGCGATGTCTTCACTGGTAACCAGGGTAAACATCGGGTTACTAAGCGCAGGGCCGCACTTAGTAACCCGATGTTTACCCTGGTTACCATTGTAAAAGTAAAAAAAAAAAACACTCACATTCCGGTGCCCGGCGTCCGCTTCCCTGCACTCCTCCTGCATCCTGTGTAAGTGCCGGCCGTAAAGCAGAGCTCTGCTCTGTGGGAGATGCCGGAGATGTTCGGCGCTGACACAGGATGCAGGAGGAGTGCAGGGAAGCGGACGCCGGGCACCGGAATGTGAGTATGTGTTTTTTTTTTTTTACTTTTACAATGGTAACCAGGGTAAACATCGGGTTACTAAGCACGGCCCTGCGCTTAGTAACCCAATGTTTACCCTGGTTACCAGGGGACTTCGGCATCGTTGGTCGCTGGAGAGCCGTCTGTATCGCTGCAGCGTCGCTTAGTGTGAAGGTACCTTTAGTCTAACGGCCTCCACCCACACAGTAGAATAATGTTGGCTGAACCTGCTGATAACGATAGCTTCAGCAGTCTAACTTGCATAGCTAATTTTGGACTACTGATCCTCTAAGGGTGCAGTCAGATGGCCATATAATTTGGACTGAAATCAGACCACAATGCATGGCAGGTGGCAATCCTGACCCGAGCCTGACAGCTTTATATATTTCTATGCACTTGTCATGCTCAGGTCAGGAGAATCAGGGACAGTCTAAGCAAGGCAGTCTGATCTGGGTCCAATTTATATGGCTGTAAGAGGACGCGCTCCTGTGTATGTATGGGAGAGTCAGGCGAGATTATTGTCGGCCAAACAATGGTTATCTTTCTATGGTGTGGGGGGGCTTAATATAATGGATATCTTTCTATGGTGGGGGCTTAATACAATTGTTATCTTTCTATGTTGGGAGCTTAATACAATGGTTATCTTTCTATGGTGGGGGGCTTAATACTGGGTAATCTTTCTATACTAAATAAATAATAATCTTTATTTAGTGCTAACATATTCCACAGCACTTTACACACATTATCATCGCTGTCCCCAATGGGGCTCACAACCTAAATTCCCTATCAGTACATCTTTAGAATGTGGGAGGAAACCAGACGGAACTCACACAAACATGGGGAGAACAAACTCCTTGGTGGGATTTGAACCCTGGACTCCAGCGCAGCAGTGCTAACCGCTCAAGCCACTGTGCTGCGGCTTAACCCCTTTCTGACATCGGACGTACTATCCCGTCGAGGTGGGGTGGGCCCGTATGGCCACCGACGGGGATAGTACGTCCAGCGCGATCGGCCGCGTTCCCGGTGGGAGCACGGCCGATCGCGGACGGGTGTCAGCTGACTATCGCAGCTGACATCCGGCACTATGTGCCAGGAGCAGTCACAGACCGCCCCGGCACATTAACCCCCGGCACACTGCGATCAAACATGATCGCAGTGTTCCGGCGGTATAGGGAAGCATCGCGCAGGGAGGGGGCTCCCTGCGGGCTTCCCTGAGACCCCCAGAGCAACGCGATGTAATCACGTTGCTCCGAGGGTCTCTTACCTCCTCCTCCCTGCAGCAGGCCGGATCCAAGATGGCCACGGCATCTGGGTCCTGCAGGGAGGTGGCTTCACTGCGCCTGAAGCCTCCAGGAGCTGTGCACGTCAGATCGCCGATCTGACACAGTGCACAGCAAAGTGTCAGATCGGCAATCTTACACTATAACATCATGCCCCCCCCCTGGGGCAATGTTATAGTGTAAAAAAAAAAATTCACATGTGTTAAAAAAAAAAAATTCCAAAAAAAAAGCAAAAAAAAAATATATATATTGTTCCTATACATTTCATTATCTAAATAAAAAAACAAACAATAAAAGTCGCTGATTGTTCACGGCCGGCCATGTAGTATATAACAGGCCACGTAGTATATTGCACAGCCACGTAGTATATAGCACAGCCACGTAGTATATAGCACAGCCCACGGAGTATATAGCACAGCCCACGTAGTACATTGCACAGCCCACGTAGTATATTGCACAGCCCACGTAGTATATTGCACAGCCCACGTAGTATATAGCAGCCCACGTATTATATTGCACAGCCCACGTATTATTTTGCACGGCCCACGTATTGTATTGCACAGCCAACGTAGTATATAGCACATCCCACGCAGTACATTGCACAGCCCACGTAGTATATTGCACAGCCCACGTAGTATATAGCAGCCCACGTATTATATTGCACAGCCCTTGTATTATATTGCACAGCCCACGTAGTATATAGCACAGCCCACACAGTATATAGCAATGTGGGCATCATATCCCTGTTAAAAAAAAGAATTAAAATAAAAAATAGTTATATACTCACCTTCCGTTGGCCCCGGATCCAGGCGAAACGGTTACCGACGCTCCTCGCGCGCTCCGTTCCCAAGAGTGCATTGCGGTCTCGTGAGATGATGAAGTAGCGGTCTCGCGAGACCGCTACGTCATCATCTCGCGTGACTGCAATGCATGGAGCGGTCACCGGAGCGTCAAGAGGAGCGGGGAAGGCCTGTTCCTGATCCGGGGGCTGACGGACGGTGAGTATATAACGATTTTTTATTTTTAAAATTATTTTTAACATTAGAACCTTTAACTATTGATGCCACATAGGCAGCATCAATAGTAAAAAGTTGGTCACACAGGGTTAATAGCAGCGGTAACAAAGTGCATTACACCGCGGCATAACGCGGTCTGTTACCGCTGCCATTAACTCTGTGTGAGCGCTGACTGGAGGGGATTATGGAGCGGGCACTGACTGCGGGGAGGAAGGAGCGGCCATTTTGCCGCCGGACTGTACCCATCGCTGATTGGTCGTGGCCGTTTTGCCGTGACGAATCAGCGACTTGGATTTCCATGACAGACAGAGGCCACGACCAATGAATATCCGTGACAGACAGACAGACAGGCAGAAAGACAGAAAGACGGAAGTGACCCTTAGACAATTATATAGTAGATCCTAGCGGTGTGAGATTGTAATATGTGGTAAAATTATAGAAGCATTTCTAGTAATTATACATTTTAGGCCATAATTGGGATGCATTTTTATATTCACATTATAGTCATAACATCAGAGACCAAACAATTCTACTGAGCTAAACTGTTAGCATCCTTTCACATTGCATTTAGGCACTCGTTCAATGGCCCCTTCGAGGCTTATGTCAGAATCTACTGCAAAACAATCTTCAGACAAATGCACCGACAGGGCCATAGACTATAATAGTGCCGATAGAGTCATTATGCTCTCTGCCATGTATTGTATTTGGGTGTATACGCTTACTGGAAATGGACACTACTACATCTGAGTGTCCACCTCCAGTCGGTGTAAATGCACGAAAATGATGCATGGCAGAGCACACGTTTGTACTGTCGACATCGGCGCATACGTCTGAATCCCGTTTTGTGGGGGATTCGACCATAAGCCCTGACATGCCTAAACACCATTGTCTCCATAGGGTTCAAAGTTCAGTTCGGTAGATCCGCCGGGAGCCTGAGTCTTTAGGTGTAAAAATGTATCCACTTTACATCCATAGGTATCCGGGCCTCAGTTACTCCCTGCGACACCGCAACTCATGTAGAAACAGGAAACAGTACAATTATAAATGCTTTATTTTTGTAACATTAGCAGTTGTTATAAGACTATACAGTACATTTATGTTCATTGATTAGACTTTTATATGGTTAGTTACTTTTTATTAAGATGTCTTCTGGTAATTCTAAGTAAACAAAAAGATAAGGTTCTAAAGTCTGCCTAAACTACTAAACCATAAATATTCCTGGAAAGAACTGATCGTTATCATAGGTTCCATAACATGGGATTCACATATCTAGCTATCTGGAGTACTGCCTGCTTTTTATGACAGTCATAAACTATTAAGGGTACTGTCACACAGTACCATTTTGATCGCTACGACGGCACGATCCGTGACGTCGCAGCGATCGTATGATTATCGCTCCAGCGTCGTAGACTGCGGTCACACGTTGCAATCACGGCGCTGGAGCGATGCCGAAGTCCCCGGTAACCAGGGTAAACATCGGGTAACTAAGCGCAGGGCCGCGCTTAGTAACCCGATGTTTACCGTGGTTACCAGCGTAAACGTAAAAAAACAAACAGTACATACTTACATTCCGGTGTCTGTCCTCCAGCGTCTCAGCTTCTCTCCACTGTGTAAGCGCCATAGCCGGCAAGCACAGCGGTGACGTCTGACGTCACCGCTGTGCTTTCCGGCTGGC
The DNA here is from genome assembly GCF_051348905.1 of Ranitomeya variabilis. Lineage (NCBI taxonomy): Eukaryota > Metazoa > Chordata > Amphibia > Anura > Dendrobatidae > Ranitomeya > Ranitomeya variabilis. Next base: position 116,700,972 of record NC_135235.1, on the reverse strand, counting down.
AGACGCTCACACAGTGGAGAGAAGCTGAGACGCTGGAGGACAGACACCGGAATGTAAGTATGTACTGTTTGTTTTTTTACGTTTACGCTGGTAACCACGGTAAACATCGGGTTACTAAGCGCGGCCCTGCGCTTAGTTACCCGATGTTTACCCTGGTTACAAGCGAACACATCGCTGGATCGCTGTCACACACAACGATCCAGCGATGTCAGCGGGTGATCAAGCGACGAAAGAAAGTTCCACACGATCTGCTACGACGTACGATTCTCAGCAGGATCCCTGATCGCTGCTGCGTGTCAGACACTGCGATATCGTAACGATATCGCTAGAACGTCACGAATCGTACCGTCGTAGCGATCAAAATGGTACTGTGTGACAGTACCCTAAGGACAGTCTTATCTTTTGTCAGTGGAAAGGATTAGTGTAATTAGTATGCCTGTAGTCCAGGGTCACTTACATCAAAACAAACATCCTTCACACTCATGCACTGCTTCACTTTCATCCCAGAAATGCTATACTGAAAGGGTAGTAAAGGGTAGTAAAGGTGTGTGTGTTTGTGTGTGTAATATATATATATATATATATATATATATATATATATATATATATATATATATATATATATATATATATATCATGTATTATAATCATACTTTATGGTAAAAGCTGACAACCACTTCCTTTCAATGTTTATAGATGTCACAACCCAATTAATTTCATTTTATTTTGTCTTTTTGATAGTAATGAAACAAGTATAAAAAGATGCTTTAGTCCAACAATAACTTATTTTTCAGTTGGATATCAGGTAGTTCATTGAAACATTAATTAGTCAAATACATACTTTTTAAATCTTAAATAATTTTACGATTTCAAGAACACTTAATAAAAAGGCTTCTAGGATTAACAAAAAGGATGTAATATTCCAAACAAAAAGCATCTTACTTGTCCATGGTTTGTGTCATATTGCAACTCATCCTAATCCAAGTGATTCAGGATGAGCTGCAATTTAAGGCTTACCCCATTGACAAGATTGCCTCAATTTTTTTTCGAGGAAAAGAATAGATTTTTTAAAATCCTAAACTCCAAAGTTGATTTAAGTAATATCAATATATCAATGTTCAGAAAAAAACTTTCAAAAATAATGTTTCTTCTATAATTTAAGAAAAAAATGCCTAAGTCAATAGAATGAGTTAAGAATGTGAAGACCATTATTTACTGCTTATGTCCTATCTTGCAGGACTTTGACCTAAGGTGGAATCCTGATCATTTAGGCTAATTACAAAAGTGACTTCGAATTAGAATCTTAGATTCCATAAATTTCCAAGACATTCCATCCTAATAATAATGCTTAACGTTGTGGGAATTCCAATTCAAAGGACCTTGGTGTGTGGCAGCCACTATTATTACTGGGTCACATCATTTTAAACCCTATACATAAGAAACATGATCATTTGTGCACACAGATAATGATTTATTACCATTTATCTCAAAACTCAGATACAAAATATCTGCTGTAAGGATGAAGGCTAGACTCTTTTCAGGAAACAGCAATAAGTATATGAACTTTTGTGAATGGCAACTTTGGTACTGATTAGAGTAAGTAGCCTTTTATCTATTACATACATATTTCTCATATCCTAATAACTGACAAATCTGCCCCCCAAAAAGAGTGTACCTTTAATGAGACGGTTTATACTTAACCATAACATTTAGCATAAAACCATGGTTTTGTAAAGGAATACTATTTTATATTCAACTGCAACTTTATACTATTTATTGTAGGTAGCCCAGATGGAATAATATAATAAATAGGTTAAGGTTAGATGCACACGCTATGTATTTGCTGCAGCCATATCTACATCAAAAACGTGTCCCTTCTCAGGAAAAAGTGCTGCATAAAAAAAGTGTTTTTGATGCTGCATAAAAAAGTGTTTTTGACACTTTTAAACATTTTTTTATGAGTTTTCCCCTTTTGTTTGAATGGCTGAAAAATGCTGTAAAAACACTGGAAAAATTGACTTCTTCAAATCTGCACGGAAATAATAAGCATGTGCATGAGATTTCAGAAATCTCATTCACTTTACTGGGACAGTAAAATGCTGTATTTTTCAAGGCAATAGCACATAGAAAAAAGCAGCAAAAATGTGATGTGTGAGCATACTCTTTGGCTATGTTCACACTATGAGTATTTGGTGATCTTTTGTTGCTTGGAGATTTTCTGCACCTATTAGCTAAATTTGGTAACTTGCGTTTTTATCACGTTATTGATGCTGCAGGGTTTTTTTGCCTCTTTTAGTATGTCATGTTTTAAATTAAGCTGCTTTCTTTTGATACTTTCTAGTATTTGGATTTGGCAAAACTTTATTGAAACAGTGGTGTGGACTACATGCACTTTTGTAATGGGGAAAATCATGTTACGCAGCATAAAAAAAAGCACAGTGCTCATGAGATTTCTATAAATCCCATCCACCTTGCTTGAACTGTTACACGTTGCATTTTATTGTGCATACAAAGAGTCAAAAAGTCATCAAAAATTAATTTTGCTGCGGAATATGATAGCACTATATAAGCAAAGTATAATAAATAATAATAATAACCGAAAACATTCCAGATTCTACAACTTAAAAAATACATAAAGTAAATAATGTTTTGTTTATATTGCTGAGTGACTATTTCACATTTGATTGTACTAGTTACACTGTGATTCATAGGTAAAGAAATAAATATAATAAACTCATACTAAACATGTTAATAAGGAAATCTCATTAATAAACTAATATATTTAATGATTTATATTCAAATATTTAAGAACATATTTTCTTGATTTCAACTAGAATATAAAAAATAGACTGACGCTCATGTAAACATATATAATGGACTCACATAATTGCTGTATTGTGGCTATCGTGTCATTGACCACATAATTCAATCAAATTTACAGCTATTATTGGTAATGATTATGCCTATAGTACAGAAAAGGCGGGACATTATCTCCAACAAATGCAACTCTGCTCCATTACTTAGAACATTCAGTCATTAGTATTTAGCTGAATACAAGCAGAGAAAAATAGGTGTGGGTAATGCAAATATACAATATTTCACTTAAAGCAATGATACATTGTTTCATATTTTGAAAAATATTCTGAAATTGTATCTTCATATGTATTGTGCCTTCCTCCCAGTTAAAAAATGTAGGATGTACAGACATAGTAAGAATTGATGCTTGCACTGCTTTATTCTCATTTTCCACTTCATTCAAAAACATGCAAACATGAAACATCAATGTTTTACTGGTACCATGCCAAGGGACATTAAATTATGACAGAAAAGCCAATACTGCTATAAACTGTCAGCCCTAAGAACTTCAACTAATGCATACATTTAAACACATTAATTTTCATGTAAAAGTTTACTAAATTCAGAAACTTAAATAAAAAAAGGAAAGTTAACATTGCAACTCACTGAATAATATCGGTTTATCTATTTTGTCCTTTTCTGTGTTTATTATTATCACGTATATTTTATATTTTTACATTGTTTATATATTATATATATAAAAATATAAAAATTGTGTCAATCATTTAAAAGCAAAAACGCACATTATCATTACAAATTAATAGTTTCGAATATGACTATATTATATTTATACTTGAAAATGAAAACTTTAAACATGAAAATCCTGGCAGTATAAAGTGAAACATCAATGAAAGTTTCTCTTAGTTAAAAAAATGTGTCTGTCTGCATTTCTGCATTTCTGCATTTCATGACCCTACATCACATGCTAGAGACTCAGCGTGTGTCTAGAAGTGAGAAAGATGTAAGGAATGTACCCTGGATTTGCAGTTATTCCTTAGCAAGGGATATTTTTTCTGGAAGCTGAAAATTTCACAGAAATAATATTTATAGGGTCATACAAATCTATCTATCTATCTATCCATCTATCTATCCTATTTAGAGAGAGTTTTTATATCAGGAAGCATCAACTAAATGAAGAAAATACATTGTCTATGTAACCTGCCTGTTACCTGCTTAATGTTGTAATGTAAGTATAAAGATGACATGGATGTATCAGTAATAGTAATAATGAAAGTAATAAAGCCTAGCCTCATACAGGAGATAAATAGGTTTTAATGACACTCACTGGTACTTACCAAGTGTTCCCAAAATTTACTAGAAATAGAAGGAAGATGATCAACAGAGAGCCAATATACAACATAATCCAACACTGGAAATCCCTTTGACACTATAAGCAAAGATTGTTCTTCTGCAAGTTTGTCAGGACCAGTAAGGACCAGTAAGTTAGGGATCCCAAGTGAGAACCAAGGGGGTAGAGAAATGGAGCTGCAAACCTACTAAGAAGAGATTATCTACTTAATTAAAGATTTTCCCTCTAAACCCTTTAGCCAATCAGGACTCAAGTGCCAGAGAGAGATTGAGTTGATCAAAAGAACACCCCAGGCTCCAATAAAACAAACACCAAGACAGAGGACAGAAGACAGCAGTTAAGAGGGAGGAGGGAGTTCCAGAATCAGCGATCCTATGTGTACAGTGCAGGGAATAAGTTATCTGGACCTTGCGAATTTCTCTAGTCTTGTGTCAATATAAGCTGTGCGATACATTAGAGAAAATTCTATGAAACAGAGGTTTGCAGATCACCTTGTGTGCATTTAGGACCAAGACCATAAAATACATCCCTTAGTAGACAAATTGCATGTGATGATTACAGGAACCATATGTTATTAACCTCAATTCTAAAATTTAGCCCTTTATTACTTTCTATCTTATTGGATACCTTACACATCTAATTCTCATAACTGTTAATTCTTAATCTGTGAGTGCACTATAAAATAATTTTTTTGCTATAAAAAGACATATGCAAATATCGTCTTTGTCTTCAGACTTGACGCTCTCCACCAGGAAAATCTTTACCCTTTAGATCCCAAATAAAGACATAATTCAAACTGAAAAACATATGCAAGTAAATGAGTCCCATGCACATGGTTGTTTTAATTGTGCCTGGGCTCATGTGATAGCAAATATTTTGTCTCTAGAGACAAAGGCATAAATGAATAATGTCATGTGTCTTTAAATTCCTGGTCTAATATGAATAATCCAGTCTCCAAGCGGAAATCTTCTGCAAGTTTTGCTCTCATAGGCAGGCACTAAGGCTGTCGTGTTTCATCCCACATTCCAAAAAGATACTAGTGCGTTAATTGACTTTCTATCAAATTTGGCCCTTATGTCTGTGCCTGTTTATGCAATGCAAGCAGATACAATTAGGAGGACATTAAGAGTGCTCATTAATTTGTATATATGAAAGGAGGGTTATCAATATATTTGATCATGGGGGTACAGTGAACCCTTATAATTGTCTCAGCTCAGCAATATATTTATTAACTTCTTTAAATTGCCATAACAATGATGAATAACAATTTTGGAATATGCTTCTTTGCAGTAAAAAATATAAATAAAATACACTGCTCAAAAAAATAAAGGGAACACTTAAACAATAGAATATAACTCCAAGTAAATCAAACTTCTGTGAAATCACTCTGTCCACTTAGGAAGCAACACTGTTTGACAATCAATTTCACATGCTGTTGTGCAAATTGAATAGACAACAGATGGAAATTATTGGCAATTATCAAGACACACTCAATAAAGGAGTGGTTCTGCAGGTGGGGACCACAGACCACATCTCAGTACCAATGTTTTCTGGCTGATGTTTTGGTCACTTTTGAATGTTGGCTGTGCTTTCACACTTGTGGTAGCATGACACGGACTCTACAACCCACACAAGTGGGTCAGGTAGTGCATCTCATCCAGGATGGCATGACAATGCGAGCTGTGGCAAGAAGGTTTGCTGTGTCTGTCAGCGGAGTGTCCAGAGGCTGGAGGTGCTACCAGGAGGCAGACCAGTACACCAGGAGACATGAAGGGGGCTGAAGGAAGGCAACAACCCTGCAGCAGGACCACTACCTCAGCCTTGTGCAAGGAGGAACAGGAGGAGCACTGCCAGAGCCCTGTAAAATGACCTCCAGCAGGCCACAAATGTGCATGTGTCTGCACAAACAGTTAGAAACCGATTCCATGAGGATGGTCTGAGTGCCCGACGTCCACAGATGGGGGTTGTGCTCACAGTCCAACACCGTGCAGGATGGTTGGCATTTGCCACAGAACACCTGGATTGGAAAATTCGCCACTGGTGCCCTGTGCTCTTCACAGATGAAAGCAGATTCACACTGAGCACATCTGACAGACGTGACAGAGTCTGGAGATGCCATGGAGAGTGATCTGCCTGCAACATCTTTCTTCAGCATGACCGGTTAGGCAGTGAGTCAGTAATGGTGTGGGATGGCATTTCTTTGGAGGGCCGCACAGCCCTCCATGTGCTCGCCAGAGGTAGCCTGACTGCCATTAGGTACCGAGTTGAGATCCTCAGACCCCTTGTGAGACCATATGCTGGTGCAGTTGGCCCTGGTTCCTTCTAATGCAGGACAATGCCAGACCTCATATGGCTGCAGTATGTCAGCAGTTCCTGCAAGATGAAGGCATTGAAGCTATGGACAGGCTCACCCGTTCCCCTGACCTGAGTCCGATTGAACACATTTAGGACATCATGTCTCGCACCATCTACCAATATCACGTTGCACTACAGACTGTCCAGGAATTGGCGGGTGCTTTAGTCCAGGTCTGGGAGGAGATCCCTCAAGAGACCATCCACCACCTCATCAGGAGCATGCCCAGGCATTGTAGGGAGGTCATACAGGTACCTGGATGCCACACACACTACTGAGCATTATTTCCTTCTCTTGAGGCATTTCCACTGAAGTTGGATCAGCCTGTAACTTCATTTTCCACTTTGATTTTGAGCATCATTCCAACTCCAGACCTCCATGGGATATTAGTTGTGATTTACGTTGATAATTTTTAGGTTTTATTGTTCTCAGCACATTCCACTATGCAATGAATAAATATTTACAACTTGAATATTTCATTCAGTGATATCTAGGATATGGGATTTTAGTGTTCCCTTTATTTTTGAGCAGTGTACATTGTATGTATCCCAGGTAGTTACAAAATTAAAGAATAATATATTAACAGTGTCATGTCTAATTTCTTCTATTGATTTGCCTTATTAGCTTAGTACACAGTAGTGCATAGCGTAACCCACTGTATACTATGGGATAATATCTTGTGTCATGTCGTAACTTAAAGAGTAACTGTCATTTTATTCTTTTTCATAAATCAATAGTATACATAAAAATAAAAAAAAATGTAATTTATCTTATTAAAAAAATCTATATTCCCAATATTCTCAATTCACAGGTAAAATATGTCTTTAGTGAATACAGATCTTACCAATAATTAGATAGATGACAGTTGGTGCTCATAAAGTTCTACGGAGAAGTGTGATTCCTGTCAAAATAATTTGCATCACAATGTCTGTCTCCCCCTAGCTCCATACCCTTCCTCAGACTCGCAACTCCATAGAATTTTAAAAGCACCAACTGTCATCTCTTATCTTAGTAATGGGAAAGTTTGTCTTCACTGAAGACAGTTTTTACTGTGAATTGAGAGTGAAAGATGAGTTTGGGAGGTGAAAGAAGATGATATCTCTCATAAGATATATCACAAAGTTTCTTATTTTCATGTGTATTATTGATTTATGATATAAAAATTAACGATTACTTTTTAACCCCCAAAACATGTTGTAAGCTTTCAACATTTAAAATTTATGCATGCTCTATAATATCTAGCAGAACGTATGGGTTTCTCACATTTAGGCTTGTGTATAATTAATTTTCTATTAAAACAGTAGTAAAACTCTTAAAACAATAATCATGGATGGAGTCACCATTCGAACACTTACAGTAGGCCTCGTTCAAGGGCCCAAAGCCTGAGCAGGGAACACTGCTTAAAGAAAAATAAAATTGCATGATTAAAACATTATGAATCTTATATAGCATGGTGTCCTGGCCTGGTAAAATGTATTTATTTTTCTCCCTCATATAACACTATTAATTTCAAAGCACTATACAGACATTAGACTCACTGTCCCCATTGGGCCTCACAATATAAATTCCCTATCCCTATATCTTTGGCGTTTGTTGGAGGAAACTAGAGAGCCCTAAGGAAAACCACACAAACATGAGGAGAACATACAAACTCCTTGCAGATGTTGTCCTTGGTGGGATTTGAATCCAGGACCACAGTGCTGCAAAGCAACAGTGCTAACCACTGAGCCACTGTTCTGCCTATAGCATAACATCTCCATATACAGTAGTGACCAAAAGTTTTGCTTTTTATTTAAAAGTGTGATTATTTCTATCTGGTTCTTGTGATGCCATTTCCCTATTGATGAATTGAAAGTGCATAAAGTTGTCATCATGCAAGACCTTAATTTTAACCAAAATGCTTTAGAAAATAGGTATGGTCATTTAACTAAAGAAATCTGACTACCAAAAATTTTCCATATACTATTTATTGATCACAACATAGAGAGTAATTCATTGTTTACAATTAGTGTTGAGCGATACCGTCCGATACTTGAAAGTATCGGTATCGGAAAGTATCGGCCGATACCGGCAAAGTATCGGATCCAATCCGATACCGATACCCGATACCAATACAAGTCAATGGGACTCAGGTATCGGACGGTATTCCTGATGGTTCCCAGGGTCTGAAGGAGAGGAAACTCTCCTTCAGGCCCTGGGAACCATATTAATGTGTAAAAGAAAGAATTAAAATAAAAAATATCGCTATACTCACCTGTCCGACGCAGCCGGGACCTCAGCGAGGGAAACGGCAGCGTTGTTTGTTTAAAATTCGCGCTTTTACTTGGTTACGTGAGGTCCCGGCTTGTGATTGGTCAGGGCGGCCATGTTGCCGGGACGCGGACCAATCACAGCAAGCCGTGACGAAATTACGTCACGGCTTGCTGTGATTGGTCCGCGTCCCGGCAACATGGCCGCCATTAACCAATCACAAGCCGTGACGTCACGGGAGGCTGGACATGCGCGTATTTTGAAAAGCGCGCGTGTCCAGCCTCCAGTGACGTCCCGGCTTATGATTGGTCACGGCGCCATGTTGCCGGGACGCGGACCAATCACAGCAAGCCGTGACGAAATTACGTCACGGCTTGCTGTGATTGGTCCGCGTCCCGGCAACATGGCGGCCATTAACCAATCACAAGCCGTGACGTCACGGGAGGCTGGACACGCGCGCTTTTCAAAATACGCGCGTGTCCAGCCTCCCGTGACGTCCCGGCTTGTGATTGGTTAATGGCGGCCATGTTGCCGGGACGCGGACCAATCACAGCAAGCCGTGACGTAATTTCGTCACGGCTTGCTGTGATTGGTCCGCGTCCCGGCAACATGGCCGCCCTGACCAATCACAAGCCGGGACTTCACGTAACCAAGTAAAAGCGCGAAATTTAAACAAACAACGCTGCCGGTTCCCTCGCTGAGGTCCCGGCTGCGTCGGACAGGTGAGTATAGCGATATTTTTTATTTTAATTCTCTTTTTAACACATTAATACATTAATGTTGTTGCGATACCCGATACCCGATACCACAAAAGTATCGGATCTCGGTATCGGAAATTCCGATACAGCAAGTATCGGCCGATACCCGATACTTGCAGTATCGGAATGCTCAACACTATTTACAATGCCATACCTTAGTATTTTGTAGCATAACCTCTTGTTTTTATTACTGCACCACACCGACGGGGCATTGAAGCCACTAGGGTGTTCAAGACATCCTGAGGGATCTTGCTCCTTTCCATTTACAAATCTGTAAACAATTAATCTTTATTGCTATGGGTACAGACCCTAAGTCGTTGCCCTAACTCATCCCAAAGGTGCTCTATAGGGCATAAATCAGGTGATTACTTAGCTTGTCCATTGGAACAGGCGAACATTTTTCTTATCCAGTTTTTTACTAAATTAGAAGTGTGCTTAGGATCATTGTCTTGCTGGAATTTCCAGTCCCTGTCTACTTTAGTTTTACCATGTGGCAGCATTACATTCTCCAGCATATCTTTGTACATGCTAGCATTCATATTTCTATCAATTCTATGCAGCAGGCCGATGGCAGATGCAGAAAGCAGCCCCAAACTAAGATATTGCCACCACCATGTTTCACTGTATTTGGTACCTTACATCATTGCATTTTCCAATTGAGTGGTATATATAGTGCTTGTCATCAATAGCAAACAGATTGAACATGGATTCATTCATCCACAACACCTTAGACCAATCTGACTCTTTCCATTGCCTGTGTTCTTTGGCAAACTCAAGTCGGACCTTCTGTTTCTTTGCAGAGATGAAAGGTTTTTTGACTGGAACTCGTGCAATCAACCCTACTGCTCTTAGCCGTTGCACCACAGTTTGGCAACTCACTTTGACCCCATATTCTTCGTTCTTTTAGTGCAAAATCTGTAGAGCACTTTTATGGACATCAGATACTGACTCTTTTTCAACAATGTGATCAACTTTTGAGGAATAATGAGATTCCTGACATCTGGTGATAAATTTGGCTTTCTCTTTGCCATGTTGTAACCTAAGAACACACCACCCCAAAAAATTGTTTTAGCAAAATTCGACTACCCATAACAAAATATGCAAAAAGTTTGGCCCAGCAAATGTTGAAAACTAACATAAAAACATGAAAACTAACTAAAACAATGTCAAATACAATTTTCATCCTCGCTGACAACCATTTGCTTCCGGTTTACTAAAATCGGCATGAAAATGGCATCACACCAACCAGACAGAAGTAATCACCCTTTTACAAAAAATGCTAAACTTTTGGTAGCTACTGTAGTTCCACTCGGATAACTTCGGAAGGTTCTACAAACCTATAAGACTCTTTAAGTCATCAGTAAGTTAATGAAACTTAGCTATAGTGGCACATAAATATTGTGGCATACAAAGCCATCCACAGCCTGTCTCCTCCATACATCTGTGACCTTTTCTTCCGGTACTTACCTGCACTCAACTTCCGATCCTCACAAGACCACCTTCTCTACTCCCCTCTTATCTCCTCTTCCCACAATCGCATACAAGCTTTCTCCCGCGCATCCCCCCTACTCTGGAACTCTCTACCCCAACATATCAGACTCTTGCCTACCGTGGAAACCTTCAAAAGGAACCTGAAGACTCACCTGTTCCAACAAGCCTACATTCTGCAGTAACCACCGATCCACCAAACCACTGCACGACCAGCTCTGCCCTTGCCTATTGTATCCTCACTCATCCCTTGCAGATAGTGAGCACTCATGGGCAGGGTCCTCTCTCCTTCTGTACCAGTCATGACTTGTATTGTTTAAGATTACTGTACTTGTTTTTTATTATGTATACACCTTTTCACATGTAAAGCGCCTGTAATAATTATAGGGGATAACTCAGGAGACTTTTTGCGTGGAACAAGACAACTACAGGACACAATTTTATAAGTGGTAAAGTCTATATTATCACACGGTGATTCAAACAGGTGCAGAGAGAAACTCAAGTCCACAACACTTGGTGCAAATATCAAATGCAGCTCAGCAGTCTATAGGAAACTTCAGAGGAAAATGCAATCATGCAGAAAGTCTATGAAGCACAATTATTCTTGAGGATACTTGACACGAATAAGTCCTTGCTTATTCCAAAACACAGATAGATATGCTTATAAGGCAGCTCAAATAATATCTTAGCTCAACCAGGGAGGTCTGGGTAATAGTCTCAGGTTCTTGCAAAGCAGAAACAGCTTACATGTCCAGCAAATGCAGATGGAAGTAAACACGAGCAGCAGATGAAGGAGGATTACTGGAACTGGTGTATGCAGCAGGAACTCAGAGCAGAGTAGCAGGATCACCACACAGGTTCACAGGAGCAGGTACATAGCCAGGGAGTCACCAGAGGTCAGGAGCTGGATGCAAGGCAGAATACTCTAGCACAGACTGAAGGCTGGGGTGGAGTTTTATAGCAGGAAGACACAGTGCACATGAGACCAAAGACGCCATCTTGGAAAAGGGCAGTAATGCACAAAAAGGTAATAAAAAATGTTCAGAGTCCTGGAAATTACTCCCTCAGAAGCGGCCTCAAGACGATCATGGACCTGGTTTCTCAGGGAATCTCTGATGAAAACGAGAAATCTTCTGTTGGGCATTGATGTTTTCCACAGGTTCCCAAGAGTCTTCCTCAGGGGGATATCCCTGCCATCTTTTCAGATATTGGAGCCGATTCCCGCGAATCCCAGAATCAACAATTTCCTCCACCACAAATTGTTCTTGCCCATCAATCACCACAGGCTGTGGAGGTGGCACAACACGTCCCTGGAAGGTATTAGGAGATACAGGCTTTAGTAAAGATATATGAAAAACTGGGTGTACCTTCATAGTCCTAGGCAGCTTCAGCCGGCAGGCCACAGAGCTCACAATACCGTTGATCTTGAAAGGGCCAATTAATTTCTGTCCAAGTTTTTGTGAAGGAACATTTAACTTCAGATTCTTAGTTGCTAACCACATGGAATCTCCTACCTTGAACATGGGTGCAGGTTTACGGAATCTATCAGCCGATCTCTTATAATGTTCTTGAGCTGTGGTCAGGGATTCCTTCAGAACCTCCAGATTTTGCCTCATCGTAGTCAGCCTTTCCTCCACTGCTGGAACCGGAGAATTAATTGGAGACCTAGGTAAGATACACAGATGATAACCCAGATTGGCAAAGAAAGGTGTAAATATAATGGAGGCGCTCTGAGAATTGTTATATGAAAATTCGGCTAACAGCAGCAACTCCAACCAATCATCCTGGAGATGGCTGACATAGCATCTTAGATATTGTTCCAGCGTCTGGTTGGTACGCTCAATCTGACCATTTGTCTGGGGACGGTAAGCGGAAGAGAGACAGACATTAATATTGAGTGCAGAGCAAAACCCCTTCCAGAATCTTGAAGTGAACTGCACTCCACGGTCAGAGATGATCTCATCCGGAACCCCATGCAACCGAAAGACATTCTGTATAACCAAGTTCACTGTATCTTTAGCTGAGGGGAGGCCGGTGCATGGAACAAAATGAGCAGCGTTAGTCAGGTGATCAACTACCACCATGATTGTATTCATGCCCCCCGATGTAGGCAGCTCCACAATAAAGTCCATTGATATAGACCCCCAAGGGCGGGACGAAACAGGTAATGGTTGTAGAGTAGCCACATGAGGAGTCTTGTAACGAGCACATACCTCGCAAGAGAGAACATAATCCTTGGTATCCTTCAGGCAAGTTTTCCACCAGAAGAATCGGGTCAGGAACTCTTGTGTCTTCTGTACCCTCCTGTGACCAGCCAACTTGGAGTCATGTACCTACTTGAGGATCTGCAGACGGACGACCTCAGGGACGTAGATATGTCGATCTCTGAACCACATGCCACCCTTAAAGACAAGATTAATATCCACAGGTGGGTTGGCCAGAAATACATCACCGTCATAGGCCTCCCTGCACTCCTTCCACAAGTCCTGATCGTGGATAACTCCGATGAAATTGGCATCAGATAGAATAGTCTTGGACGGGGCTCCAGGTACGGAATCCGCAGCATGGATTCCGGATAAAGCATCAGCCTTCCCATTACGAGAACCTGGACGGTACGAGATAACAAAGTTAAATGGATTTAAAAATAAGTTCCAATGAGCCTGACGAGGAGAAAGACATCTAGCGGATCTAAGGAACTCTAAATTGCGATGGTCAGTTAGCACTATGATCTGTTGTGCAGCTCCTTGCAGATGATGCCTCCATTCTTTGAAAGCTGCAATAATAGCCAGCAATTCCTTGTCTCCCACGTCGTAATTCTTCTCTGCTGAGGTTAGTCTACAGGAAAAGAAAGCACAAGGATGTAGCAGACCCTTCTCTCCAGTTCTTTGGGAGAGAATAGCCCCCAAAGCATTATCAGAAGCGTCCACCTCCACAATGAAAGAAAGTGTTGGATCTGGGTGTATCAACAGTGGTGCTGATGTGAAACAGATCTTAAGCTGATCAAAAGCTTCTTGAGCCTGTGATGACCACTTAAAGGGCTTTTCCTTCTTTGTCAAGGAAGTAATGGGACGGACAATATCAGAAAAATTTCGAATGAAGCGTCTGTAGAAATTTGCAAAACCAATAAAACGTTGGACCTCCTTAACGTTCTTGGGTACCGGCCAGTCAAGGATAGCATGAATCTTACCAGATTCCATGTTCAGCCCCTGGGGAGAGATGATATAACCTAAGAACTGTATCTCAGAACGATGGAACTCGCTTTTCTCTGGCTTAATATACAGATGGTTCTCTTTCAGACGTCTTAAAACAGTTTTGACATGTTCTTCATGTTCCTGTAAAGAGTCAGAAAAGATTAGTATATCGTCCAAATAGATCACTACAAACTGGTCCAACAAATCTCTGAAAATGTCATTAGCAAGGTGTTGAAACGTTGCAGGGGCGTTACAAAGCCCGAAGGGCATCACAAGAGATTCAAAGTGTCCATACCGGCATCTGAATGCTGTCTTCCACTCATCTCCTGGATGAATATGCACCAAATTATAAGCCCCACAAAGATCCAGTTTAGAGAACACCTTAGCATGGCGGACTCTTTCCAGTAATTCGGGAATCAGAGGCAAAGGGTAACGGTTTCGTACAGTTACCTTATTGAGTTCCCGATAGTCAACACAGGGTCTCAGGGTCCCATCCTCCTTCTTTACAAAAAAGATAGGTGCCCCTGCTGGTGAGGAAGGACGTATGAAGCCTTTGGCCAGATTTTCATCAGTATACTCCTTTAAGGCTTGAAGCTCAGGTGCCGCCAAAGGGTATATGTTACCAAAAGTAATAGCTGCCCCAGGAAGCAACTCAATGGGACAGTCATAATGCCTGTGTGGAGGAAGCTGATCTGCATTCTTCTTGTCACAGATGTCAGAGAACTGTTTATATGCTGGAGGTAGAGAAAATACCTGTACATGTGGTTCCATAGCTGTGGACTCAGGGACAGCTTCTGTTAACGCTGAGTTGCTCCTTGTTGGAAAGATAATCTCCTTGCTCTCCCAGTTGATAATTGGGTTCTGAGAATGCAACCAAGGAATGCCTAAAATCACAGGAAAATGAGGAGAAGCAATTAGAAAGAAAGAAAGTTGCTCCTGATGATTAGGCTCCAACAAAATTTCAAGGGGTACGGTCTCCTGATCCACAGGCCCAGAGATTAAAGGTGACCCATCCACTGTTTCCATGGTAATTGGAGAGGCTCTTTGCTGAATTTCAATACCATGTTCCTTGGCAAATGCGATATCCATGAAATTGCCACCTGCACCAGAGTCAATCATAGCTGCACTGGAAATCCACTGTCCTGAACACAGGATCTTAATAGGGAGAGAACAGTGAGAGTTCTTTTCCTTAAGCTCCTTGGGGGTGAAGTCATAAAAAGTGAATGGAATACAGCGTTTAAAGGCAGGCTACATTCAGAGATGTCAGATTCATCATCACAGTTGTCATACTCCCCTACTGCTGCTAGTCCCTTGTTAGGCCGTCTAGGACACTTAGGACAATTGATCAAGAAGTGGTCAGACTGGCCGCAGTAGAAACATAGACTTTCACGAAGGCGATGCTCCTGGTGCTCATTGATCTCGCGCCTCTGAATGGAATCAATTTGCATGGGCACCTCCTCCACCTCCCGAGATGTTTTACCTGCAGGCTCTTTGGAAGGAAGGGAAAAGTTAGAAATACAGATATATGCAGCAAACTTCTCCTGCCTACGCTCAGTAAGGCGAATGTCAATGCGCACACAATGCTGTATAAATGTCTCTAGCTCTTGTGGTGACTCAGAGTGGGCTAGTTCATCTTTTACAATACTAGACAGACCCCTTTTAAAAATAGGCAATTGTGCATAACTGTCCCAATTAGTATCTACCGCTAATCTCCTGAATTCAGTAGCATACTCAATAACAGAACGTTTTGCCTGGCGTAAAGACAATAAAGCAGATTCAGCGGTTACATGGCGATTAGGATCATCAAACATTAATGCCATAGCAGCCAAGAAATCATCCAAGTTATTTAACTGTGGATCACGAGACTCAATCATCGGATTCGCCCAGGCGAGCGCTCGTGCGGTCAGCAGCATTATTACACACAATACTTTGGATCTATCATTAGGAAAACGGTCAGCATGCACATCAAAATATAGCATACATTGATTCACAAAGCCACGAAATTTGTCGAGATCACCATTAAATCTGATTTGGGGCAACTTAGGTGGGCTAGCTGGTGGCGGTTGCCCAGAGGGAAAAGTCGCTTGTGCAGCTATTTGCATGCTTATGTCCTGAAAAGCCCGTCCATACTGGGACTCTATGCCAGCAAGTTTGTTTTCCTGGGCTGCCATGAGGGTGCTTAAGTCCTGCAAAGTCTGTCCAAACACTTGTTGATTGCGTTCAAAGCTTCCAAACTTCTTTTGCAGACCTTCCACATCTTTTTGCAGTGATCTAATTCTGGAAAACACCTGCTCTAGTCTGCTTTCTGTAGTCATTGTTCCAACAGTCTCCTTTTTTTTTTTAGGTTAGAGTATCCTGTAATAATTATAGGGTATAACTCAGGAGACTCTTTGCGTGGAACAAGACAACTACAGGACACAGTATTATAAGTGGAAAAGTCTATATTATCACACGGTGATTCAAACAGGTGCAGAGAGAAAGTCAAGTCCACAACACTTGGTGCAAATATCAAATGCAGCTCAGCAGTCTATAGGAAACTTCAGAGGAAAATTCACTCATGCAGAAAGTCTATGAAGCACAATTATTCTTGAGGATACTTGACACGAATAAGTCCTTGCTTAGTCCAAAACACAGATAGATATGCTTATAAGGCAGTTCAAATAATATCTTAGCTCAACCAGGGAGGTCTGGGTAATAGTCTCAGGTTCTTGCAAAGCAGAAACAGCTTACATGTCCAGCAAATGCAGATGGAAGTAAACACGAGCAGCAGATGAAGGAGGATTACTGGAACTGGTGTATGCAGCAGGAACTCAGACCAGAGTAGCAGGATCACCACACAGGTTCACAGGAGCAGGTATATAGCCAGGGAGTCACCAGAGGTCAGGAGCTGGATGCAAGGCACAATACTCTAGCACAGACTGAAGGCTGGGGTGGAGTTTTATAGCAGGAAGACACAGTGCACATGAGACCAAAGATGCCATCTTGGAAAAGGGCAGTAATGCACAAAAAGGTAGTAAAAAATGTTCAGAGTCCTGACATCAGCATTATTTTGCATAAAAAAAATTCCAAGGCCATAGATTTGCCAGTGTGTTATTCCGTTACAGCCGTCATATATCTCTTTGCTCCAAGTTTGGACATTGGAGGCCGGTGTACTTATTTTTTGGCTGTGTGATACTCAAATTCTATACAGCACTATTTAGTCTTAAAAAAAAATTCCAAGGCCACAGATTTACTAGTGTGGTATTACCGTTACAGCCGTCATATATCTCTGTGCTCCAAGTTTGGGCATTGGAGGCCGCTGTCCTTATTTTTTGGCTGTGTGATACTCAAATTCTACACAGCACTATTTCGCATAAATTAACTTAAAAAACCAACCAAAAATTGAATATAGTCTGTTAGGTCCGGCTGAGGCCTGCCTGGTGTTTGATAAGTCGTAGATTTGCAGGCATACTGATCACATATTATTTCGCTAATAATAAAGACATTTGTGTTGAGCATTTGAAATAGTGCAGTAGTCCATTTAAAATGGTTAAGGCAAGGGGAAAGGGACGGGGAAGTGGACGTGATGCTGTTGGTGTATCCAGAGGAAGAGGCCACAGGCAAGGTGAAAGTGGGCAACAACAAAGACCCACATCTTCTCACTCGACCTTTATGTCCCAGTTTCTAGGGGACCAAGGCACACCACTATTGAAGCCAGAGCAGTGTGAAAAGGTTGTTGGTTGGACAGCGGATAATGCTTCCAGTCACTTAGCCACCACCACCACCTTGTCTTCCACATGGTCAAGTCTGAGTAGCCGTGAGTGTAGCCAGGATATTCCCCACCCTGATCCTCCTGCCTCCCACCATGCCAAGTTCCCTGAGACAACTGATCCCACACTTGGCACTCTGAAGAGCTGTTCAGTTTTCCATTTCAAGATTCAGAAATCTCTGCTGGTCAACTTGAAGTGGGGAAATATGAGATTGCATGTAGAGCTGCCTAAAGCTTTGACCCGCCCCGGTCACACGAAGGGGATGGTGGGAAAGTGTCACAAGAGGTGGACGATGATGAGATGCAATTGCCAGAAAGTCAGGAGGAGGAGCAGGGTGCGGATGTGGAAGACGAGGTGGTGGATGACATAGTGACTGACCCAACCTGGCAGGAGGACATGCATAGCGAGGATAGCAGCACAAATGGGGAAGGAGGCATATCCCCCAAACAGTCAGGAAGAAGCAGTGTGGTGGCCACAGACAGAAGGCGTGCATCTGTTCCCCATAACACCAACATGAGTGAAGTTGCCATTCCACCTGTGAGATCTTCCCGAGTCTGGCTATTTTTTATGACTCTGCCGATAACCCCAAACAGGCCATTTTTAGCACCTGCCATGCCCGCTTCAGCAGGGGTAGCAAAACAACCAGCTTGACCACCACCAGCATAATTAGGCACATGCAAGCAAAGCACCCGATTTTGTGGTCCGAACCCCAGGCTCCAGGACCACTGAGTGCTGGTCACACTACTGCTTCTTCCACTGTTTGCGTAGAAGCCAATCCCCAGTACACCGTGCATGTGAAGATGCCTCTAGCCCTGCACCTGTTGTGGCCCACAGTCAAGCAACACCATCAACAAGCCCTTTCCATGTCCTTGTCCCAGCACAGCGTTCAGTTGTCTATAACCCAGTCTTTGGAACGCATACAGAAATACCCAGCCAACGCCCCACCGGCCACAGTCCTCAATTCTAATATTTCTCTTCTGCTTGCGGTAGAAATGCTGCCTTTTAGGCTTGTTGAGATGGAAGCTTTCCGCAACCTGATGGCGGCGGCCATCCGAAGGTACTCAGTCCCCACTCGCCACTATTTCTCCCGGTGTGCCATACTGGCATTACACCAGCTTTTGTCCCACAACATTACCCATGCCATCAACAATGCTGTTACCAGGAAAGTCCACCTAACCACGGACACGTGAGCAAGTGCTTGTGGGCAGGGACAGTACATCTCAATGACGGAACGCTGGGTTAACATAGTGGAAGCCGGGACCCAGTCGGACCTTGGGATGGAACACATCGTCCCCACGCCAAGGATTGCTGGCCCTACATCAATCAGGGTTGCCCCCACAGTCTACAGCTCCTGCACCTCCTCTTTATCCTCCATCTCTGAAATCAACACATCAGTCAGAAGCTGGAAGCACTGCAGCACTGCCTCAGCCAAGCGGCAACAAGATGTGCTGAAGCTTATCTGCAAAGGTGACAAACCGCACAATGCAGAAGAGTTGTGGACAGCACTGAAAGAGCAGTCAGATGTTTGGATGACACCGCTGAACCTACAGCCAGGCATGGTCATGTGTGACAATGGCCGTAACCTGGTGGCAGCTCTGAGGCAAGGTAAGCTCACACACGTACCTTGCTTGGCCCATGTGCTTAACCTCGTGGTTCAACGTTTTCTGAAAAGCTACCCGGAGCTGCCGGATCTGATAGTGAAAGTACGCCGTCTGTCTGCCCATTTTAGAAAGTCAGCTACAGCTTCAGCTGCCCTTGCCGTGCTTCATCAGCGTTTTCAGCTTCCAGCTCACCGACTGTTGTGTGATGTCCCCACATGCTGGAACTCTACGCTGCATATGTTGGAAAGGATTTGTGAGCAGAAGAGGGCCGTTGTTGACTACGAACATCACCAAGGCTGTCTAAATTCAGGTCAGACTCCACAAATAAGACCTCAGGAGTGGACATGGATGTCAAACATATGTAACATCCTCCAAAACTTTGGGGACTGCACCAAGATGGTGAGCAGCGATGACGCTATAATTAGCATCACCATCCCGCTTCTCAGCATTCTGAAAAACTCTCTGCTCACAATCAAAGAGGATGCATTGCAGGCGCAGCACAAGGACATGGATCAAGGAAACATACAGGGGGATTACACTCAGCCCAGCCTCATGTCTTCTCAACGTGGATTGGTAGGCAATGAGGAGGAGGAGGAGGAAGAACAGGAGCTACTTTCATGCGCTATAGACGGTACTACATACACATCTGTATTAGCTTCTGTTCAGCGGGGATGGCCTGAGGACAGGGAGGAGGATGATGAGGATGAGGAGGACAGCATGGTCAGTCGTCCTGTTGGTGAGGACATGGAAGTTTTGCCTTTTAGCAATCTAGCATGCATGGCTGACTTTATGTTGCTCTGCATTTCACGTGACCCTCGGATTATCAAAATTTTGGGTGACACTCATTACTGTGTTGCCTGATTGGTCAAATTGGACACACTTCATATAAATTTGATAAAGCAATGCTGCTAGTTTGGCTCAGTAGTTCATTAAAAATATAGCTTTGTCCACAATATTAGTTTCTCTCCTTGAGAGCCATAACTTTGGCTGCCTCAAATGTACAAATGGCGAATATACAAATGGCGATTTGTAAACAAGATTGAAATACTGTACACCGAATGCATTCAGACAATCACATAGCTGCATGTCTTGTAAAACATTTACAGATGTGACAGACAATGACACAATCTTGATAAATGTTTGTTTACTCACTTCACAAACAGTTCGAAGCCTCTATATGTTTGCTGTTTGTCATTGTAAAACATTAAGGTTTACTGAAACTCTGCCTGTGGTGGTTTGATCTAAATCCTTGTGGCTTTTATTTTCTAGGGGTTTATGGCCCCTCGTCTGATGAGTCCATGATATCTCAGTTTCATCCAACCTTGAAAAGTGGCCACTTGAAGTTCTGAGTGAAACTAGAGTTACTACATAGTGTAAATCACTATATAAGACCAGAGAAACATGACTAAGACAGATGCCAAAACTGGGGTACCTATAATGTTGTGCTGTGGTATGACTACCTGGATTAAAGAGATAATCATTCAAAGTTTGAAAATTGATAATTTTTTAACATTTTTCTCAAATGTCTGATATTTGTTATAAATAAACACAAAACATATTGACCTAAATTTACCACTATCCTAAAGTATAACGTGTCATGAAAAAACAAACTCAAAATCACTGGGATTTGTGAAAGCATTCCGGAGTTATTACCACATAAAGTGACACTGGTCAGATTTCAAAAATTTGGCTCCGTCACTAAGGGGTTAAAGCCGTATCTGAACCTTAGTGATAAAAACATGGCAAACACAATTGTCAAATTCTCCTGTAAATAATTTTGCAAAGAGGGAACCATCATGCCATTAAAAAATACAAGTGGATTTTCATGGGCTCATCCAGTATGTGGGTTCCAAGGCGTAATGGGATGCATATGACTGACTATGCAGCAGGGCTGGCCTTGCTGGCAATGTGTAAAACCAACGAGTACGGGAGTACAAAATGCATATTGTGAAGTGGATTTTCATGGGCCCATCCACTATGTGGGTTCCAAGGCCTAATGGGGTGCATAAGACTGACTATGCATCAGGGCTGGCCTTGCTGGCAATGTGTAAAACCAAGGAGTACGGGAGTACAAAATGTATATTGTGAAGTGGATTTTCATGGGCCCATCCAGTATGTGGGTTCCAAGGCCTAATGGGGTGCATATGACTGACTATGCAGCAGGGCTCGCCTTCCAGCCATTGTGGAAAACAAAGGAGTACGGGAGTACAAAATGCATATTGTGAAGTGGATTTTCATGGGCCCATCCACTATGTGGGTTCAAAGGCTTAATGGGGTGCACATAAATTGGTAGCAGGCCTTGAATTCAATGCAACACTTTTTCAGGAGTCCCACCTGGACATCTTAAGACAGGGGTATTGTGGTGCGTCGTAATTCTTGGCAGCCCATCCACTCACAGCATAGGCTACAACAGTTTAGGAGACCCACTGTTTCACAATGGCCCTTTAAGAAGATTAATGCTGCCTGATGCACCAGTAAAAATAGGCTCTGTGACTTTAAGAGTCCCTCCTTCGTAAATGAAACAAGATGGGTCTGCTTATGTGTCACACACCACATGGCCAGCTAGGGTTGTTAAATGTTACAATGACATTTCCCAGTGAATGCATTTGTAGTGGTTGAAAGCAATGTTAAAGTTGAAAAACGCTTAAAAAACGCTGCGTCTGAACTAAGCCTAAGTGGGAGAGGAAATTTTCGGTCTGGTTTTAAATATTTGGCCTTACAGGCAAGTCAATAACCTGCAAAGGATGTACCTTGAATATTTCCAAGCAAAACCCATTTTGGTTTAGTTTTCATGTGTTTTTTGTGGCACCGGGAAAAATGGCATGAATCTCGGAAAAAAATTATTAAAGCTGTGAACTAGGAGTCAGGAATGCATCCAGGGGCGATCCCCATGATGTTCCTGTGCCATTTAAGCATTGTTTCCATCATTTTCAGACGTTTTTAGACCTTAAAAGAACCCCCAGTGGGGATCGCGGTAAAAATACTCGGGTCTCCCAAAGACTTACATTGGGCTAGTTTTTCTGGCCGAGTACCCGAGTATTCCAATTTGCTCGACCCGAGCAATGAGCACCCGAGCATTTTAGTGCTCGCCCATCACTAATAATAAAATATCACACTGTATTGTATTTATTTATTTTTCACATCAAACTTACTGTATCTATGTATGTGCCTAAACTATATACTTTTAGACTAGGGGTACACCTTTCACTGCAGAAAAAAAGGTATATTCAGCTCAACCTTTAGATGAATTTCCTTATGAGTCCAGGAAATCTTGAGCACGGATTCAAGTCTCTGCCAGACGCCTAGAGATGCACATGTGGAATAAAGGGAATCCAGTTCCAAGAGATAAAGTCACTTAACTTTAATAGTATTCATTTAAAATAGAAATAGGCTATAAGACATACAAAAACCGGACATACCGGAAGGAGAGTGCCTGTGTAAACTGTACACGTTTCGAACAGAGACTAAGAGCACTTGTGTGTTCGAAATGCATACAGTTTACACAGGCACTCTCCTTCCGGTGTATCCAGTTTTTGTATGTCTTATAGCCTATTTCTATTTTAAATGAATACTATAAAAGTTAAGTGATTTTATCTCTTGGAGCTGGATTCCCTTTTTTCCACATGAACACCTTTTACTGCAATTTGTATCTTTATGGCCATTGTATCTGTCCTTCTCATATGTATTCTCATACTGGCTGTCCCACTTTTTAACCCCTTAGTGACAGAGCCAATTTGGTACTTAATGACCGAGCCAATTTTTACAATTCTGACCAGTGTCACTTTATGAGGTTATAACTCTGGAACGCTTTATCGGATCCCGCTGATTCTGAGACTGTTTTTTCGTGACATGTTGTACTTCAAGTTACTGGTAACATTTCTTCGATATTACTTGCAATTATTTATGAAAAAAATGGAAATATGGCGAAAAATTTTAAAATTTTGCAATTTTCAAACTTTGTATTTTTATGCCCTTAAATCAGAGAGATATGTCACAAAAAATAGTTAATAAATAACATTTCTCACATGTCTACTTTACATCAGCACAATTTTGGAAACAATTTTTTTTTTTGTTAGGGAGTTATAAGGGTTAAAAGTTGACCAGCAATTTCTCATTTTTACAACACCATGTTTTTTTTAGGGACCACATCACCTTTGAAGTGATTTTGAGGGGTCTATATGATAGAAAATAACCAAGTATTACACCATTCTAAAAACTGCACCCCTCAAGCTGCTCAAAACCACATTCAAGAAGTTTATTAACCCTTTACGTACTTCACAGGAACTAAAACAATGTGGAAGAAAAAAATGAACATTTAACTTTTTTTTGCAAACATTTTACTTCAGAACCATTTTTTTTAATTTTCACAAGTGTAAAAACAGAAATTTAACCACAAATTTTGTTGTGCAATTTTTCCTGAGTACGCCGATACCCCATATGTGGAGGTAAACCACTGTTTGGGCGCACCGCAGAGCTTGGAAGTGAAGGAGCACCGTTTGACTGTTTCAATGCAGAATTGGCTGGAATTGAGATCGGACGCCATGTCGCGTTTGGAGAGCCCCTAATGTGCCTAAACAGTGGAAACCCCCCACAAGTGACACCATTTTGGAAACTAGACCCCCCAAGGAACTTATCTAGATGTGTGGTGAGCACTTTGAACCCCCAAGTGCTTCACAGAAGTTTATAACGTAGAGCCGTGAAAATAAAAAATCGCATTTGTTTTCACAAAAATGATTTTTTCGCCCACAAATTCTTATTTTCACAAGGGTAACAGGAGAAATTAGACCACAAAAGTTGTTGTGCAATTTCTCCTGAGTACGTCGATACCCCATATGTGGAGGTAAACCACTGTTTGGGCGCACCGCAGAGCTTGGAAGTGAAGGAGCACCGTTTGACTTTTTCAATGCAGAATTGGCTGGAATTGAGATCGGATGCCATGTCGCGTTTGAAGAGTCCCTGATGTGCCTAAACAGTGGAAACCCCCCACAAGTGATACCATTTTGGAAACTAGACCCCTTAAGGAACTTATCTAGATGTGTGGTGAGCACTTTGAACCCCCAAGTGCTTCACAGAAGTTTATAACGTAGAGCCGTGAAAATAAAAAATCTCATTTTTTGTACAAAAATGATCTTTTTGCCCCCAAATTTTTATTTTCACAAGGGTAACAAGAGAAATTGGACCCAAAAAGTTGTTGTCCAATTTGTCCTGAGTATGCTGGTACCCCATATGTGGGGGTAAACCACTGTTTGGGCGCACGGCAGAGCTCGGAAGGGAAGGAGCGCCATTTTGGAATGCAGACTTTGATAGAATTGTCTGCGGGCGTTATGTTGCGTTTGCAGACCCCTAATGTACCTAAACAGTAGAAACCCCCACAAGTGACCAAATTTTGGAAACTAGACCCCCTAAGGAACTTATCTAGATATGTGGTGAGAACTTTGAAAGCTCAAGTGCTTCACAGAAGTTTATAATGCAGAGTAGTGAAAATAAAAAAATATTTTTTTTTCCAACAAAAAAGATTTTTAGCCCCCAAGTTTTTATTTTCACAAGGGTAACAGGAGAAATTGGACCCAAAAAGTTGTTGTCCAATTTGTCCTGAGTATGCTGGTACCCCATATGTGGGGGTAAACCACTGTTTGGGCGCACGGCAGAGCTCGGAAGGGAAGGAGCGCCATTTTGGAATGCAGACTTTGATAGAATTGTCTGCGGGCGTTATGTTGCGTTTGCAGACCCCTAATGTACCTAAACAGTAGAAACCCCCACAAGTGACCAAATTTTGGAAACTAGACCCCCTAAGGAACTTATCTAGATATGTGGTGAGAACTTTGAAAGCTCAAGTGCTTCACAGAAGTTTATAATGCAGAGTAGTGAAAATAAAAAAATATTTTTTTTTCCAACAAAAAAGATTTTTAGCCCCCAAGTTTTTATTTTCACAAGGGTAACAGGAGAAATTGGACCCCAAAAGTTGTTGTCCAATTTATCCCGAGTACGCTGATGCCCCATATGTGGGGGTAAACCACTGTTTGGGCGCACGGCAGAGCTCAGAAGGGAGGGAGTACCATTTGACTTTTTTAGCGCAAAATTGGCTGTCGTGTTTGGAGACCCCCTGATGTACCTAAACAGTGGAAACCCCCCAATTCTAACTCCAACCCTAACTCCAACACACCCCTAACCCTAATCTCAACCCAATCCATAATCCTAATCACAACCCTAACGATAATCACAACCCTAACCCCAAAACAGCCCTAATCTCAACCCTAACCATAACCCTAATCAAAACCCTAAATCCAACACACCCCTAACCCTAATCCCAACCCTAACCCTAATCCCAACCCTAATCCCAAACGTAACACTAATCCCAACCCTAATCCAAACCCTAACCCTAATCCCAACTCTAACCCTAACTTTAGCCCCAACCCTAACTTTAGCCCCAACCCTAACCATAACTTTAGCCCCCGTCGTCACAAAAAAAGTTCAATGTAACCTTTTTTTTGTACGTCGCGTCCGCCATTTCCGCGCATGCGTGGCCGTAACTCTGCCCCCTCCTCCCCAGGACATAGACTGGGCAGTGGATGCGTTGAAAAACTGCATCCGCTGCCCACGTTGTGCACAATTTTCACAACGTGCGTCGGTACATCGGGCCGACGCATTGCGACCGCCCCGTACCGACGCAAGTGTGAAAGAAGCCTAAGGCTACTTTCACACTAGCGTCGTACTCGGCCCATCGCAGTGTGTCGGGCCGACGTACCGACGCTAGCGTTGTAAGCGCCGCACAACGGGTGCAGCGGATGCTGTTTTTTCAACGCATCCGCTGCCCCATTGTGAGGTGCGGGGAGGCGGGGGCGGAGTTCCGGCCACGCATGCGCGGTCGGAAATGGCGGACACGTCGCACAAAAAAGTTACATGTAGTTTTTTTTGTGTCGACGGTCCGCCAAAGCACGACGCATCCGTCGCACGACGGATGCGACATGTGGCAATCCGTCGCAATGCGTCGCTAATGCAAGCCAATGGAGAAAAAACGCATCCTGCAAGCACTTTTGCAGGATGCGTTTTTTCTCCAACGATGCATTGCGACGGAAGCCAAAAAACGCTAGTGTGAAAGTAGCCTAACCCTAACCCTAGCCCTAACCCTAACCCTAAATTTAGCCCCAACCCTAACCCTAACTCTAACCCTAACCCTAACTCTAACCCTAACCCTAACTCTAACCCTAACCCTAACCCTAACTCTAACCCTAACCCTAACCCTAACCCTAACTCTAACCCTAACCCTAACCCTAACCCTAACTCTAACTCTAACCCTAACCCTAACTCTAACCCTAACCCTAACCCTAATTTTAGCCCCAACTTGTCTTCTCCTGCCGGCCGGCAAATGGCAGCAGATGGCGGGCGCACTGCGCATGCGCCCGCCATGATGAAAAAGCCGGCTGGCAGGAGAAGACAGAAGAGGACCCAGGGACCCCGGGTGAGTATGATAGGGTCTCCGAATCCCCCTATTTCTCTGTCCTCTGATGTGCGATCACATCAGAGGACAGAGAAATAACTGATCGCTTTTTTTTTTTTTTTTGCGGTCGCCGGTAGTGTTGAGCATTCCGATACTGCAAGTATCGGGTATCGGCCGATATTTGCTGTATCGGAATTTCCGATACCGAGATCCGATACTTTTGTGGTATCGGGTATCGGGTATCGCAACAACATTAATGTAATAATGTGTAAAAGAGAGAATTAAAATAAAAAATATTGCTATACTCACCTCTCCGACGCAGCCTGGACCTCAGCGAGGGAACCGGCAGCGTTGTTTGTTTAAATTTCGCGCTTTTACTTGGTTACGTGAAGTCCCGGCTTGTGATTGGTCAGGGCGGCCATGTTGCCGGGACGCGGACCAATCACAGCAAGCCGTGACGAAATTACGTCACGGCTTGCTGTGATTGGTCCGCGTCCCGGCAACATGGCCGCCATTAACCAATCACAAGCCGTGACGTCACGGGAGGCTGGACATGCGCGTATTTTAAAAAGCGCGCGTGTCCAGCCTCCAGTGACGTCCCGGCTTATGATTGGTCACGGCGCCATGTTGCCGGGACACGGACCAATCACAGCAAGCCGTGACGAAATTACGTCACGGCTTGCTGTGATTGGTCCGCGTCCCGGCAACATGGCCGCCATTAACCAATCACAAGCCGTGACGTCACGGGAGGCTGGACATGTGCGTATTTTAAAAAGCGCGCGTGTCCAGCCTCCAGTGACGTCCCGGCTTATGATTGGTCACGGCGCCATGTTGCCGGGATGCGGACCAATCACAGCAAGCCGTGACGAAATTACGTCACGGCTTGCTGTGATTGGTCCGCGTCCCGGCAACATGGCCGCCATTAACCAATCACAAGCCGTGACGTCACGGGAGGCTGGACATGCGCGTATTTTAAAAAGCGCGCGTGTCCAGCCTCCCGTGACGTCACGGCTTGTGATTGGTTAATGGCGGCCATGTTGCCGGGACGCGGACCAATCACAGCAAGCCGTGACGTAATTTCGTCACGGCTTGCTGTGATTGGTCCGCGTCCCGGCAACATGGCCGCCCTGACCAATCACAAGCCGGGACTTCACGTAACCAAGTAAAAGCGCGAATTTTAAACAAACAACGCTGCCGGTTCCCTCGCTGAGGTCCAGGCTGCGTCGGACAGGTGAGTATAGCAATATTTTTTATTTTAATTCTTTATTTTACACATTTATATGGATCCCAGGGTCTGAAGGAGAGTTTCCTCTCCTTCAGACCCTGGGAACCATCAGGAATACCGTCCGATACTTGAGTCCCATTGACTTGTATTGGTATCGGGTATCGGTATCGGATTGGATCCGATACTTTGCCGGTATTGGCCGATACTTTCCGATACCGATACTTTCAAGTATCGGACGGTATCGCTCAACACTAGTCGCCGGTAAACTGTTAATTACCGGCGATCGCAAAGCAGGGGTCGGTGCAAACCGACCCCGATCATGTTCTTTGGGGTCTCGGCTACCCCCGGCAGCCGAGACCCCAAAGATCTTCCGGGTGCCGGGCGGCGGGCGTACTGCGCGTGCGCCCGCCATTTTTTCCCGGAAAAAAGATGGCGGCGCCCATGGGGAGACACGAGGAGCACCGGGGGAGGTAGGTGAGTATTGGGGGGCTATTGGGGGCCATCGGGGACACTATTTCTCTGTCCTCTCACATCAGAGGACAGAGAAATTAAACGGCAAATCGCGTTTTTTTTTTTTGTTGTTGCGACCGCCGGTAAACGGTTAATTACCGGCGATCGCAACTCGGGGGTCGGTAAAAACCCCCCGAATCATGTTCTCTGGGGTCTCGGCTACCCTCGGCAACCGAGACCCCAGAGAAAATCCGACTCTGGGGGGCGCTATTCACTTTTTCCACAGCGCCGTTAATTAACGGCGCTGTGGATTAAGTACCCTTAGCGGCCGCCGTTAAAAGGCGTATCGGCGGTCGTTAAGGGGTTAAAGATGGCTGCAGGAACATCGAGCGCTGCTCTGCTTATGCGCCTGGTCTGTTCTCATGTTGGCTGCCGGGTTGATGCATCGCATACTGTGACCACAGTTGCACTCTGTGACGTACTTCCGGGTTTCTGATGCCGGAGTTGTGCGGGCTCGTGGGTTAGTAGCGGCACCACATAACATAGCACTTCCTGATTGATTATGATTAACAGCTGCACTGCCCTTTTTACACATCTCTACATCCTGTGCACCTCACTCCCTGACAAAGCGATAGCGAAACGCGCGTTGGAATGGTGTGAAGGGGCACTGGTATGCTATCTTGCATAGTATTGACTCACTCATGTATTTTTTCCTATTGAATTTTTTCCTATGGACTTTTTACTTTGCTTGATCTGCTGTTTATTCAGCTCAAAGGCTATAATCGCACTATGCACTTTAGTCATTAATTTAACCCCTTAACGAACGCCGATACGCCTTTTAACAGCGGCCGCTAAGGGTACTTAAACCACAGCGCCGTTAATTAACGGCGCTGTGGAAAAAGTGAATAGCGCCCCCCAGAGTCGGATTTTCTCTGGGGTCTCGGTTGCCAAGGGTAGCCGAGACCCCAGAGAACATGATTCGGGGGGTTTTTACCGACCCCCGAGTTGCGATCGCCGGTAATTAACCGTTTACCGGCGGTTGCAACAAAAAAAACGCGATTTGCCATTTAATTTCTCTGTCCTCCGATGTGATCGCACATCGGAGGACAGAGAAATAGTGTCACCAATGGCCCCCAATAGCCCCCCAATACTCACCTATCTCCCCCGGTGCTCCTCGTGGCTCCCGATGGGCGCCACCATCTTTTTTCCGGGAAAAAATGGCGGGCGCATGCGCAGTGCGCCTGCCGCCCGGCACCCGGAAGATCTTTGGGGTCTCAGCTGCCGGGGGTAGCCAAGACCCCAAAGAACATGATCGGGGTCGGTTTTTACCGACCCCTGTTTTGCGATCGCCGGTAATTAACTGTTTACCGGCGACCGCAAAAAAAAAAAAAAAAGCGATCTGTAATTCTCTGTCCTCTGATGTGATCGCACATCAGAGGACAGAGAAATAGGGGGATTCGGGGACCCTATGATACTCACCCGGTGTCCCCGAGTCCTCCTGCGTCTCCTCTTGCCGGCCGGCTTCTTCCTCTGCAAAGAAAATGGCGGGCGCATGCGCAGTGCACCCGCCATCTGCTGCCATCTGTCGGCTGGCAGGAGAGACGAGTTGGGGCTAAAATTAGGGTTAGGGATAGGGCTAGGGTTAGGGCTAGGGTTAGGGCTAGGGTTAGGGCTAGGGTTAGGGCTAGGGTTGGGGCTAAATTTAGGGTTAGGGCTAGGGTTAGGGTTAGGGTTAGGCTACTTTCACACTAGCGTTTTTTGGCTTCCGTCGCAATGTGTCGTTGGAGAAAAAACGCATCCTGCAAAAGTGCTTGCAGGATGCGTTTTTTTCTCCATTGACTTGCATTAGCGACACATTGCGATGGATTGCCACACGTCGCATCCGTCGTGCGACGGATGCGTCGTGCTTTGGCGGACCGTCGGCACAAAAAAACGCTACATGTAACTTTTTTTGTGCGACGTGTCCGCCATTTCCGACCGCGCATGCGCGGCCGGAACTCCGCCCCCGCCTCCCCGCACCTCACAATGGGGCAGCGGATGCGTTGAAAAAACAGCATCCTCTGCACCCGTTGTGCGGCGCTTACAACGCTAGCGTCGGTACGTCGGCCCGACACACTGCGATGGGCCGAGTACGACGCTAGTGTGAAAGTAGCCTTAGGCTTCTTTCACACTTGCGTCGGTACGGGGCGGTCGCAATGTGTCAGCCCGACGTACCGACGCACGTTGTGAAAATTGTGCACAACATGGGCAGTGGATGCAGTTTTTCAACGCATCCGCTGCCCAGTCTATGTCTTGCGGAGGAGGGGGCAGAGTTACGGCCACGCATGCGCGGAAATGGCGGATGCGACGTACAAAAAAAAGGTTACATTGAACTTTTTTGTGACGACGGTCCGCCAAAACACAACGGATCCAGTGCACGATGGACGCGACGTGTGGCCATCTGTCGGTAATACAAGTCTATGGGCAAAAAAGGCATCCTGTGAGCACATTTGCAGGATCTGTTTTTTGTCCAAAACGACGGATTGTGACGGATGCCACACGACGCAAGTGTGAAAGTAGCCTTAGGGTTAGGGTTGGGGCTAAAGTTAGGGCTAGGGTTAGGGTTAAATTTAGGGTTAGGATTGGGGCTAAAGTTAGGGTTCGGGCTAGGGTTGGGACTAAAATTAGGGTTAGGGTTAGGGTTGGGGCTAAAGTTAGGGATAGAGTTGGGATTAGGGTTAGGGTTTGGATTAGGGTTGGTATTAGGGTTACGGTTGGGATTAGGGTTACGTTTGGGATTAGGGTTGGGATTAGGGTTAGGGTTGGGATTAGGGTTAAGGTTAGGGTTGGGATTAGGGTTAGGGGTGTATTGGGATTAGGGTTAGGTTTGAGGTTAGGGTTGAGATTAGGGTTAGGGGTGTGTTGGATTTAGGGTTTTGATTAGGGTTATGGTTAGTGTTGAGATTAGGGCTGTTTTGGGGTTAGGGTTGTGATTATCGTTAGGGTTGTGATTAGGATTATGGACCGGGTTGAGATTAGGGTTAGGGGTGTGTTGGAGTTAGGGTTGGAGTTAGAATTGGGGGGTTTCCAATGTTTAGGTACATCAGGGGGTCTCCAAACACGACAGCCAATTTTGCGCTAAAAAAGTCAAATGGTACTCCCTCCCTTCTGAGCTCTGCCGTGCGCCCAAACAGTGGTTTACCCCCACATATGGGGCATCAGCGTACTCGGGATAAATTGGACAACAACTTTTGGGGTCCAATTTCTCCTGTTACCCTTGTGAAAATAAAAACTTGGGGGCTAAAAATCTTTTTTGTGGGAAAAAAATATTTTTTATTTTCACTACTCTGCATTATAAACTTCTGTGAAGCACTTGAGCATTCAAAGTTCTCACCACATATCTAGATAAGTTCCTTAGGGGGTCTAGTTTCCAAAATGTGGTCACTTGTGGGGGGTTTCTACTGTTTAGGTACATCAGGGGCTCTGCAAACGCAACATAACACCCACAGACAATTCTATCAAAGTCTGAATTCCAAAATGGCACTCCTTCTCTTCCGAGCTCTGCCGTGTGCCCAAACAGTGGTTTACCCCCACATATGGGGTACCAGCATACTCAGGACAAATTGGAGAACAAATATTGGTGTCCAATTTCTCTTGTTACCCTTGTGAAAATAAAAACTTGGGGGCTAAAAAATCTTTTTTGTGTTAAAAAAAATATTTTCTATTTTCACTACTCTGCATTATAAACTTCTGTGAAGCACTTGGGCATTCAAAGTTCTCACCACATATCTAGATAAGTTCCTTGGGGGGTCTATTTTCCAAAATGGGGTCACTTGTTGGGGGTTTCTACTGTTTAGGTACATTAGGGGTCTGAAAACGCAACATAATGCCAGCAGACAATTCTATCAAAGTCTGCATTCCAAAACGGCGCTCCTTCCCTTCCGAGCTCAGCCATGCGCCCAAACAGTGGTTTACCCCCACATATGGGGTACCAGCATACTCAGGACAAATTGGACAACAACTTTTGGGGTCCAATTTCTCTTGTTACCCTTGTGAAAATAAAAACTTGGGGGCTAAAAAATCTTTTTTGTTAAAAAAAAAATATTTTTTATTTTCACGACTCTGCATTATAAACTTCTGTGATGCACATGGGCATTCAAAGTTCTCGCTACACATCTAGATAAGTTCCATGGGGGGTCTAGTTTCCAAAATGGGGTCACTTTTGGGGGGTTCTACTGTTTAGGCACATCAGGGGCTCTCCAAACGCGACATGGCGTCCGATCTCAATTCCAGTCAATTTTGCATTGAAAAGTCAAATGGCGCTCCTTTGCTTCCGAGCTCTGCCATGCGCCCAAACAGTGGTTTACCCCCACATATGGGGTGTCGGCGTACTCAGGACAAATTGTACAACAACTTCTGGGGTCCATTTTCTCCTGTTACCCTTGGTAAAATAAAAACTTGGAGGCAAAAAGATCATTTTTGTAGAAAAAATGCGATTTTTTTATTTTCACGGCTCTACTTTCTAAACTTCTGTGAAGCACCTGGGGGTTTAAAGTGCTCACCACACATCTAGATAAGTTCCTTAGGGGGTCTAGTTTCCCAAATGGTATCACTTGTGGCGGGTTTCCACTGTTTAGGCACATCAGGGGCTCTCCAAACGTGACATGGCGTCCGATCTCAATTCCAGCCAATTCTACATTGAAAAAGTAAAACGACACTCCTTCTCTTCCAAGCTCTGCGGTGCGCCCAAACAGTGGTTTACCCCCACATATGGGGTATCGACGTACTCAGGAGAAATTGCACAACAACGTTTGTGGTCTAATTTCTCCTGTTACCCTTGTGAAAATAATAATTTGGGGCCAAAATATCATTTTTGTAGAAAAAATGCAATTTTTTATTTTCACGGCTCTACGTTATAAACTTCTGTGAAGCACTTGGGGGTTCAAAGTGCTCACCACACATATAGATAAGTTCCTTAAGGGGTCTAGTTTCCAAAATGGTATCGCTTGTGGGGGGTTTCCACTGTTTAGGCACATCAGGGGCTCTCCAAACGCGACATGGCATCCGATCTCAATTCCAGCCAATTCTGCATTGAAAAAGTCAAACGGTGCTCCTTCACTTCCAAGCTCTGCGGTGCGCCCAAACAGTGGTTTACTCCCACATATGGGGTATCGACGTACTCAGGAGAAATTGCACAACAACTTTTGTGGTCTAATTTCTCCTGTTACCCTTGTGAAAATAAGAATTTGTGGGCGGAAAAAATCATTTTTGTGAAAACAAATGCGATTTTTTATTTTCACGGCTCTACGTTATAAACTTCTGTGAAGCACTTGGGGGTTCAAAGTGCTCACCACACATCTAGATACGTTCCTTAAAGCGTCTAGTTTCCAAAATGGTGTCACTTGTGGGGGGTTTCCACTGTTTAGGCACATTAGGGGCTCTCCAAACGCGACATGGCGTCCGATCTCAATTCCAGCCAATTCTGCATTGAAACAGTCAAACGGCGCTCCTTCACTTCCAAGCTCTGCGGTGCGCCCAAACAGTGGTTTACCTCCACATATGGGGTATCGGCGTACTCAGGAGAAATTGCACAACAAAATTTGTGGTTAAATTTCTGTTTTTACACTTGTGAAAATTAAAAAAAATGGTTCTGAAGTAAAATGTTTGCAAAAAAAAGTTAAATGTTCATTTTTTTCTTCCACATTGTTTCAGTTCCTGTGAAGTACGTAAAGGGTTAATAAACTTCTTGAATGTGGTTTTGAGCAGCTTGTGGGGTGCAGTTTTTAGAATGGTGTCACACTTGGTTATTTTCTATCATATAGACCCCTCAAAATGACTTCAAAGGTGATGTGGTCCCTAAAAAAAACATGGTGTTGTAAAAATGAGAAATTGCTGGTCAACTTTTAACCCTTATAACTCCCTAACAAAAAAAAAATTTGTTTCCAAAATTGTGCTGTTGTAAAGTGGACATGTGGGAAATGTTATTTATTAACTATTTTTCGTGACATATCTCTCTGATTTAAGGGCATAAAAATACAAAGTTTGAAAATTGCAAAATTTTAAAATTTTTCGCCATATTTCCGTTTTTTTCATAAATAATCGCAAGTAATATCGAAGAAATGTTACCACTAACTTGAAGTACAATATGTCACGAAAAAACAGTCTCAGAATCAGAGGGATCCTACGCATCACAGCACACCATTGGCTGATATCCGGTAAAGTGACCAGAACAGCCGCATATTTGCATATTTATACTGGACACTATTCACACCATGCTCCCTGAGGAAGCGACATCACACGAAACGCGCGTTGGGGAACGGAGCCGACATCAAGGCAAGACACATATCATAGGTAAATACCATAGATAACGTTAATACTTTCCTCCTTTTCTTGCAAACTTGCAATGTGTTCAAACATGTGTCCTTGGTGATGAGAATTGACATTTGCCTACCCACTTGTCCCACTTTATCAGCACTGAAGGTATGTTGCCCATTAGGACAACATAGTGCAAATTATTAATTCTGAGGGCATTTAATTACATATACATCTCTATAAATACAAATCACATTTTCTGATATACAGTATATCAACTATACTGTTTATTAGTTTGACACAAACTATTTTGTCCTGGCCATAAAATTCTTGTAATTGTAACATGTTTAATATCATTGTATTTTCTGTTATAATAAAACTTTGTATTGACTTTTAAAGGCATAATTTACTCAGATTCTCCTTGTTTACTCATATCATAAAGAGTCGCTAATATATGAGTACATTTTTAATGTGGAACTGGAACCTTTGCTGTAATTCCTACATAGTATGTTCCTCCTACACAGTAAGATGTCACACACTTTCCCCACCCCCACACTTTATAATACCCTCATATACAGATCATACAGTATGATTCCCCCCACATTCCCTCTACAAGTATGATGACCTCCTTCCACGCAGCATGATGCCATCAAATTGCTCAACAACACACAGTATGCTGCCCTGTCATACTGATTCTACCACAGTCCGTCAACACTGTATGATGCATCTACAGTGCTCCCCACAGTTTGATACCCATAGAACCCGTACCCACAGAATAATGCACCCCAGAACAATATGATGCCCCCACAGTGCATATAATCCACACACAGTGTGTTGGCCTTACAGTTCCCACTACATGGTTTGATGACTCTCACATTCGAACCACACAGTATGAAGCCCTCCACTTTCTCCCCACACATTATCATGCCCATTGTCTATCCCCCCTACAATATTATGCTACCACAGTCCCCCTCCTACTATGATACTCCCACACATGGTATTATGTCCATACTGCCCCTCCACTGTGAGCCCCCCCCACACACACACAGTATAATGCCCCCACGGTCCCCCCCACCCTGTGTGATTCCCCCAGTCAAGCACACCCACCCACACATTAGGATGTTCCCTCAGCCCTTGCAGTTGACCAGTCATTTGAATTGAGACCTATTGTTGTATTCAACTGCATCTGTGTCCTGAAGATAAAACTGAAGTTGGGACATACCCCTGACCTCCAGGAACAGCAAGACAGCTCTCCAAATTTGGGACCTTTCTACTGGATCCTGGATGTTTGGAAGGTTTGTGTATAATGGGCATGTGGGCATCAGAACTGAACGAACTGAACAATGGTGCGATATAAGACAGAAGCGTTGGCTAAGTACACAGTGCATCTGTGCCCACTGCTGAGGGCATATGCTCAGAAGATATTTGCCAGAGAGTATCCATAGTCAGGATGGATGCCACCATAGGGACCCATTCTAACAATAAAACAAAAACGTATACCACATGCACATGGTGAACATTTCTTTGTATGATCTCTCCAGCGATTTCTTATACAATAAGACAAAACAGTAAGTAAACGCATACCTGCAATGCAAAGGCAAAAATAACACACTTTTGGCCTTTGTATGGTGAATATGGTCTAAAGCTAGTTTCACTAGCATTCGGCAGGGCTGTGGATGAAAGCCTTCTTCCTCTGTTAAGCTCCGCCCACTGACGCACCTCTTCCTTCAGCTCCGCCTACGTCTGCATGCGTCCTGCGTACCCTATCTTTAACATTGGGTACACAGGCCATGCGGATGTATGCAGATGTCTCCGCATGTGTCGTTTTGACGCTGCGCTGAACTGCGTCAACCGCAACATGTTGCATTTTGTTGCGGTTGACGCAGCGTCATAATGACGCATGCGGAGGCATCCTCATGGCCTGTGTACCATGCTGAGTAAATAAGTCAAATAGACTGTTTTGTGAGAAACCATTCCTGTGTGCCTTAATCCCGTTGCCAAGCGAGTGTCCCCCAACACACTTAGGGAGCGCTATCCCACAGCCCCTAAAGGGAACCTGTCACCTGAATTTGGCGGGACCGGTTTTGGGTCATATGGGCGGGGTTTTCGGGTGTTTGATTCACCCTTTCCTTACCCGCTGGCTGCATGCTGGCCGCAATATTAGATTGAAGTTCATTCTCTGTCCTCCGGAGTACACGCCTGCGCAAGGCAATATTGCCTTGCACTGGTGTGTACTCCGGAAGGCAGAGAATGAACTTCAATCCAATATTGCGGCCAGCATGCAGCCAGCGGGTAAGGAAAGGGTGAATCAAACACCCGAAACCCCGCCCATATGACCCAAAACCGGTCCCGCTAAATTCAGGTGACAGGTTCCCTTTAAATCAGAGAGTGATGTCACACAAAATAGTTAATAAATAAGATTTACTACATGTCAACTTTACATCAGCACAATTTTGGAAACATGATTTTTTTTTTGTTAGAGATTTATGAGGGTTAAAAGTTGACCAGCGATTTCTCATTTTTCCAACAACATTTACAAAACCATTTTTTTAGGGACCACCTCACATTTCAAGTGACTTTGGGGGGTCAATATGACAGAAAATGCCCAAAAGTGTACCTAAAGGTGCGCAAAACCATATTCAGGAAGTTTTGTTAACCCTTCAGGTGCCTCACAAGAAACAAAGCAATGTGGAAGGAAACTTTAACTTTAACTTTATTCACAAAAAATGTACTTTGAAACCAAACTTTTTTATTTTCAAAAGGGTGTCAGAAGAAAATGGACCAAAAAATTTGTTGTGTAATTTCTCCTGAGTATGCAGATACCCCACATGGACATGGCAGGGCTCAGAAAGGAGGGAGCACCGTTTGACTTTTTGAACGCAAAATTGGCTGGAATCAATGGCGAGCACAGTGATCAAAATAAACCAATATGAAAAATCTCCTATTGTTGCCGGCAGAACTCGCCCGCCATTTTCTTCCTTGAAGATGAAGTGAAGGGCCAGGGGATGGAGCAGGAGGGTCTGGGGATGGCAGAGGTCCCGGGGGGGGGGGGCTGCTCGCTGGACCCCATTTATCTCTCCTCTGGTATACTAGATCGATCATATCAGAGGAGAGAGAAATGAGTGGAAAATTTTACTTTTTTCTTTGTGATCGCCATTATTTGGTGAATAACAGCGATCACGTGACTGAGGACGGTAAAAAACCGACCTGAATCATTTTCGGATGTATACACTTATTTCTCAGCACTGTTAAAAAGTGGCGCTGAGGAATAAGCACCATTAACTGCCACCATTAAAGGAGTAT
Source organism: Ranitomeya variabilis (assembly GCF_051348905.1). NCBI lineage: Eukaryota > Metazoa > Chordata > Amphibia > Anura > Dendrobatidae > Ranitomeya > Ranitomeya variabilis. The sequence goes on along the minus strand of NC_135235.1, from coordinate 116,662,710 downwards.
CATTAACAGATTAACATTAAAAGGTATCAACCAATGAGGACTCGCAAATCTAAATATTTTTCTATCTACTGGCTAACACGGTACAAAGATGTATATCTTTCCTTTATCAATATGGGACATATAGGAAGCTGGCAGAGACTATATGATATTGTGAGGAATGTTATGTTGGAATTGGAAAACCCTGAGTTATGGCACTGATCTAAACTGCTGCTTTGGTTCGTTTCACCCATGCAAATATAGATGCAGAAAAGTCAAATCCTTAATACCCTGAACACAATGTGCACACCACTTCAATCCAGGCAGTCTTGCAGTCTTTCTCAACTTGTTTGAAAGCTGACAAACTACAAGTCATATAATGGACACTGCTGCCTCCTACTGACATCTAGTTACAATCTGATAAACACAAACTGCAACTTTACTTCTTGCCACAAGATGGAGCAATTGTGCAATACAAAGAGTACAATTAATTAAAGCTTTGCTGACAATGTGATACATCAACTCTATCTAAATGTTATGTACTACATGTCAAAGATTATTATTATTATTATTATTATTAATAATAAATCTAATACTACCAGAGGAACGTTGGGAGATCTTCCCCTAGGAAAAGTTTAGGAAGGTTTGTCTTACTTTATTTACTGTGAGTGGACTCATAATGTATATATTTATATACAGTTTCTATACTGATGAAATAGAATTTTTACAATTTTTGCATTTTTATTTATTTCGTACTTATCTCACTTCTTTTTATAGGAATTAGAACACAGTGAAAGACCGGACATCCCTTTTAAGAAACCTTGTACATCAAGGAAATTGAAAAAAAAAATCACCATAAACAAGTGTTCAATCACAAAGGTGGCTTTTATTAAAGCACCACTCCAGCTTTTTTTTCAGTGCTGGAGTTGCACTTTAAATGTAAGCCCCCTGCCCAAGGTCATATACTCACCTTCTAGCAGCTTCACCTGTTACCAGCGATGCTCCGGCCCCACGGCGCTATCTTATGACAGTAGCCTTTGACTGATCAGAAGTCAGACGCTGCATCACAAGATCTCGGTACCTGTCTTTAAGGGCCAGAACAAGGCTCTCATAGACTTGTATTGAAAAGTGACCTCTTACACACGCCAGCAAATACTGGAGCGCGCAGGCTGGTCATTTTTTGCCGGAGACAGACTAGACCAACGCTGGAAAAGATTGAAGGGGACAACAGATGAGTATAAGACAGGGACAGGTGACTTACATTTAAAGCACAATTCAAGCAGTGCAACAACAAAAAAACACACTAGAGTGGTAAGTTAAGCTCAAACATCTACACTTCTCAAAGAAATTAAGAAAACACTTAAAGGTGTTGTCCACTTTCAGGAAATTGGGACATTGGGAGGTATGACTAAAAGTCAGGATATGAGCTGACAAGAAAGATGCTCTGCAATCACATAATGCATGAGGAGTACCAGAACAGCACTAAAAGCGTCAGAAGACAGTCACCAGAAAGTATTTGAAGTCATGCACTGTACTTACATTACCGAAGGCTAACGGATCATAGAATCGTAGAATGGTACAGTTGGAAGGGACCTCCAGGGTCATCGTGTCCAACCTCCTGCTCAAAGCAGGATTCACTAAGTTCTGCCACGAGTTCTCCTTCAATGGAAGTCTTCAAACAGAGGCTGGACAGACATCTGTCTGGGATGATTTAGTGCAGAGGTCTGAAACTGCATTCCTCAAGGGCCGCAAACAGGTCGTTTTCAGGATTTCCTTGTACTGCACAAGTGATAATTTAATCACCTACACACATAATGATTCCAGCACCTTGTGCAATGCTAAGGAAATCTTGAAAACACGCATGGTTTGCGGCCCTCGAGGAATGCAGTTTGAGACCCCTGCACTAAATCATCCCAGACAGATGTCTGTTTGAAGACTTCCATTGAAGGAGAACTTGTGGCAGCCTGTTCCACTCATTAAGCAACCTCACTGTCAAAAGCATTTTTATAATATCTAATCTGTGACTTCTTTTCAGTTTAATTCCATTGCTTTTCGTTATCATGTGCAAATGAGAATAATGATGACACCTCTACACTGTGATAGCCCTTCAGATATTTGTAGACAGCTATTAAGTCTCCTCTTATTTTTTGCAAGCTAAACAAGCCCAGATCAATTAACTGTCCTAATAGGACATACTTTGCAGTCCGCTCACCATACTTTAGTGTTTTAGGATAGTGAAAATAAAAAAAGTAACCTCGGGAATAAAACTTTAAAGGGGTTGCCCACTGTCAAGAAAATGGGTCCCAAATTCTGCAAAATACCTAAAATATTAAACTCAGCAGGTACTCTCAAACTAGCAGTAGAGAGCTTGTTCCCAGCCAGTGCACTGGTCTCTGTGTCTTGGCTGCAGCAGTGACATTTCGTCAACATCACACGCCAGAATTCTAGCCAATCAGTGAGATCAGCAGCTTTGCCGAGTTTGGCGGCACAGTCCGTTGAGCACAAGAAGTAGACCTCAGTGGTTGCACCCAGGGATTGAGAATACCTACTGAGGTTCTTATTTTTTGTATTTTACAGAGTTTGGGGACTGTTTTCCTGACAGTGGACAACTCCTTTAAAGTCTTATTCCAGCATTTGTTTTCATTTATTTATTTTACTCGCTTTTATAGTGCCATTAATTCCACATCGCTTTACAGACATTATCGGTATTGTCCCCATTTGGATTTACAATCTAAATTCCCTATCAGTATGTCTGTGGGAGAAAACCAGAGAACTCGGAGGAAACCCACGCAAACACAGGGAGAATATACAAACTCCTTGCACATGTTGTCCTTTGTGCAATTTGAACCCAGCACCCCAGCGCTGCAAGGCTGCAATGCCTTGTTTCACTATCCATTATCTTTCAGTAATCTACAGTATGTACAGCACATACCTCATCATACTTACTGGTTGCTCTCTTCTGCTAGATTGTAATGGATGGTCTTCTGTTATGTCATCTGTTAACTTATCTATTTTTTAAGCACTATGCATGCCTAGAACATTAGAATCGGTCAGAGACACATAACTGATACATGTACATACAGTGGGGAAAAAAAGTATTTAGTCAGCCACCAATTGTGCAAGTTCTCCCACTTAAAAAGATGACAGAGGCCTGTAATTGACATCATTGTCAGACCACAACTATGAGAGTCAAAATGAAAAAACAAATCCAGAAAATCAGCTTGTCTGATTTGGAAAGATTTATATTGCAAATTATGGTGGAAAATAAGTATTTGGTCACCTAAAAACATGCAAGATTTCTGGCTCTCACAGACCTGTAACTTTTTCTTTAAGAGGCTCCTCTGCCCTCCACTTACTACCTGTAGTAATGGCACCTGTTTGAACTTGTTATCAGTATAAAAGGAACCTGTCCACAACCTCAAACAGTCACACTCCAAACTCCACTATGATGAAGACTAAAGAGCTGTCAAAGGACACCAGAAACAAAATTGTAGCTCTGCACCAGGCTGGGAAGACTGAATCTGCAATGGACAAGCAGCTTGGTGTGATGAAATCAACTGTGGGAGCAATAATAAGAAAATGGAAGACATTCAAGACCACTGATAATCTCCTTCGATCTGGGGCTTCATGCAAAATCTCACCCTATGGGGTCAAAATTATCACAGGAACGGTGAGCAAAAATCCCAGAACAACACAGGGGGGAAATAGTGAATGACCGGCATAGAGCTGGGACTACTGTAACAAAGGCGATCATCAGTAACACACTACTCTGCCAGGGACTCAGATCCTGCAGTGCCAGATGTGTCCCCCTGCTTAAGCCAGTACATGTCTGGGCCTGTCTGAAGTTTGCTAGAGAGCATTTGGGAGAATGCCATATGGTCTGATGAAACTAAAGTAGAACTGTTTGGTAGAAATAAAACTTGTCATGTTTGGAGGAGACAGAATGCTGAGTTGCATCCAAAGAACACCATACCTACTGTGAAGCATGGGGGTGGCAACATCATGCTTTGGGGCTGTTTCTCTGTAAAGGGACCAGGACGACTGATCCATGTACATGAAAGAATGAATGGGGCCATGTATCATGAGATTTTGAGTGCAATCCTTATCTAAGTGGTGAAAAAAAATTCCAAAGTTTGTTAAAAAAAAAAAAATGCACCATTTCCCGATACCCTTAGCGTCTCCATTTTTCGTGACATCGGGTTGTGTGAGGGCTTATTTCTGACTAACGTTTTCAATTATACAATTTTGGTGCAGATATGATCTTTTGCTCGCCCGTTATTGCATTTTAATGCAATGTTGAGGCAACCAAAAACTTAATTATGGCATTTTGCCTTTTTTTCTCGTTACGCCATTTAGCGATTAGGTTAATTCTGTTTTATATTGATAGATCAGGTGATTCTGAACACGGCGATGCCAAATATGTGTATGGTTTTTTTTTAATTGTTTTATTTTGAACAGGGGGAAAGAGGGTGTTAGGTGTCGAGTTCCCGCCTCTGCGCAGGGGGAATCTCAAACCATCTCCACTGCGGTCTCCTGTTCTTCTCCAGCTGCAGTGGAGACTGCTCAGCAGAGACGTCAGTCCAGGCGCCTTGCTCAGTCTCACTCTGTGCATAGAGTTACTGCTGCTTTTCCAGCTTCTGCCATTAAAGCCAATGCTGGGCAGCGGCGATCAGACGCTTTTGGGACTAAGTCCTGCTTTTCCCCTTTTGAGCATGCCCAGGGCAAGATCTCCCATTGGAGATCGAAGGTCACATGCTCAGATACTGCAGCTGGTCCAATTGGTCCTCCAGGAAGGTCCTGAAGGTGCTGAACTTCTGTGGCAGCTTTCCATTGGTCCTTTTTGGAAGGTCCTGTACGTGCTGCAGCCATGCGCTAATGTACATTTGTATACGTGTGTGTGTTGATGAGTGCAAGTCGTTCTTTAATATCCCCTCCCTTGTGTATGACTGCTCGCGAAAGGTGGATGCTTGCTGTCTAGCGCCCGACTAGCTGTCAACATAAAGACACACGATACAGCGTCTACTGCTGTAGCCGCCAGCACGGCGCAGTGCGCTTATAGAGCGCTTTCCTATCCCAAGTCTGGGTGGTTAGTGGCGTCCGCCAAAGCGGCACAGCATGCACTCTTGTGCTTTAAGTTTTTCTGTTACTTTGACACCCTAGTTGCGGTGTCGAGCGCAAGTGGTCTGTAAGTACTCTAATCCAGTGTCTTGGGATAGAGTCCTGAGACTCCTTGCTTGCGCTCTTGGTGCGGTACCGTGGCCCTGTGATGCAACAGGGTTTGCTTCCTTCACACAGGGTCAAGTTAACCCGTGTGTGTATCCACATTGTACCGCCATATAGTCCATCATTACTCAGCGGCAGGTTCCATCTCTGCACAGTGGACCCTGGGCTGCGAATGCACCTTATACCATCTCTCTTATAATTTGGTGCGTTCCGCTAGCCCTAACAGGGGGTGATTTGAACTTTTATATTTTTTTATTTTTTAAATATTTTTTTAAACTTTTTTTTTACTTTTGTCATGCTTCAGTAGTCTCCATGGGAGACTAGAAGCTGCCATAACCCGATCTGCTCTGCTACATACATGCGATGATCAGATCGCCTGTATGTAGCAGAATTGCTCACTTGCTATGAGCGCCGACCACCATGTTTTTTTAAATGTAATAAAATCTATTGTCTTGGATAAAACAAATAACTGTATTTACTTATGTCATGGCACATATTTGTTCTTTTTGGCTTCTTATTATGGTTGTGACTGTGGGACATCATACCCTGCTTAGTGTTGCAATTCTTTGTATCTTGTAATCTAAAGAGTCAAGTATGTTCTGGAATGTTTAATTGTACATTGAAAGAACTGCAACTGTTGCAGATATTGTGCCTTGACAAAGAGACTGCAAGAGTTGTTGTGACATTACTTTGTAATAAAGAAATGTAAAATCTAGTTCCATTAATACATGTTTCGGATGCAACTGTAAGGGTACCGTCTCACAAAACGATTTACCAACGATCACGACCAGCGATACGACCTGGCCGTGATCGTTGGTAAGTCGTTGTGTGGTCGCTGGGGAGCTGTCACACAGACAGCTCTCCAGCGACCAACGATGCCGAGGTCCCCGGGTAACCAGGGTAAACATCGGGTTACTAAGCGCGGGACCGCGCTTAGTAACCCGATGTTTACCCTGGTTACCATCGTAAATGTAAAAAAAACAAACAGTACATACTCACATTCCAGTGTTCGTCAGGTCCCTTGCCGTCTGCTTCCCGCACTGACTGACTGCCGGCCGTAAAGTGAAAGCAGAGCACAGCGGTTACGTCACCGCTGTGCTCTGCTTTCACTTTACGGCCGGCAGTCAGTCAGTGCGGGAAGCAGACGGCAAGGGACCTGACGGACACCGGAATGTGATTATGTACTGTTTTTTTTTTTTTACATTTACGATGGTAACCAGGGTAAACATCGGGTTACTAAGCGCAGCCCTGCGCTTAGTAACCCGATGTTTACCCTGGTTACAAGCGAACGCATCGTTGGATCGGTGTCACACACACCGATCCAACGATGACAGCGGGAGATCCAGCGACGAAAGAAAGTTCCAAACGATCTGCTACGACGTACGATTCTCAGCGGGGTCCCTGATCGCTGCTGCGTGTCAGACACAGCGATATCGTATGGATATCGCTGGAACGTCACGGATTGTGCCATCGTAGCGATCAAAGTGCCACTGTGAGACGGTACCCTAACGGTTTAATCCGATTCTCACACTCATTTATCACTATAAGCAAACAATGAGCTAAAAGTTCCCAACATTTGCAGGAAGTACAGCGGCGTCTAAAAATCACTAAAATTGACAAATCTCCGGGCCCGGATGGGATACACCCCCGAGTACTGCAGGAACTAAGTACAGTCATTGATAGACCATTATTTTTAATCTTTAAAGAGTCCATAATAACAGGGTCTGTACCACAGGAGTGGCGTATAGCAAATGTGGTGCCAATATTCAAAAAAGGGGCAAAAACTGAACTCGGTAATTATAGGCCAGTAAGTTTAACCTCTACTGTGGGTAAAATCCTGGAGGGCATTCTAAGGGATGCTATACTGGAGTATCTGAAGAGGAATAACCTCATGACCCAGTATCAGCACGGGTTTACTAGGGACCGCTCATGTCAGACTAATTTGATCAGCTTCTATGAAGAGGTAAGTTCCGGACTGGACCAAGGGAACCCAGTGGACGTAGTGTATATGGACTTTTCCAAAGCTTTTGATACGGTGCCACACAAAAGGTTGATACATAAAATGAGAGTAATGGGGATAGGGGAAAATATGTGTAAGTGGGTTGAGAGCTGGCTCAGGGATAGGAAACAAAGGGTGGTTATTAATGGAGCACACTCGGACTGGGTCGCGGTTAGCAGTGGGGTACCACAGGGGTCAGTATTGGGCCCTCTTCTTTTTAACATATTTATTAATGACCTTGTAGGGGGCATTCAGAGTAGAATTTCAATATTTGCAGATGACACTAAACTCTGTAGGGTAATCAATACAGGGGAGGACAATTTTATATTACAGGATGATTTATGTAAACTAGAAGCTTGGGCTGATAAATGGCAAATGAGTTTTAATGGGGATAAATGTAAGGTCATGCACTTGGGTAGAAGTAATAAGATGTATAACTATGTGCTTAATTCTAAAACTCTGGGCAAAACCATCAATGAAAAAGACCTGGGTGTATGGGTGGATGACAGACTCATATTCAGTGGCCAGTGTCAGGCAGCTGCTACAAAGGCAAATAAAATAATGGGATGTATTAAAAGAGGCATAGATGCTCATGAGGAGAACATAATTTTACCTCTATACAAGTCACTAGTTCGACCACACTTAGAATACTGTGCACAGTTCTGGTCTCCGGTGTATAAGAAAGACATAGCTAAACTAGAGCGGGTGCAGAGAAGAGCGACCAAGGTTATTAGAGGACTGGGGGGTCTGCAATACCAAGATAGGTTATTACACTTGGGGCTATTTAGTTTGGAAAAACGAAGACTAAGGGGTGATCTTATTTTAATGTATAAATATATGAGGGGACAGTATAAAGACCTTTCTGATGATCTTTTTAATCATAGACCTGAGACAGGGACAAGGGGGCATCCTCTACGTCTGGAGGAAAGAAGGTTTAAGCATAATAACAGACGCGGATTCTTTACTGTAAGAGCAGTGAGACTATGGAACTCTCTGCCGTATGATGTTGTAATGAGTGATTCATTAATTAAATTTAAGAGGGGACTGGATACCTTTCTGGAAAAGTATAATGTTACAGGGTATATACACTAGATTCCTTGATAAGGCGTTGATCCAGGGAACTAGTCTGATTGCCGTATGTGGAGTCGGGAAGGAATTTTTTTCCCCATGGTGGAGTTACTCCTTGCCACATGGGTTTTTTTTTGCCTTCCTCTGGATCAACATGTTAGGGCATGTTAGGTTAGGCTATGGGTTGAACTAGATGGACTTAAAGTCTTCCTTCAACCTCAATAACTATGTAACATCCAGTTCACAAATGCACACCACACTTCTTTCTGCCACCACCCTCCATTTTGTTAGGCCAGCAAGACGCCTTCACTCCGTAACATACAAATACACCCCCACACCCAGCTGTCCAAACAGGTACACTTCCAGCAGTCTGGCATACACAGTATTACACAGCTCATCTATAATAGACCGCATCAAAAGTTGTGGGTAAGTTTAGAGCAGCAAGAAACAAACGTATTCATTTTTACAAAATTATGAAATAACAAAAAAAAAAGACTTACACAAGGTAAAACACTACGAAAATGAAAGGGATAAACACAGACAGCCATTACTGACTAGATTCTTGAGAGATTCTTATGGAGGAGACACCACTGAAATTTGGATAGATCTACAATCGTTGTTTCATCTTTGCTTGACACAATAAAATATTTTAAAGGGTTCCACCCAGACCCCTCACCTCTCCACCTGGTGGTCATGGCTAATTATATGCAAAGAAAGACAGTTTAATTAATTACACATTTTAAAGGGACTCTGTCTCCTGAATTTGGAGGGAACAATTTTCAGCCATAGGGGTGGGGTTTTCGGGTGTTTGATTCACCCTTTCCTTACCCGCTGGCTGCATGCTGGCTGCAATATTGGATTGAAGTTCATTCTCTGTCCTCTGTAGTACATGCCTGCACAAGGCAATCTTGCCTTATGCAAGCGTGTACTATGGAGGACAGAGAATGAACTTCAATCCAATATTGCAGCCAGCATGCAGCCAGCGGGTAAGGAAAGGGTGAATCAAACACCCGAAAACCCCACCCCTATGGCTGAAAATTGTTCCCTCCAAATTCAGGTGACAGAGTCTCTTTAAAATAGGAGCCTCATAGTGGAAATAGGACAGCCATGTTTCTGAGCAGATTTTACCATACTAAGCACACCAAAACATCACTATGATATAACTTTAATTTGGATTGATATTACATTTCCGAGGTTTCCCAAAGACGAAAATCCTCATGCTTCAAACAACAGAAGCAATTATGTTCCCCGATCACAGATATACTGGCGAGAAAAAGGGTAACAATATGTTGAACTTTGACTTTCAGGCTTGTAAATATCTAGCACAGGGGTCCCCAAACTACGGCCCGCGGGCCGCATCCGGCCCCCGGAGGCCTTTTACCCGGCCCCCGCCGCAATTCACATGTTCCTCTTGCTTCTGAGCGGCCGGCGCTATGCAGAAGCGAGAGTTCGGCGCTCATCTTTCAGACTGAGACTGAGTCCAGACCTAGATGAGCACGTCGCATGTAGTGACGCGCGACGTGCGCATCTAGGCCTGACAGACGAACAGCGAGGAGCGCGGGCAGCGCGGGAGCGGCTACGCTACAGTGCACTGCTAGGTAATGTATAGTTTTCTTTGTTTTTTGAGCGGGGACGGGGGGGGTTGGGAGAGAGCATGGGAGCTGGACCTATATGGGGGAAGACAGAGCATGGAGCTGGACCTATATGGGGGAAGACAGAGCATGGAGCTGGACCTATATGGGGGAACACAGAGCATGGGAGCTGGACCTATATGGGGGAAGACAGAGCATGGAGCTGGACCTATATGGGGAACACAGAGCATGGGAGCTGGACCTATATGGGGGAACACAGAGCATGGGAGCTGGACCTATATGGGGGGGAACACAGAGCATGGGAGCTGGACCTATATGGGGGAACACAGAGCATGGGAGCTGGACCTATATGGGGAAGACAGAGCATGGGAGCTGGACCTATATGGGGGAAGACAGAGCATGGAGCTGGACCTATATGGGGGAAGACAGAGCATGGAGCTGGACCTATATGGGGGAACACAGAGCATGGGAGCTGGACCTATATGGGGGAAGACAGAGCATGGAGCTGGACCTATATGGGGGAACACAGAGCATGGGAGCTGGACCTATATGGGGGAACACAGAGCATGGGAGCTGGACCTATATGGGGGAACACAGAGCCTGGGAGCTGGACCTATATGGGGGAACACAGAGCATGGGAGCTGGACCTATATGGGGGAACACAGAGCATGGGAGCTGGACCTATATGGGGGAACACAGAGCATGGGAGCTGGACCTATATGGGGGAACACAGAGCATGGGAGCTGGACCTATATGGGGGAACACAGAGCATGGGAGCTGGACCTATATGGGGGAACACAGAGCATGGGAGCTGGACCTATATGGGGGAACACAGAGCATGGGAGCTGGACCTATATGGGGAAGACAGAGCATGGGAGCTGGACCTATATGGGGGAAGACAGAGCATGGAGCTGGACCTATATGGGGGAACACAGAGCATGGGAGCTGGACCTATATGGGGGAACACAGAGCATGGGAGCTGGACCTATATGGGGCCAGAGCATGGGAGCTGGACCTACATGGGGGAAGACAGAGCATGGAGCTGGACCTATATGGGGGAACACAGAGCATGGGAGCTGGACCTATATGGGGGAAGACAGAGCATGGAGCTGGACCTATATGGGGGAACACAGAGCATGGGAGCTGGACCTATATGGGGGAACACAGAGCATGGGAGCTGGACCTATATGGGGGAAGACAGAGCATGGGAGCTGGACCTATATGGGGGAAGACAGAGCATGGAGCTGGACCTATATGGGGGAACACAGAGCATGGGAGCTGGACCTATATGGGGGAAGACAGAGCATGGAGCTGGACCTATATGGGGGAACACAGAGCATGGGAGCTGGGAACCTATATGGGGGTGATTGTTGGTATATTGTTTTTGTAGGGCTGTATATATATATCTGTAGCGCCCCCACCGCCGCAGGGCCGAGGGGTACCCGGTACCGGGCCTCTAAGTCTCTGCTCTGGGGTTGTCACGGTGGCTAGACCCCGGTCCATGACCCTGCCGAGGGGCGCACAGTAGAATAGTGGGAATCGGTGTAAATGGATGATGATGATAGTGGAGGTGGTGGTGAGGCTGTAGTGGTGCGGTGCAGTAAATAACGAGGACACCAGGTTGCAGTCTCTTTACCTCTTTACTGAAGATCTCTGGGTCCTCAGTCCGGAATCCGGATAACCAGGCTGCGCAAGTCCGGCCGGCCCAATGGCACCTCCAGAGTTCTCTTAGCAGGTGGAAATCTGTGCCTTCCTTCTAGCGCTATGTGTTGCGGTCCTTCCCTGCTGTGCTTACAGAAAGTCCCCACAACTGTTGTGTCTGTTTCTTAAGTTCCCTCACAACTCGATTAGATGATGTTCTGCTAATCCTCCGTCCCTCCCTGGTGTTCTGGTTGGGACGGCACCCGTTTGACGGGTAGGCTCGGAGCTCTTCCGGGACCCTAGAGTCGCCCCTCTCCACAAGTTGCCCCCCAAGACTGCATAGGTGATTTAAGTTAGACAGCCCGCCTTAGACTGACTGTCCTGCCGCTGTTTGGAGTATTGCTTGAAGCTGAATGTTATGATACTCCCTCGGCGTTCCGGCCACCGGTAGTGCGCCTCAGTAGGATGTTGCTTCGGTCTTACAGCATGACTCCTACTGGTATTTCTCCTTTTGCGTGATCTCGTTTCTCACTCAGCACAATCTATCTCGCTTCTAATCCATCCTTGGGCACCGCCGCTATGCTGAGCAGGCACGGTCCTGTTACGTTCGTTCAAGTTGCCAAGCCTCTGTCAGGATCCCACCCCTGACAGAGACCCTACTGTATCTTCCCCCACAACACCCTCTGCCTCAAGGTGTTGCCTGGTTCCAACCCAGTCAGCTTTCTGATCTAACTTCCTGCCTGACCCCCAGTTTACCCACTATGGTGGGGAGTGGCCTAGTGAATAGAACCCTTAGCTCCCCCCGGGGGCCCGACTGTGAAATGTATTGGTGTCTGTGATACCTGATCAGATGAACTCCTTCAGTGCCATCAGACGCACCATAGCTCCCCTTAGTGGCGGAGCCACAGTACTGCAACGACCAGGACTCTGGGGCGCTGCACTCCCCCCTGGTTAAACACAGTACTCCGGGACTGGGAAGAAAACAACAATACAAATTAGCAAAAAGACATACAGTTTTGTTGAGTGCAATAACAATAAGTATGTTTGAACAGGCTTCCCTTTATGGGAGGTAAGGACACTTGAACGTTACAAACATGGTTAAATATCATAGCAACATGCTACAAACAACTTTCCTTTCACCCAACCGGGTATTCTACTAAGTGCAAAATTGTTGAACAATAATTTAACATTGCCTTTAAGGACATACACTCTGAATCCACTAAAGACCTTCTTATAATCACATTATAAGGCAATTTAACTTTTTCATTCTCCTACTTTAAATCTGCAGGACCTCCTGTCCTAACGGCACCAGACCTACTGCCTCTCCTTTCTGTTACAGGACCGCCCCATTCAGCCCGGGCCTACTGCCTTTTCAACTACTATACACAGTATAGAGCATAACATTACTTTCAGTTTAAGAGCACCGAGCCATTTCTATATGGCTCCTAGGAGGACTCAGGGTTCACCTTCTATCCCCATTGTCTATCAACATTATCAAGCATTTCCTATAGAACATTAAATTCTCTTCCATCTTTCACTTTCTTCCAGGGAACATCATCAGCATTTCTTCACAATTAACTAGTTGGATACATATAACTTTCTCATGTAAACATTATCATCACTTTCTTTCGTCAAAACATTATTGCTACCTGTCTTAAAGCAATATCACCGTTTAAGTGCGACAAATGAACATCCCCTTTAAGAGGGGACCAAGTCTCTATGAGGTAGCACGTCTTCTCAAGCTACCAGTCCATACTCAGCAAAGGTTCCAGTGTGGTATCTTCACAAAGAGTCCTTCTTTAAGTAAAACCAGTAGGGAGCACCTTTAATAAGGTGCAAACTATGTACAAAAAGTTTGTATCATGCACTGTTCATGATTGCGGCAGTTCTTTTCAACAGGAAAAAAAAGTAGAAAAACAACCAAAAAGCAATAGGAATCCCGGGTCAACAAAGGGATCCCTTTAAAAGTTAACCCTGGACGGGTTTAGCAGCAAAACAGAAAACGAACAAACAGTTAAGAAACTATTTACATATAATGCAGTATCTTTCTTACTGGAACCACGCAGGCGGCAGCACCGGTGGAGGCAACCCCGTAGGATACTGCGCACCACCTGGTACTGCATAAGGGGGAGTGTTGTCCCATCTGGGGGTCTGCGTACCCACCGTCTTCCGTTCTGGCGCAGCAGGAACATCGGTCACCCGAGGAAGCGCCTCCTTGGCCACAACAGCGGCGGTGGTAACAATACTGCAAGTCGTGGTCTTTACAATTGTACAAGTGGGAGTGACCACGGTGGTCTGGGTGGTGGTCGTGGGTCGACCACAAGGCGGTATCTTGGCCACAGGGGACGGTCTTTCTGGCACCTTGGTCGGGGGTTCCGTCGGCTTTCTCTTGTGAACATTTAAAGCGAACCACCCCTTCTCCCCAAGGTGCCTGGTGTAGGTAACGCTGTCCCCAGGGTAGAGGTCCCGATCGGGGTGGCCCTCTCTGAGATGAGACTCGACATCCCGGCGGTTGACAAAGACCTCAGCGTATAACCCCGGCTCTTTAATGAAGCCCCAGCCTCCGCGGAGCTTAAAGTCAACTACAATGCCCTGCCTGCGCGGGGCCTGGTGAGTGGTGGGGTCCTTGCGGGCCCGGTCCTTGACCGCCAAATCTTTTTGATGGTGGGCCTCTAGCCCGGCCTGGTATGTTTTCTCCTCTTCTGCCCACTGTTGTTCTAGCTGGACCTGGTATTCCTCCCAGCTTAGGGCCTGTACCATCTCTCCCTCCTGGGTCTCCACCCCGGGGAACCCCATAAGATGGGATCCGGGGTTCACCCAGCGGCACACTGTGCGCTCCGCGTGGACCTCACACAGCAGGGGAGTGGGGGCGATTGGGGCTTGCATACGGTGTTCCATGCCCGTGGCTTCCTCCCATGGTAGCAGGCGTTGGAGTTTATGGGTTCCCGGGAGAGGTGGCGCTGCTACTGGACCCACCAGCATGCCCTCGGCCAGCGGGACGGGGTCGGCGGACTCACCAGCCGATGCAGGTTTCTCCTCCGCGGCGGGTTCCTCCGGCGGTGTCAGCGAGGGTCTCAGCGGTTGCTCCAGTAACGGTGCAGGGTCCGGTGCCTGAGGACCTTCTTCCGGCGCTGCCTGGTGCGGAGCCTGGGCCTTCATGTTCAGCTGAAGGAGCTGGTCGAGCAAGCTTTCCATCTCGACTCGCAGGAGTTCGGTGCTGTCCACGGAGAACGGGCTGCTGTGCTCATCCGGGTAGTTGGGGGAAACTTCCACTTCAACCCCACTGTCAGGTTCGGAGCTGCTGGCCATGGCGTCCTCCACGTGGGTCACTTCCTGGTCTTTTTCCCGCTCTCTCCTTCGTGGGCGGTGTCGCTTCCTCAATCTCCGCCCTCCATTGAGGATCAGGAGGCGGATCTCCGCTGCTGACGGACACGTCCTCACAGTGCAGAAATATTTTGACTGGGCGGCCATTGTCCTTCGCGCTCTTCAGCTCGTTCACGCCCACTTCACGCCCCTCTTCTCTTCCTGCGCTCTCCTCAGCGCTGTAATGGCGGCGGATTTTGGCGGCAAACGGCGCAACACAGTCCTTGCAATAAAGTACAGTCCAAGCACAGTAAATCACAGTTCCAAGGCACACATGGCCTGATTCTTCAGGCTTAAGTAGATCCTGTTCGTGACGCCAAGTTGTAGCGCCCCCACTGCCGCAGGGCCGAGGGGTACCCGGTACCGGGCCTCTAAGTCTCTGCTCTGGGGTTGTCACAGTGGCTAGGCCCCGGTCCGTGACCCTGCCGAGGGGCGCACAGTAGAATAGTGGGAATCGGTGTAAATGGATGATGATGATAGTGGAGGTGGTGGTGAGGCTGTAGTGGTGAGGTGCAGTAAATAACGAGGACACCAGGTTGCAGTCTCTTTACCTCTTTACTGAAGATCTCTGGGTCCTCAGTCCGGAATCCGGATAACCAGGCTGCGCAAGTCCGGCCGGCCCAATGGCACCTCCATAGTTCTCTTAGCAGGTGGAAATCTGTGCCTTCCTTCTAGCGCTATGTGTTGCGGTCCTTCCCTGCTGTGCTTACAGAAAGTCCCCACAACTGTTTTGTCTGTTTCTTAAGTTCCCTCACAACTCGATTAGATGATGTTCTGCTAATCCTCCGTCCCTCCCTGGTGTTCTGGTTGGGACGGCACCCGTTTGACGGGTAGGCTCGGAGCTCTTCCGGGACCCTAGAGTCGCCCCTCTCCACAAGTTGCCCCCCAAGACTGCATAGGTGATTTAAGTTAGACAGCCCGCCTTAGACTGACTGTCCTGCCGCTGTTTGGAGTATTGCTTGAAGCTGAATGTTATGATACTCCCTCGGCGTTCCGGCCACCGGTAGTGCGCCTCAGTAGGATGTTGCTTCGGTCTTACAGCACGACTCCTACTGGTATTTCTCCTTTTGCGTGATCTCGTTTCTCACTCAGCACAATCTATCTCACTTCTAATCCTTCCTTGGGCACCGCCGCTATGCTGAGCAGGCACGGTCCCGTTACGTTCGTTCAAGTTGCCAAGCCTCTGTCAGGATCCCACCCCTGACAGAGACCCTACTGTATCTTCCCCCACAACACCCTCTGCCACAAGGTGTTGCCTGGTTCCAACCCAGTCAGCTTTCTGATCTAACTTCCTGCCTGACCCCCAGTTTACCCACTATGGTGGGGAGTGGCCTAGTGAATAGAACCCTTAGCTCCCCCCGGGGGCCCGACTGTGAAATGTATTGGTGTCTGTGATACCTGATCAGATGAACTCCTTCAGTGCCATCAGACGCACCATAGCTCCCCTTAGTGGCGGAGCCACAGTACTGCAACGACCAGGACTCTGGGGCGCTGCACATCTATTGGTATTTTACTAATAGCAATTTGGAATCCCTAGGAAACAATGACGTCAAGAAAGAGAAAAATTGACTCGGAGTGTAGGATATTCAAAGAACAGTGGACTTATGATTACTTTTTTATGCAGTACAAGGAAAGAGCTGTGTGTTTGATATGTCAGAATATAGTGGCTGTGTTTAAAGAATACAATTTGCGTCAACACTATCAAACTCAACATAAAGATAAAGGGAATTAGACCTACCGGTAATTCGGTTTCCAGGTAGTCCCTCAGGACAGCACAATGGAGGATGTCCTTCCTTTGACCTATAGCGGGACAGGATCATAGAGAGGTTAAAAGGACCCTCCCACCTCCACCCTCCAGTGTTTTTTCAAAGTACCACAGAAGGATGGAAATAAATGGTCTAAACATGCCCTTACAAACACGTGTGTTATAATCCATTTAACGGCTTCATCTTAATTTTGAGCCATGGTGACTCAAAGGACGAATGATCTGCCGGTAGATTAATCCCGTACAAGCCTAAAAAGAGAAACATAAGGGAGGGAACTAAGGGTGCTGTCCTGAGGGACTACCTGGAAACCGAATTACCGGTAGGTCTAATTCCCTTTTTCCATTACGTCCCTCAGGACAGCACAATGGAGAATACCAAAGAAACTCTCCCAGGGTGGGTGTCATGATTCCCAATGGCAGGGAAACATCAGAACACAAAAATAACGGACGAGCTCTGGGTGATGGAATCTCGAGCTGACCGTGAGCTAAATCTACCACACAACTAATAGTAGCCAGGGAGCATACCTACGACTTCCTAAATGCCACGCGCCAGCCGGAGGACTAACTACACCTGGTAGAGGAAGGAACAGACCTGGCTTACCTCTAGGGAAATACCCCAAAAGATGATAGTAGCCCCCCACATGTAATAACGGTGAGTTAAGAGGAAAAGACATACACAGTATGAAAGTAGATTTAGCAAAGAGAGGTCCACTTACTAGATAGCAGAAGGATACAAAAGAGGACTTCACGGTCAACTGAAAACCCTTTCAAAAAACCATCCTGAAATTACTTTAAGACTCCTGTGTCAACTCATGACACAGGAGTGGCAATTTCAGCCCGCAAGAGCTTCCAGCTACAGAGAATAACAAAAACTGCAAACTGGACAAAAGATACAAAACAAAAGGACAAAGTCCACTTAGCTGATCAGCAGACTAGTAGCAGGAACATGCAACCGAAGGCTATGGTTACAATGATGACCAGCAAGGAAATGACTGGAGAGCAAGGCTAAATAGGAAACTCCCAAACACTGATGGGAGCAGGTGAACTGAGACAGCAAAGCACACACAAGTCACCAGTACCACCAGCAACCACCAGGGGAGCCCAAAAAGCAAATTCACAACAGTACCCCCCCCCTTAAGGAGGGGGCACCGAACCCTCACGAGAACCGCCAGGGCGATCTGGATGAGCCCTATGAAAGGCACGAACCAAATCCGAGGCATGAACATCAGAGGCAGTTACCCAAGAATTATCTTCCTGACCATAGCCCTTCCATTTAACCAGATATTGTAGTCTCCGTCTGGAAATATGGGAATCCAAGATCTTCTCTACAACGTACTCCAATTCACCCTCCACCAGCACAGGAGCAGGAGGTTCAGTAGAAGGAACCACCGGTACCTCATATCTCCGCAACAACGACCGATGGAATACATTATGGATAGCGAAAGATGCCGGGAGGTCCAAACGAAAGGACACAGGGTTAAGTATCTCCAAAATCCTATAAGGACCGATGAACCGAGGCTTAAACTTAGGAGAAGAAACCCTCATAGGGACAAAACGGGAAGACAACCACACCAAGTCCCCAACACGAAGGCGAGGACCAACACGACGACGGCGGTTAGCAAACTGCTGAGTCCTCTCCTGGGACAACTTCAACTTCAATAGAAAGAGCATCTGCCTTAACATTTTTAGAACCCGGTAAGTATGAAACCACAAAATTAAACCGAGAAAAAAACAACGACCATCGTGCCTGTCTAGGATTCAGGCGCCTGGCAGACTCTAGATAAATCAGATTCTTGTGATCCGTCAAAACTACCACCTGATGTCTGGCACCCTCAAGCCAATGACGCCACTCCTCAAATGCCCACTTCATGGCCAAAAGCTCCCGATTACCAACATCATAGTTTCGCTCGGCGGCCGAAAATTTTCGAGAAAAGAACGCACAAGGTCTCATCACTGAGCAGTCGGAACTTTTCTGCGACAAAACCGCCCCCGCTCCGATCTCGGAAGCATCGACCTCAACCTGAAAGGGAAGAGAAACATCAGGCTGGCGCAACACAGGGGCAGACAAAAAGCGGCGCTTAAGCTCCCGAAAGGCCTCCACAGCAGCAGGGGACCAATTGGCAACATCAGCACCCTTTTTGGTCAAATCCGTCAGAGGTTTAGCAACGCCAGAAAAACCAGTTATAAATCGACGATAAAAATTAGCAAAGCCCAAGAATTTCTGAAGACTCTTAAGAGAAGTAGGCTGCGTCCAGTCACAAATAGCCCGAACCTTGACAGGGTCCATCTCAATAGAAGAAGGGGAAAAAATGTACCCCAAAAAGGAAATCTTTTGAACCCCAAAAACACACTTTGAACCCTTTACACACAAATAATTCTCCCGCAAAACCTGAAAAACCCTCCTGACCTGTTGAACATGAGACTCCCAGTCATCAGAAAAAATCAAAATATCATCCAAATACACAATCATAAATTTATCCAACTATTCACGGAAAATATCATGCATTAAGGACTGAAAGACTGAAGGTGCATTAGAAAGGCCGAAAGGCATTACTAAATACTCAAAATGGCCCTCAGGCATATTAAATGCGGTTTTCCACTCATCCCCCTGCTTAATTCGCACCAAATTATACGCCCCACGAAGATCAATCTTAGAGAACCACTTAGCCCCCCTTATGCAAGCAAACAAATCAGTTAGCAAAGGCAACGGATACTGATATTTGACTGTAATTTTATTCAGGAGTCGATAATCAATACAAGGCCTCAGAGAGCCATCCTTTTTAGATACAAAGAAAAAACCAGCTCCTAAAGGAGATGAAGAAGGACGAATGTGTCCCTTTTCCAGGGACTCCTTAATATACTCTCGCATAGCAGCATGTTCAGGTACAGATAAGTTAAACAAACGACCCTTTGGAAATTTACTGCCAGGAATCAGATCTATGGCGCAATCACAATCTCTGTGGGGAGGGAGTGAACCAATTTTTGGCTCCTCAAAAATATCACGATAATCAGACAAAAATGCCGGAATCTCAGAGGGAATAGATGACGAAATGGAAACCAAAGGTATGTCCCCATGAGCCCCCCGACATCCCCAGCTTAACACAGACATTGTTTTCCAGTCAAGGACTGGGTTATGAGATTGTAACCATGGTAATCCAAGCACCAAAACATCATGCAAATTGTACAACACAAGGAAGCGAATCACCTCCTGATGGTCTGGAGTCATACGCATAGTCACTTGCGTCCAGAATTGTGGTTTATTACAAGCCAAAGGCGTAGAATCAATACCCTTCAGAGGTATAGGGACTTCCAGAGGCTCTAAATCAAACCCACAGCGCCTGGCAAAGGACCAATCCATAAGACTCAGAGCGGCGCCAGAGTCCACATAGGCATCCACGGTAATAACTGATAATGAACAAATCAAGGTTACAGACAGAATAAATTTAGACTGTAAAGTGCCAATTGAAATAGACTTGTCAACCTTCCTTGTACGTTTAGAGCATGCTGATATAACATGAGCAGAATCACCACAATAGAAGCATAACCCATTTTTACGCCTATAATTCTGCCGCTCGCTTCTGGACAGAATTCTGTCACATTGCATTTTCTCTGGCGTCTCTTCAGAAGATAGCGCCAAATGGTGCACGGGTTTGCGCTCCCGCAAACGCCGATCAATCTGAATAGCCATTGTCATGGACTCATTCAGACCTGTGGGCGCAGGGAACCCGACCATAACATCTTTAACGGCATCAGAAAGGCCCTCTCTGAAATTTGCCGCTAGGGCGCACTCATTCCACTGAGTAAGAACAGACCATCTACGAAATTTTTGGCAGTATATCTCAGCTTCATCTTGCCCTTGAGATAGGGCTATCAAAGCTTTTTCAGCTTGAATCTCCAAATTAGGTTCCTCATAAAGCAACCCTAAAGCCAGAAAAAACGCATCCACATTGAGCAACGCAGGATCCCCTGGTGTCAATGAAAATGCCCAATTTTGAGGGTCACCTCGCAGCAAAGAGATTACAATCTTAACCTGCTGGACAGGATCTACAGAGGAGTGAGGTCTGAGAGAAAGGAACAATTTACAATTATATTTGAAATTCAGGAACCGAGATCTATCTCCCGAAAACACCTCTGGTGTAGGAATTTTAGGTTCAGACATCGGAGTATGTATAACAAAATCTTGTAAATTTTGAACCTTGGTAGCAAGATTATTTAAACCTACAGCCAAACTCTGAGGGTCCATCTTTAAACAGGTGAGATCAGAGCCATTCAAGGATTAGAAGGAGAGAAAGGCAAAGGCTGTAATTAGAGCTGAAATACAACTGATCCAACTATGGAGCAAGCATAGGGGGGAAAAAAAAAATAAAATCTACAGACTTCTTTTTTCTCTCCTTTCTTCTGCCAATAACTTTAACAGCGGCCGGTCATACTGTCATGATTCCCAATGGCAGGGAAACATCAGAACACAAAAATAACGGACGAGCTCTGGGTGATGGAATCTCGAGCTGATTGTGAGCTAAATCTACCACACAACTAATAGTAGCCAGGGAGCATACCTACGACTTCCTAAATGCCACGCGCCAGCCGGAGGACTAACTACGCCTGGTAGAGGAAGGAACAGACCTGGCTTACCTCTAGGGAAATACCCCAAAAGATGATAGCAGCCCCCCACATGTAATAACGGTGAGTTAAGAGGAAAAGACATACACAGTATGAAAGTAGATTTAGCAAAGAGAGGTCCACTTACTAGATAGCAGAAGGATACAAAAGAGGACTTCACGGTCAACTGAAAACCCTTTCAAAAAACCATCCTGAAATTACTTTAAGACTCCTGTGTCAACTCATGACACAGGAGTGGCAATTTCAGCCCGCAAGAGCTTCCAGCTACAGAGAATAACAAAAACTGCAAACTGGACAAAAGATACAAAACAAAAGGACAAAGTCCACTTAGCTGATCAGCAGACTAGTAGCAGGAACATGCAACCGAAGGCTCTGGTTACAATGATGACCGGCAAGGAAATGACTGGAGAGCAAGGCTAAATAGGAAACTCCCAAACACTGATGGGAGCAGGTGAACTGAGACAGCAAAGCACACACAAGTCACCAGTACCACCAGCAACCACCAGGGGAGCCCAAAAAGCGAATTCACAACAGGTGGGTACAGAAGCCCAGGAATCAAAGTCCCAGGCTAAAACCAGACTAGATGTATAAATGATATGAAAGATCAGAAAAACCATAGATATCTAAAGAGATCCGCAAAGAAAATCACCGTAGTGAGTGTCTGATATACATCTATAATGGCCAATTTCAGTATGAATGTGGTAAACGAAATAAGCATCAGAAACAGAGGGAAATTCACCCATTGTACTCCAATACCAATAATGAACTACAGCAAGTTATTTATTGTGATAGATACTTATAGACATCACCGCCCCAGAATATGGTTAGAGAACCTTACTGCCCAGCAAAATATGGTGAAAGTCACAGCCACCACACAATGAGGACTGTACCGACCAATAATAAACTGGATGTGCTTATAACAGGACTGTTCCTTCATCGGACCTTCTGGGCTCAGGTTAAGTCTTGGTAACCGACCAACTTACCGTACTACAAGGAGACCTGCAGGACAGAGGCCCTGGACTGGGAAAGATCAAACCAATAACAGTTAGTACATGGATAATGGCACAGCATTGGGATGTATGCACATTACTCATCCAGGAGATCACGTCTATTCTAAATCCTTAGATGTCTAATCCCAAGTAAGGGTTGGATATTATTGAAACTAAGGGATACACCATCCGGCAGGTAATATCTCCTGCCATTACCAATGCTGGGCTTCTATTAGAAGCGCTGAAAGAGAAACGTGGATCATCACTCCTGTTTTACTTGATGTTAGACACAGGGAGTCTGGACTCTGAATCAATAAATGTGGTGGTGGTATTAAAAATCTTCCGACACTTGAAATTATTCGAAACTGCATTTATACGAGTCATTAGTCCAGACATTATAAGTATGTCGACTATTTGTCCATATATGCATATTACGCACATACATATCCCAAGAGGCAATCTTCTCAGGAATCTTTATACACCCAGACTGCCATTGTGGGAGTAACCATATTCCATGGCTACAGAAAAAGTAGGTCTCTTCTCCATTACGGAGGGAGATTATCTACTGTGAGGCAGTGAGACTATGGGGTCTTAACAGTAATGCCCTGGATCCAGTTTAATTTATCTTAGGAGCCGTGACTGCTGTAAGAGCCGCGAGTATGGGATCCTCTGCCACACGACAGTACTGCTACTTCACCACAAGGTACAGAAGGCAGTGCTGATGTCCCTGGTAAACATAACGCAACAGACTTATGGGACAAGAATCTGTCTGATTGCCGAATGTAGAGTTTGGGAAGGATCAATAATAACAACAACAATAAACTTTATATAAAGTCAACATATTCCGCAGCGCTTTACAGCTTGACAGTTTCAAACGCAACAGTCATAAGTAACCACCATATAATAATTAAAGCAAAATAAAACGACCCTGCTCGTGAGAGTTCAATCTACAATGAGGCGGGGAAGATACAATGTACAAGTATTAACAATGTTGTATAACAATGATGGCACAGCCATCTTTAGGGGGTGGGGGATAGATGGAGATTGTGTGTGTGTGTGTGTAGCCCATTCACACACACAAAATGACTGATTAGGGAACGTGATAGGCCGCTCTGAACAAATGTGTTTTGAGGGAGTGCCCAAAACTATGCAAATTGTAGATGGTCCTAATATTTTAGGGCAAATCATTCCAAGGAGGAAGGAATCCTTCCTTTCAACTCGTGGGATTTTTCCCATTCCCAGGACAGTAGTATGTCCTTTTATAGGATTATAGGATGTACCAAAATGACATATGTCATCTTTTAAAGCTAATTATGTAATAGACTTGCCTTTAGCACTCAAGGTAGAATCTACCTGACAGATCTGTTCCAAACAGAAGAAATGCAAATTCTACTAAGACAATTCAAGCATATCTGTTTGCTTTACTAAGCCCTGTTGTAAAGAATGAAGTAACAGAAGCTGGATCTGGGTCCAAAACACAAGGACTCCATATCCAGAGTTGCGGCCCAAGACAAAATGTGAAGTGGTAGGCCGATGATACAATGTGCAGCCACACAAGGCACAAGACAGAAGGTCTAACACAGTGGTTCACCGCCAGAGGCGAAAAAAGCACCAAGCCTGACACACAGGGCACTGAAACCCTATGATGCAAAATGATGCATATAAGAACTATGAAGCAATATAATGCAATATGATGTTCAAAGGCACTATTAAGTAATCTGATTCAATACGATGCAATATGATGCAAAGTCACTATGAAGCGCTATAATGCATATAGCAACTATGAAGAAATATGATGCACAAAGGCAATCTGAAGCACTATGATGCATACTCGAACAATGAAGCAATATGATGCATATAGGAATAATGAAGCAGTATGATGCATGAAGTAACTATGACGCGCTATGGTGAATATAGGAACAATGAAGCACTATAATGCATATAGGAACTATGAAGCAATAGGATGCATGAAGTAACTATAAAGCACAATGGTGCATATAGGAACAATGAAGTAATATGCTGTAATATAATGCACAAAGGCAATATGAAGCACTATGGTGCATATAGGAACAATGAAGCAATATGCTGTAATATAATACACAAAGTCACCATGAAGCGCTATGATGCATATAGGAAACATGAAGCAATATGCTGAATCTAATGCACAAAGGCAATATGAAGTGCTATGATGCGTATAGGAACCATGAAGCAATATACTGTAATATAATGCACAAAGGTAATATGAAGAGCTATGATGAGTATAGTAACCATGAAGCAATATGCTGTAATCTAATGCACAAAGGCAATATGAAGCGCTATGATGCATATAGGAACCATGAAGCAATATGCTGTAATATAATGCACAACGGCAATATGCAGTGCTATGATGCGTATAGGAACCATGAAGCAATATGCTGTAATATAATGCACAAAGGCAATATGAAGCGCTATGATACGTATAGGAACCATGAAGCAATATGCTGTAATCTAATGCAGAGAGGCAATATGAAGCGCTATGATGCGTATAGGAACCATGAAGCAATATGCTGTAATCTAATGCACAGAGGCAATATGAAGCGCTATGATGCGTATAGGAACCATGAAGCAATATGCTGTAATCTAATGCACAAAGGCAATATGAAGCGCTATGATGCGTATAGGAACCATGAAGCAATATGCTGTAATCTAATGCACAGAGGCAATATGAAGCGCTATGATGCGTATAGGAACCATGAAGCAATATGCTGTAATCTAATGCACAGAGGCAATATGAAGCGCTATGATGCATATAGGAACCTTGAAGCAATATGCTGTAATATAATGCACAGAGGCAATATGAAGCGCTATGATGCGTATAGGAACCATGAAGCAATATGCTGTAATATAATGCACAAAGGCATTATGAAGCGCTATGATGTGTATAGGAACCATGAAGCAATATGCTGTAATCTAATGCACAGAGGCAATATGAAGCGTTATGATGCATATAGGAACCATGAAGCAATATGATACACAAAGGCAATATGAGCACTATGATGCATATAGGAACAGAGATGCAATATATGATGCAGAAAGGCAATATGAAGCACTCTGATGCATAAAGGAACCATGAAGCAATATGATGCAATATGATACACGAAGTAACTATGAAGCGCTATGATGCATATAGGAACTATAAAGCAATATGATGCCGTATGATAACCCAGAGGCACTCAATATGTTGCATAGATGTACTATGATTCAGTATCATGCACAGAGACCCTCCATATGATGCATAAAAGCAGTATGATGCAGTATTATGCACGGAGGCACTTGATATGATGCACAGAAAGACTAGGGGATGCTTGAAGGTGCCAAAGAAGAGACCAGGCCTACACTTTTAAGCAAAAGAGCAATCTATCAGAGTTCCAGATAAATCTCCACTCTGAACAGTACCTCTCATTTGTCAGACTGACTCCACCCGAAGGAGCTAATTAATGAGCCGCAGCTGGAGGGCAGACTTCATGAAGACAATGTGCTGAATAAACACCTTGTGTCCTCCTACGGACGGAGTAGTTAAGTTGCAAAGAAAAGTGAAACACTTGTTTATTGAACCAAAAAATGGAAAGCATGCTTCAAAAAAAAAAAAAATAAATAAATAAATAAATCAAACCTATGTGCCGGCGCTCCATCACTGTAAGCGCCACGGCCTTCTCCACCACACGACTTTCGGACATAGAGGTGTTTTGCCGGTTGGCGTCCGAGCCGAGAGCCCCCCACCGGGAGGAAGCGGCTCTACCCAGGAGCCCGTCCGCTCGACTGGTCTCTGGGGCTGAGGGACTCCCCACCGGGGAGTTTCCACCCTGGGCTACTTGACAGGGGGAAGGATTGGACCAGCCGCACGATCCCCCTGAGCCCATTGCACAGGCTGACTGTTGGCTGAGGAACCTCTCAAAGAGGAGTCGGCCACGGTCCACTTGACAGGGGTGAGAGGATCCACAGGCTATCTTCGCTCTAGGAGCAACCTCTCATACAACCGTCCCCTGTAGGGACAGGAAAAACACTGGAGGGTGGAGGTGGGAGGGTCCTTTTAACCTCTCTATGATCCTGTCCCGCTATAGGTCAAAGGAAGGACATCCTCCATTGTGCTGTCCTGAGGGACGTAATGGAAAAATATGATTGTTTGGTTGGAGATGTAAGAAAAGATAAAATATTAAAACTGAAACATTCATTGACAACTCAGCAAAATACTTTTGTGAAGCAGAAGCAGCTAAACATTTCATCACTGCGAGCAAGTTTTCAAGTTGCCAAGCTAATAGCGTGCACTGGCAGGCCATTCGTGGAGGGAGAATTTGTTAAAGAGTGCCTTCTTTCTGTCGCCAAAGAGATGTGTCCAGAAAAGTCAGACTTGTTTAGTACAGATAGTCTTTCAGGATCTACAATTACATGAAGGATTGAAGAAATGGGAGACAATTTGCATCAGCATTTGCAAAACTCTGCAAGAAAACTTTCCTATTTTTCCTTGGCACTTGACGAGAGCAATGATGTTCAAGATTCTGCACAACTTCTAATTTTTATTCGTGGGACGAATGACAATTTTGAAGTCATGGAAGAGCTTGCTGCACTGCAAAGCATCAATGTAACAACTACAGGAGAGGATATCTATGAAAAGCTTTCCCAAACTGTGAAGGATTTGGAGCTAGACTGGGCTAAACTAGCCAGTGTGACAACTGATGGTGCGCCTAGCATGGTGGGGTCTAAGAAAGGAGTAATTGCTCGCATTAAACAAGAGATGGACAAACGTAACCATTCTCATCCAATAGCCATACACTGCCTCATCCACCAACAAGTGCTATGTAGTAAATCACTGAAGTGGGACTCTGTTATGAAAATTGTGGTATCTTGTGTTAACTTCATTAGAGCTAATGCACTAAACCACAGACAATTTCAGGAATTTCTGTCTGAGCTAAATGTTGCCTATGAAGATGTTCTGTACCACACAGAAGTCCGTTGGCTGAGTCGAGGCAGAGTTTTGAGACATTTTTATGACTTGCTTCCATAGATTACAGATTTTATGCTGTCAAAAAACAAAGAAGTACCAGAGCTCAGTGATGCAGAATGGAAATGGCACCTCGCCTTTCTGACAGATGTAACAGAGCTACTCAACAGTTTAAATGTGCAACTTCAAGGAAAAGGGAAGCTCATCTGTGATATGCACTCACATGTGAAAGCATTTGAAGTAAAATTAGGCCTCCTTATCAAACAAGTGAAGGAGGAAAATTTCTGCCATCTCCCCTTAACTCAAAATTTGTTAGCAGAAAAACCCATGGTTGCATTTCCAAAAGAAACGTGTGAATTCACTGGAAAAATTGCAAAAGCAGTTCCAATTCAGATTTAAAGAGCTTCATCTCCATGAACAGGACATACAGCTTTTCCGTAACCCATTTTCTATTGACATTGAAAATGTGGATGCAATTTACCAAATGGAACTGGCTGAACTGCAGAATTGTGACTCTCTGAAAGATGCATTCAAGTCAAGCAGCTTGCCTAACTTCTATGCATCTCTCCCCTCTGAGACCTATCCTAATCTCAGGAATCATGCACTCAAAATGGCAACCATCTTTGGCAGCACTTATGTTTGTGAACAGACTTTTTCCAGAATGAAACATCTGAAATCTCCAACCAGATCTAGACTAACTGATGTGCACTTGCATCACTTGTTACGGCTAGCAGTGACAAATATGGAACCGGACATTGACCACCTCATCAGTCAAAAGCAGGCCCATAGTTCCCATTGAAATAATGGTGAGTTTGTTGATTTAAATTTACTAGTTCTTTATTTTGAATATTGTATTTGTTCCCTGAATGTTTTTTTTACTTTAAAATGAGATATGTGTAGTGTACATAGGGATTTTCACAGTTTTTTTTATAGCCCGGCCCTCCAACGGTCTGAGGGACAGTGAACTGGCCCCCTGTGTAAAAAGTTTGGGGACCCCTGGGCATATGATTAGTTATGCAGATTCTTGTCATGTCACTGCATTGTTACTGTCTCGCGCCTAAAAATCTAAATTTCTATTATTTTATTAGTATTTTGTAAATCCACCTTAGGCTTTCAACCAGGACTGTCAGTAAGCCAAACCACGGACTCCTCAATTTCCATGCCTCAGATTCTGACTCTCATTCCAGGACTCTAATTCCACGACTCAGATTCCACAACTCCACACCACTGGTTTACTACTAAGCATTTACATAAAGTGTGGCACAGATTTATCTAAAATGCTAGGTCCTTAGATCAGGAACAGAACAAGACATTTATAGGACATTTCATAACTTTCCCAAATTCTTATTAAAAACTTTACAGCACATCTTGCATTCAACTACTGTACCTAATATCTATATATATGAGGCATCGTGATTACTCGCTAATCCCGCCCCCTGCACAGTAGATCTGCCCCCCCACATCACCACACATGATCCCGCCCCCCACCACCACACAATTCCGCCCCCACCACATCACCACACATAATCCCGCCCACCACATCACCACACATAATCCCGCCCCCCACCACAGATAATCCGGCCCCCCCACCACATTACCACACAAAATCCCGCCCCCCACCACACATAATCCCGCCCCCCACCACATTACCACACACAATCTGCACATCACCATACACAATGCCACCCCCCACCACATCACCACACATAATCCCGCCCCCCCACATCACCAGACATAATCCCGCCCCACCACCACATCACCACACATAATCCCGCCCCCCTACC
Organism: Ranitomeya variabilis; assembly: GCF_051348905.1. NCBI lineage: Eukaryota > Metazoa > Chordata > Amphibia > Anura > Dendrobatidae > Ranitomeya > Ranitomeya variabilis. The sequence goes on along the minus strand of NC_135235.1, from coordinate 116,633,712 downwards.
ACATCACCACACATAATCCCACCCCCCCACATCACCACATAATCCCGCCCCCCACCACATCACCACACATAATCCCGCCCCCCCACCACATCACCACACATAATCCCGCCCCCCCACATCACCACACATAATCCCGCCCCCCCACCACATCACCACACATAATCCCACCCCCCACCACATATAATCCTGCCCCCCACCACACATAATACCACCCCCCACCACATCACCACACATAATCCCGCCCCCCCACCACATCACCACACATAATCCCGCCCCCCCACATCACCACACATAATCCCGCCCCCCCACAACACCAGACATAATCCCGCCCCACCACCACATCACCACACATAATCCCGCCCCCCTACCACATCACCACACATAATCCCACCCCCCCACATCACCACATAATCCCGCCCCCCACCACATCACCACACATAATCCCGCCCCCCCACCACATCACCACACATAATCCCGCCCCCCCACATCACCACACATAATCCCGCCCCCCCACCACATCACCACACATAATCCCACCCCCCACCACATATAATCCTGCCCCCCACCACACATAATACCACCCCCCACCACATCACCACACATTATCCCGCCCCCCGCCACATCACCACACATAATCCCGCCCCCCACATTACCACACATAATCCCAACCCCCACCACATCACCACACATAATCCCGCCCCCCCACATCACCACAGATAATCCGGCCCCCCACCACATTACCACACATAATCCCGCCCCCCACCACATTACCACACATAATCCCGCCCTCCACCACATTACCACACATAATCCCGCCCCCCACCACATTACCACATGAGGCTCCGTCCCCACACATTACCACACGAGGCTCCGTCCCCAAACATTACCACACGAGGCTCCGTCCCCACACATTACCACACGAGGCTCCGTTCCCCCACACTACCACACAAGGCTCCGTCCCCGCACATTACCACACGAGGCTCCGTCCCCACACATTACCACACGAGGCTCCGTCCTCGCACATTATCACACGAGGCTCCATCCCTTCACATTTCCAAATGAGGCTGCGTCCCCACACATTACCACACGAGGCTCCGTTCCCCCACATTACCACACGAGGCTCCTCCCCCCACATTACCACATGAGGCTCTGTCCCCACAAATTACCACACGAGGCTCCGCCCCCCACATTACCACATGAGGCTCCATCCCCACACATTACCACACGAGACTCCATCCTCACACATTACCACATGAGGCTCTGTCCTCACACATTACCACACGAGGCTCCGTCCCCACACATTACCATACGAGGCTCTATCCTCACACATTACCATACGAGGCTCTATCCTCACACATTAACACATGAGGCTCCGTCCCTCCACATTACATGAGGCTCTGTTCCCCCACATTACCACATGAGGCTCTATCCCCCACATTACCACGAGGCTCCGTCCCCACACATTACCACACGAGGCTCTTCCCCCCCACATTACCACACGCAGCACTTCCTTTCTATGTAATTCAACCACTTCAGCCAAGGTAAAAGTGCATTTAATTGCATCCGCATTCTCCCAAACAAAATGAGCCAAGAAGAGTCACCAGGTCCATCTCACAGGCCGCAGGGAAAACTGGACAACGATGCAGTAGCTGATCGACAACAACATCGACAAAATCATAGGATTGGTTATCAACAACGAACACCTGAGCAGATTGATAAGGACAGAGAGAGATATCACAAGGTTTATACCAACCGAGTGACAGAAAGAAGGGAAGCTGATATATATATAACCAGCGTCAACGAAGAAGGAATTTGACACCTGCTGAAGTTGAAAACAACAATGCCTGTCGACGTAAACTGCCACCACCTTCGAGGTATGCAGCAAGAAATCCAGAGAATATACCCAGTGAACACCACGTGGGAAAGAGAGACGTTACGTGTAGTGATTGCGGTGCATCTCACTTTTGGAAAGAAAAATTACACAGTGCAAAGTTTGCGTCATGCTGCGGAAGTGGTACTATACACTTACATGAAGTAAATGAATATCCTCAGCAGTAGGGTTGAGCGACTTTTATTTTTATAGGATCGGGTCGGGTGAAATCGGCCGATCCTATAAAAAAGTCGGGGTCGGGGTCGGCCGAAACACGAAACCCAATGCAGTGCAATGGGATACTATGGTTCCCAGGGTCTGAAGGAGAGGAAACTCTCCTTCAGGCCCTGGGATCCATATTAATGTGTAAAATAAAGAATCAAAATAAAAAATATTGATATACTCACCCTCGGACGCGCCCTGGTACTAACCGGCAGGCTTCCTTCCTAAGAATGAGCGCGTGAATGACCTGCGGTGACGTCGCGGCTTGTGATTGGTCGCGAGCGGTCACATGGACAAGCCGCGACGTCATCTAAGGTCCTTCACGCGCTCATTCTTAGGAAGGAAGGCTGCCGGAAAGAAGCAGGGCGCGTCCGAGGGTGAGTATATTCCTATTTTTATTTTGATTCTTTATTTTACACTTAAATATGGATTCCGATACCGATTCCCGATATCGCAAACATATCGGAACTCGGTATCGGAATTCCGATACCAGATTCAGAAGATCGCCGACCTCATGGCCGACCCCACACATTGGTCGGGTCGGGTTTCATGAAACCCGACTTTGCCAAAAGTCGGCGACTTCTGAAAATGGCCGACCCGTTTCGCTCAACCCTACTCAGCAGTTTCAAGCATGGTTAACTGAAGATACGAACGAGGCAAAAAAAATTATTTTAAGTTAATTTACCACCTGCGTAAGCGCTATTGAATGTTGTCATTATTTACTTTAGTTTAATCACCAGCAGCGTTAATTAGATAGCAATGAGCGTGCCGAGCGTTAGCTGGCTGGAAACAGCTAGTATTATATATTTTAGGAGTTGGAGTCGGACCATTTTATACTGACTCGGACTCCACCAAAATGGACACCGACTCCGACTCCACGACTTCACCTTCGACTCCACAGCCCTGCTTTCAATACTGCCTAAGTCCTTCTGAGCATGCTCTCAATCAGATTCAAGTACGTCTTGACTAAAATCTGATCACACGTCTCTTCTATACGCTCCCAAAGTTGGTGCATACTGGTCAACTAACTTGGGTTACATGGGTAACTTGGCTTGTATACAGCTTTTCCTTCAATTCTATTAAAAAAAATTTGATTGGTTCGAGGTCTGGGGACTATCCAGCACCTCTACTTCACTGTTATTGCACCATTCCTTCGCTAATCTTTACGAATGCTTCAGATCGTTGTCCTGCTGGAACACTATGTTGTCATTTTCGTACCAATAGTACTCGAGTGTGTTAAGTAACTCATCTTGTAGGATACCCACATATAGCTCAGCATTAAGACTACCATCAATCCCTGTCAAGTATCCCAACACCTTTGGCTGTGAAACAACCCCATATCATCTGTCTTCCTCCATCAGTTCCTTCAATTTTGTGATCCATTAGCCCCTCTTTCCCTTGTTTCTTCCAGACCCATTTAAAGGGAACCTGTCACCCCCCCAGGCATTTGTAACTAAAAGAGCCACCTTGTTCAGCACTAATGCTGCATTCTGACAAGTTGGCTCTTTTAGTTCTTGGTGCTGTAACTGCAGAAATAATCGCTTTTGCAATTTGTCCAAAATACCTTGAAACAGTCCTGGGGGCAGGTCTTTCCCCCCCTAATGCAGACACAGCACCGCCGTCACTCATACCCTCTTGGCGCCGCCTCCTCAGCGTTGTTTTGAACTGTCCCGGCACCTGCGGTTATGTTATGCCTTGGGCATGCGCAGTTGGCCCTGCCCGTCTTCTGACTTCATTTGATGTCTATCTGACTGCGCCTGTGCGGCCGCGCTGCCCGAGATTCCGCCCCGCAGTGTTTTCTGATTTATTCACACTGCGGGGCTGGGATCCCTGGGCATGCACAGTGCATATCTTCGCCTCTCACTCATCTCCCTCCGCCTTCTTCAGACTGTGCGGCGTCAGCTGATCCCTAATCACCGAGGCATCGCATGGAACCTTCCCAAATGCGATGCCACAGCGATTAGGGATCAGCTGACATCTGCATTGGGGGGGAAAGACCTGCCCCCAGGACTGTTTCAAGGTATGTTGGACAAATTGCAAAAGCGATTATTTCTGCAGTTACAGCACCAAGATCTAAAAGAGCCACCTTGTCAGAATGCAGCATTAGTGCTGCACAAGGTGGCTCTTTTAGTTACAAACGCCTGGGGGGGTGACAGGTTGCCTTTAATGCCACAAGAGCCTAGTCTATTGATTTTCATCTCATCGCTCCAAATCACCAGTTTCCAATCTGTTTGCTTTTCGTATTTTTTTCGTAAACTCAAGCAAACACTTCTTATGAAGATATTCTTCACCTTTTTTTTGGCCTCCATTCCAGACAGGGCTTGCATGGACCTCTGTGATCTCACTATTTTGAAGCATACGAGCCACCTCCACTGCAATGTTTGTTGCTCTAGAACGGCTAGACCTTGTGATCAGCCGACTTGTTGACTTTGATATTTTACCTGGACATCCACCTCTTGGCTTTTGAATGGATGGGCTGACATAATTTCGTATTCTGACAACTGTCATGGTGCATGATGCAATTTGCCAATTTTCTTGGCCGAGTGACCGCTATTGATGATCTGAATGATGCTGTTTCTCTAGTCTTCAGAAATCTTCTTCATGGCTGCTTCTCAATTTGAACCAGTGACTTTTTGCTTGGGAATCAACCTAATAGCACACTGAGCTATTAGGGAATGTGAGAACAGGTTGTAGTTTGTTGCATACAGGAAGGAAAATATTTTTTCACCATCAGGACAAAACAGTAACAATGCAGTGACATGAGAAGAATCTGCATAACTAATCATATGCTAAATAGTTGCAAGTCAAATGTATGTATGAGATAGCAAAGATTATTCTCTATAAAATGATGGTAGTTTCACATTCAAATCTGTAGTGGATAGTGAGATATTGATATTGCCCCGAAATTCAAAAGTCGAAAACATTGTTACCCTTTTTTGCTTCTCAGTGTATCCATTGATTGTTTTGACATTGAATTATTCACCGTGCCCTTTTGATGTCCCTGCTCTGGGTTGGAGATGGCCGTCTATGTAGCGGCAATTATTTTCACCCATTTGTTAGTACCTCTTTGATAATGATGATGTACACGTAAAGTATTTGGTCTTCCATAAACTGTCGTCTCCACACTAGAGTCATTTTCTACAGAGGACAATGCTTCCAGGTGTGTAGTGATACTGGATTTTTATTCACCTAATACATATCAGTCTTTATTCTTTTCAATAAAGGAGAATCAATAACCCTCACAAGCATAATGGTTACACTTCCGAAGTGGCACTTTAAGCTCAATGGTTACACAGTGAACAGCCACTTTAAGTACAGTGCTGTGAAAAAGTATTTATACCCTGTGACCTTTTCCACCATCTATTTTACGTTACACCCACAAACGTACATTTATTTTATTGTGATTTTATATGATATACCAACACAAAGTAGCAAGCATTTGGGAACAGGAAAGGAAATAACATATGGTTTCCTAAATATTTAAAAATATAAATCTGAAAATTGTGACGTGCATTTCTATTCAGCAACCTCTGAGTCAATATTTTGTAGGACCACCTTTCTCTGTAATTACTGCTGTCTTTTGGGGTATGACTGTACCAGCTTTGCACATCTAGAGGCTAACACTTTTAATGATTCTTCTCTGCGGACTAGCTCTAGCTTAGTGAGATTGGATGGAGAGTATCTGTGAACAGCAATTATCAGATATTGCCACATATTCTCAATGGGAATAAGGTCTGGAACGCTTCCTCACCACAATCACTGACCCTTCTATACAGGTATAGTCTTATGAGGTTACTGCTATTATTTTATTGGTAGAGTCTCATGACAACTTTAAATAATAACCTTACTTCTCTTTCAACCGTGACCACGTATGTTCTGAGCATTTATGCACATGCACTTTGTTAAACTACACGGGTTGCTCATTGACATATATCTATACATTCTCTGACACTACCCAGGTCTATTGGTATATCTCAGTGACAACATTCTGTCTGGATACTTAGGCACCAGCAAATTAGGTCTATGTCAGTGCACTTGTGCACTTTACACTATCTCCTTAACAACAATTGCACTTATTTTTATTTACCGTATTTTCTGGTGTATAAGACGACTGGGCGTATAAGACGACCCCCAACTTTTCCATATAAAATATGGAATTTGGGATATGCCCGCCGTATAAGACGGGGGTCATCTTATACGCCCAGTCATCTTATACGGCATGTGGTTCTCAGGGTCTGGAGGAGATTAGACTCTCCTTCAGGCCCTGGGATCCATATTCATGTAAAAAATAAAGAATAAAAATAAAAAATATGGATATACTCGCCCCTCTGATGAACGCTGGCTGTCACCGCTGCGTCTGCCTCCGTTCCTAAGAATGCAGTGAGTGTAGGACCTGTGATGACGTCACTGTCTTGTGATTGGTCGCGTGACCAGTCACCTGACCGCTCACGTGACCGCGGCGTCATCGAAGGTCCTTCACACTCTGCATTCTTAGGAACGGAGACAGACGCTTGCAGCAGTGACAGCCAGGGGCCGTCCGAGGGTGAGTATATCCATATTTTTTATTTTTATTCTTTATTTTTTACATGAATATGGATCCCAGGGCCTGAAGGAGAGTCTTCTCTCCTTCAGACCCTGGGAACATCCAGGATCGCTCCCTGCACACGCCGTACCCGGCGTATAAGACGACCCCCCGACTTTTGGGACAATTTTTAGGGGTTAAAAAGTCATCTTATACGCCGGAAATTACGGTATTTATAATTTTTTAATACCAGTATCTATACAATTGTGCCACAGTCATTATATTGAGATATACTTACCTTTGTGATAGTTACTTGGAATTGCATCTGCTGTTCTATCTGGTTATTTTTCCCGCCCCATTATAATGTTATCCTTGATCAATAAAGTTATATATTTTTATGTCACACTCACCTTAGACTCTTACTGGTTTTTTTCCTTCCTTTTGTATTTCACGTTTATACCGATGAGTCTTTAATTGGTCCTTAATACACATGTGGCGGAAGTAGGGAACGTTCCCTCATATTAGTGTTATTTTGTCCAAATTTCTGTACTACTTTCATATGTATTTAAATTTTACTTTTGTGTTTTTTTCAATAGTTCTAGCTTAGTGAGATTGGATGGAGAGCATCTGTGAACAGCAATTTTTTGAAGTTTTGCCACAGATTCTCAATGGGATTTAGGTCTGGAAATTGACTGGTCCATTCAAACAAATCAATATGCTTTAATCTAAACCATAACATTGTAGATGGAGGTATGTTTAGGGCTATTGTCCTGCTGGAAAGTGAACTTATGCCACAGTCTCAAGCCTTTTGCAGGCTCTAACCGGTTTTCCTCCGGGATTAGCCTGTATTTAGTTTCATTTCGCTTTCAATAAACTCTGACAGCTTCCCTGTCACTGCTGAAGAAAAACATCCCCATAGCATGATGCTGTCACCACCATGTTTGACTGTGGGGATAAAGTTTTCATGGTGATGTGCAGTGTTAGATTCCTGCCACACATAGTATTTTGCATTTCACCCAAAAAGTACTACTTTGGTTTCATCTGACCAGAGCAGCTTCTTCTACATGCTGTGTCCCCTATATGGCTTTTATGTAAACTGCTAACGGGACTTCTTATGTCTTGCTTTAAAAAATGGCTTCCTTCTTGCCATTCTTCCATAAATGCCAGATAAGTGGAGTAAACGATTAATAGTTGTCCTGTAGGCAGATTCTCTCACCTGAGGTGTGGATCTCTGCAGTTGGGCCTCTTGGCTGCTTCTCTAATTAGTGATCTCCTTGTTTGGGATGTCAGTTTATGTATATAGCGATATCTTGCTAGGTTTGCAGTTGTGCTAGACACCATTTATGTGGTATAACATGAAAAAATGCAGAAAAGTTCACGAGTAGTGTTGAGCGATACCGTCCGATACTTGAAAGTATCGGTATCGGATAGTATCGGCTGATACCCGAAAAGTATCGGATATCGCCGATACCGATACCCGATACCAATACAAGTCAATGGGACACCAAGAAGCCGCGACGTCATCTAAAGACTTTCAAGCGCTTGAAAGACCTTAGATGACGTCGCGGCTTGTGATTGGTCGCGTGGCGGTCACGTGACCGCTCACGCGACAAATCACAGGCCGCGACGTCATCTAAGGTCTTTCAAGCGCTCATTCTTAGGAATGGAAGCTGCCGGTTACATCGGTAAGGTCCAGGCTGCGTCGGAGAGGTGAGTATATCAATATATTTTTTTTTTATTCTTTATTTTACACATTAATATCGATCCCGATACCGATTCCCGATATCACAAAAGTATCGGATCTCGGTATCGGAATTCCGATACAGCAAATATCGGCCGATACCCGATACTTGCGGTATCGGAATGCTCAACACTATTCACGAGGTATGAATAATTTTTCAAAATACTGTGTAATGGTACAAAATGGCACAAAACTTAAACAATCTTTGGTTGTGACACTATGTTTAGGTGAGCTTTTATTGGTGACTTTCAATTTATCAAACTTATGGTTTACATGTATACCCTGTTGATTGGCTTCACTTCTCACGTCTGTCTCTCACTTTTTCTCAGGTCTCTGACTTGTGGGGCCTCCCAAACAGCTTACAGGAAGACTCACTTCTCCATCTACCTTATATCCCAATGCTGGGACCCTGCTCACCAATACAACCTGCTTGCCAATGCAGCCGCCACTTATAGGTACAGTAACTTACTGCTCTGCACAGAAAACTATGGAGTAACTTCCAAGGGAAGCACTCAGCAACTAAAGGTCATATCACACTACAAGCTCACACTGAACTCATGAAAGTTTGACAAAACTACTCCTTGATATAGTACATGTCTTTCATGCCCTACAGCAAACTGAGAGACAGCATTCCTACATCATGCCACACTACGTCCCTCTTTTACATCTAACTTATTCATGTTTAACCCTGAAAGACATTATTTCAACCCTAAAATGTATACTCTTAATGTATTTTTTCCTTTTACTTTCTCTGGAAAGATATTGTTTCTTAACAAAGTGACCTTGTAAAGATTTACTGATAATTTATAAAAATCCACTAGCCCTGCCAAAAGCTGTGTCAACTACTAAGAGCTATTGATTTTGTGTAGTGTTATAGACAGGAAGTTGTGTGGCTGAAAGAGAAGATGGGAGCTGTGAGGACATAGTTCTGTAAATTTGATAACAGTCATTGCGATAAGGATCCATTGCATAACAACAAATCTCAGTCACATGCCAATAAAAATTAATGAATGTGACATATAATACAATATGGAGATAAATATAAAAAAATGATTTTCTTCTGGAGTATTCTTCCACTAATTAGTTAAGCTCTTGTAAGGTAAGGGTACCAGTTCTCCTTGTGGAGATCTATATGGTATAAGTAGAATTAAAGGAAATATTCCCCCACACTTATATGGTGGGGCTCACTGGTGGTGGACTAATAGATGGATCTGGACCTCCTCCAAACATCCAGATGATTATTTTTTTTTTAAGTGCAGTACTCTTTGGTGTGATTTACTTCATTCTTGATATGAAACCCCATTATAAGATGTAGTAAAAGACAGGATGCTGATCATTCTATGGAATCAAGTGTATTCTCATTCATAGGGAGGTTGTCTTGGATTGACACAAGTAATCAATGTATGATTATTGGGAGTTCAACACACAGCACACCCACTGATTAGCTGTGTCATGTAACTTGACTTGAGAACTATATAGAATTGTGTTATAATGGTATTATTGCTATTTTGCTTTATGAGGTTTCTCCTATCTCTTTCCCTCTAGGCAGAGCCATATTTGGCCTTCATGCTGCAATAGGTAAGTCAGAATAAGACATCATTCAGATGTTTGTGTTGCACGTATGCATTCTATCTGTGTTTTCATGGATACAACTTCCTATTATAGTCTATAGGGCTGTTCACATATTCATATTTTTTTCACTGACCGTGTGCCCATGCAAAACCCATGGAGACATGTCCATTTTTTTACTATATGATGGATGAAAAGGGACACTACAAGTCTATAGGTCCGGAAAAAAATGTACAGCATAATGAAGGGCATCCATGTGTGCAATCCGTGTGCTGTCAGCAAAGTGAACACTCCTGTGTATGAGAGATGGCGAAGAGAGTTCCTGGCTGAAGAATAGTTCAGCCAATTGTTCAGCTGGCAGCTATCTAAGGCCTTCTTCACACATCTTGGTGATTCTTGAACAGGAAAAAATAGTACTGGTGAGATCCGTGGTTCGTGTCTGTGTGTACGTATGTAACATCAATGTGCCATCCGTGTGTACGTGTTTGCTGTTCATGTGTCTGTGTATCATTGAAATCAGCATGACCAGGAGACAATGATGGGAGTTGTACTCAGCAGCAATTGTGTAACTCCTGTGTAACTTAAGGAATTAAATAAAAAAACGGCGTGGGCTCCTGCAAAATTTTCATAACCAGCAGAGGGAAAGCCCACAGCTGGGGGCTGATGTTAATAATCTGAGACAAGAGACAATATTCTATAAGGTTCCCAAGCTATTTTTAAGAGCTCCCAGCTATTTGCTTAGCCTTTACTGGTGAATTTACAGGGGACCCCAGAAAAAAAATGACGTAGGGTCTCCTTATAAATCCAAACCAGCAAAGGCTAAACAGACAGCTGTGGGATGATAATAATAGCCTGGGGAGGGGGCCAGAGATATTGCCCCCTCAGGCTACCAACATCAGCCCCCAGCCGCCCAAGAAATGGCGCATCCATAAGCGCCAAATCTGGAGCTTCACGTTGCTCTTCCATTCATACCATTGTCTGTGTGAAAATACAATGAGTGTGTGTGTCCATATTTGCGGCAATAAAAAACGGACCGTATACGGACACAAAAATCAGACGTGTGTAGAAGGCTTAAAGTGTATGGGGGCTTTAGTCAAACCCTGTATTTTTAGTCTTGTACAGCAACCTGACCAGAAAATTATCTATTTTCAAGTTTAGTGCAGTGATCAATGGCAATGGCAGGTCAGCCCCTGACATATATACTTGTATGGAATAAGATAACAACCCCTAGTGTGACATTGTAAATGGTAAAGAAAGATGGAGTTGTTACCAGCCATCATTAGACTAAGGCCATACAGGAAACACAGTACTGAGATGCAGACTATAGCACTAAAAGGGTGCATTTCCACGGTCCAGATTGACGCTTTGGACAGTTGATTCTGGATGTGTTCATTGCACAGATCTGGAATCGCTGCACACAATACATAGGACCCTGTTATTCACCTTGCGGCGACGGAGCGTCGCCGCAAGGTAAACAGACATGCTGCTTTCTAAAAAGATGTGCCTCGTGTCCGTAAACGCAGGGCCGCCGGATGCGTGTTCACACGCATAGTGGAGATGGGATTTCATAAAATCCCCTCCACTATGCTGTAACATCTAAACATGGCGGGTTGAACGCTGCGGTTGTACGCAGCAGCGTTCAATCCGCATCTAATCCGGATGTAATCCGGCCTGTGGACACATACCCATAGACATTTAAAGAGTGCCTGTAATATAAATTTGGTAGATTTTTTATGTTTTTGTATCTTTTATTCGGGGCAGATATGTAGGTGTTTCAGGACTTGGATCTCCACTGATCTCTTCAAAATTTATGAGCCTAAAACTAATACAAAATCTCCCAATCTATATTTCCAGACCACCCACTACTATGTTTTAGGCAGCCACCAAATCTAAGAAGCATCATTGTCAGAAGCTGCATGTCATCTCCAACAGCTACAGGAACCTTTTCTTGCAACCAGCAAAAAATGTAAAACATGTCCATTTATAATGACCACGGACAAGATAAAGATCCCCAACTCACATCAGGACTACAAGATCCCAGGTACTTGCAGCAGCATCACATTTAATGTGGTGTACCTAATTATATGTACCAAATGTCCAGCTGGGGGTCTGTATGTAGGGGAGACAGGGTAAAAACTGAGAACAAGGATGAATTCTCATCGCCACATAGTAAAAGATAAAAGAATGGATCTACCTGTGGCCAAACATTTTTTGTCTCCCTGATCAGAGCACCATGGACATGAAATTACTTGTATTAAAAGGTAACTTCAAATCTCAGAAAGACAGAAGATTCTGGAGTATAAGTCATGACAACCTGTGACACACTTAGTGCAGGAATTAATGTGTCGCATGGATTTATGTCTTTTTACATTAATTAAGGAATTTGTTCCTCAAACCTTGTGGGGGTACACAGAACCAGACTTCAATCAGAGGACAATAAAACTGTCACTCTCCTTATCTGTGAACTGTTCCATTATTTATGGCCACAACTGTTTATCCCTCTCCCATAATGATAGTTCTGCTTCACGTCACTGCCTTATCTATTGCATTGTTTTTGTGCTGTGCTGTATATTAATATATGATTAGTGTTGAGCGATACCTTCCGATATCGGAAAGTATCGGTATCGGAAAGTATCGGCCGATACCGTCAAAGTATCGGATCTAATCCGATACCGATACCCGATCCCAATGCAAGTCAATGGGACGAAAATATCGGAATTAAAATAAACCCTTTCTTTCCTTGTAGGTTCATTCTACATGAAGGAAAACAACTAAGAATAATGTAGGATGTATTGGGGGAGGTGGCGGAGACATTAAAGGCACAGAGGTTTAGCCCAATCAAATAGAATAGCAGGATTTTTATTTTTTTTTATGACGTTCAGCGTTAGAAAGATTTTGACTGTTATTTTTTTTTTTTGTCAGATATTGATGTTTCACTACTTCCACGCCCTTCACCTTCTTTTTACTTCTCCCACACTTTCTTCTTCATTATCCTCATCATCAGCTTCTTTGACATCAACTTCTTCACCTTATTCATCTTCTTCTTCATCTTCTACCTATTATTTTTTTTGTTACATTGTTCATATTCTTTTTATTTTACTATTATCTTCTTCATATTCTACTTCTTCATCATATTCTTATTTGTGACAGGCATTCCCGTAGTTGTTATCTATAAAAGTTTGAAGATTACACCTTCCGTTCTGCCTGTCACAAAACAGTTACATTTGTCCGCGTTCAGTTTGGCCTGCAGCATCAGGCTTTATCCAGGGGCACCACGAGGAGGAACGGACTCACCCCCATACACTGCTTAGTCTTCTTCTGCTTATAATTTAGATAATATCTTTTGCTCTGATATTTAGTGTTATGCTTAATGTTCTTCTGCTCTTTGTTCTGCAGCCTCTTGTTCTTCTGCTTCTCGGTCTTCCAGGTCGTCGTCGTCTCCAGGGTCGTCGTCTCCGGGGTCGTCGTCATCGGGGTGGTCTTCAGGGTCATCGTCTCCAGGGTCATCGTCATCACGGTGGTTGTCGTCTCTGGTGTCGTCGTCATCTTAGGGGTGGTCTTCCGGGTCATCGTGTTTAGTCTCTTGAACTTGGAAATGTAGCAGAAGGTACAAGAAGGCTGAGAAAATGCCGAGAAACAGCTGATGGAACTGGAACTCGGATGGCTACCCGAAGGTCCAAGAGCCAATGGAACTACCGAGGACCAGCTGACGTTACTGGAACCCGGTTACTAAGCAGGAGGTACCCGTGCCTGAAAGCACTACCAAGGACCACCTGACGTTGGTGGAACTCGGATACCCAGAGGGAGGCACCTAAGCCAAAGGCTCTGCCCGGAACCAGCTGACGGTACTGGAACCAGGATGGGGAGCAGAAGGTACAAGAGCAAAAGACACTGCCGAGAACCAGCTGACGGTGCTGGAACCCGGATGGGTAGCCGAAGGTCCAAGAGCCAATGGAACTACCGAGGACCAGCTGACGTTACTGGAACCCGGTTACTAAGCAGGAGGTACCCGTGCCTGAAAGCACTACCAAGGACCACCTGACGTTGGTGGAACTCGGATACCCAGAGGGAGGCACCTAAGCCAAAGGCTCTGCCCGGAACCAGCTGACGGTGCTGGAACCAGGATGGGGACCTATTCAAGCTTGTCTTCCTAGAGCCCCAACTAGCAGTGTTGGAGCAAAGGGTCAGCAGGAGGAGGAGAGGGAGCAGAGTGTAGGCCGAAGCCTGCACTGGCGGCAGCTTTGGGTCTGTTGTGTCTGCGTGGCAGTTGCAGGACACGTTGCCGGCTGCACAGCAGGGGAACAGCTGGCGGTGCTGAACCCCACTGACACATTGGCGAGGTGTTTGGCTCTGTGCAGCCAGCACATCTGGGCCCCAACTGGCGGTGTTAGAGCCCAGGGTCATCAGGAGGAGGAGAGGGAGCGGAGTGTAGGCCGAAGCCTAATTGAACCAATTTCAAAGGTAACCTTAAACCCCCCCCTCAGGTGTTCCAAACTAGAAGAGCCACAGCTTATGCAGCAGTAGTGCTGCACAAGTCAAAGGTTGCTCTTTTAATTTTTCTCCTTGCACACGCTGAATGAAACACGTATAACATTTAGCCCTTTATACAGTCAAACTGTGTTGGAGGCGCGAGTTCCCTTCGTAATGAGACGCAGCACAGATGTCAAGAATCCCACCTTGGTGCTGGGTGCAGCCTCCTGAGCGTTGTTATTTGCTGTACAGGAGTCTGCGCTGTCGTGTTATCCCTTGGCCTAGCGCTGTTAGCGCTGCCCATCTTCTGACATCATTTAATGTCGGCCGGTGCGGTTCGCGATGACCATGAATCCCAGCCCCGCAGTGTCTTAACATTGTTAAAACACTGCGGGGCTGGGATTCATGGCCTGGCGCAGTACATATGTTCGCCTCTCACACTCGGGTCCTTACACCCGCTTCAGACTGTGCGGCGTCAGCTGATCCCTTATCGCATGCCACGGCCATGAAGCCGCACAGTCTGAAGAAGGCGGAAGGAGATGAGGGACAGGTGAACTTATGCACTGCTCATGCCCATCAATCACACCCTCGCAGTCCAAATAAATAAGACACCAAGGGGCGTTGTGTGGGTCAGGGCGGCCGCAGAGGCGCAGGCAGCCAAACAATGATGCCAGAAGACGGGCAGCGCTACCAAGGGGGTTGCAGCGTGTCATTACAAAGGAAAGTCACACCTCCGGGACGGTTAAATGGTCACACAGAGGACACATTTTAGACGTGTTTTCAGTTCCACATGTGCGAGGAGAATACGTTTATGAGCCACCTTGCACACATGCAGCATTACTGCTGTACAAGGTGGCTGGAAAACATACAAACGCCTGGGGGAGGGGGGACAGGTTCCCTTCAATTTCAGTTCTTGTGTCTGCGTGGCTGTTGCAGGACACGTTGCCGGCTGCACAGCAGGGGAACAGCTGGCGGTGCTGAACCCCACTGACACATTGGCGAGGTGTTTTTCTCTGTGCAGCCAGCACTTCTGGACAGCAACTAGCGGTGTTGGAGCCCGGGCTCTGCAGGTGGAGCAGAGTGTAGGCCGCAGCCTGCACTGGAGCAAGTTGAAAGGGAACCTTTAACCCCCCCCAGGCGTTTGTAGCTGAAAGAGCCATCTTGTACAGCACTAATGCTGGAAAAGGTAAACTTAGCTCTTTTAATTATGGTCCTTGCACATGCTGAACCTAACACTTTTGAAATGTGTCCCCTCACACGGTTAAATCGTCCGGTCGGTGGAACTTTCCTTTGTCATGTGACGCAGCACAGCCGTCATTCTTACCCCCTTGGCGCCGTGCGCCTCCTCCTCAGCGTTGTTTGAATCTGTCCCGGAGTCTGCGCTGTTATGTTATCCCTTGGCCAGGCACACTTAGCGCTGCCCGTCTTCTGACATCATTTGGTGTCAGGATGGCTGCGCCTGTGCGGCCGCGCTGGACGAGATCCCGCCTTGCTGTGTCATCTAATGTAATCACTCTGCGGACCTGTGATCCATGGGCATGAGCAGTGCATATCCTCGCCTCTCACTCCACTCCCTACGGCTTCTTCAGACTGTGCGGCGTCACGGCCGTGGCATGCTATTAGGGATCAGCTGACAGCGCACAGTCTGAAGAAGGCGTAGGGAGATGAGTGAGAGGCGGAGGTTCAGATATGCACTGCTAATGTCCATGGATCACAGGTCCGCAGTGGGATTAAATCAGAAGACACTACGAGGCGGGATCTCGTCCAGCGCGGCCGCACAGGCGCAGCCATCCTGATACCAAATGATGTCAGAAGACGGGCAGCGCTAAGTGTGCCTGGCCAAGGGATAACATAACAGCGCAGACTCCGGGACAGATTCAAACAACGTTGAGGAGGAGGCGCACGACGCCAAGGGGGTAAGAATGACGGCTGTGCTGCGTCACATGACAAAGGAAAGTTCCACCGACCGGACGGTTTAACCGTGTGAGGGGACACATTTCAAAAGTGTTAGGTTCAGCATGTGCAAGGAGCACGACGAAAAGAGGCACTTTTTCCCTTTGCATCATTACTGCTGCACAAGGTGTCTCCTTCAGTAACAAACACCTGGGGGGGGGGGGACAGGTTCCCTTAAATTTAACTTGTTGTGCCAGGACACGTTGCCGTATACACAGCAGGGGAGCAGCAGGCATTACTGAACCCCACTAACACATTGGCGAGGTGTTTGGCTCTGTGCGGACAGCACTTCTGGACGGCAACTAGCAGTGTTGGAGCCCAGGGACAGGAGGAGGAGGAGGAGGTGGAGGAGATAGGAGGGATTGCCACACACACAGCTGGGGAACAGCTGACGTTACTGAACCCCAATAACAGAGGAGGGACTGTTGGGACTGTGCGGACAGCACTTCTGGACGGCAACTAGCAGTGTTGGAGCCCAGGGACAGGAGCAGGAGGAGGAGGTGGAGGAGATAGGAGGGATTGCCACACACACAGCTGGGGAGCAGCTGACGTTACTGAACCCCAATAACAGAGGAGGGACTGTTGGGACTGTGCGGACAGCACTTCTGGACGGCAACTAGCAGTGTTGGAGCCCAGGGACAGGAGGAGGAGGAGGAGGTGGAGGAGATAGGAGGGATTGCCACACACACAGCTGGGGAACAGCTGACGTTACTGAACCCCAATAACAGAGGAGCGACTGTTGGGACTGTGCGGACAGCACTTCTGGATGGCAACTAGCAGTGTTGGAGCCCAGGGACAGGAGGAGGAGGAGGAGGTGGAGGAGATAGGAGGGATTGCCACACACACAGCTGGGGAACAGCTGACGTTACTGAACCCCAATAACAGAGGAGGGACTGTTGGGACTGTGCAGACAGCACTTCTGGACGGCAACTAGCAGTGTTAGAGCCCAGGGACAGGAGGAGGAGGAGGAGGAGGTGGAGGAGATAGGAGGGATTGCCACACACACAGCTGGGGAACAGCTGACGTTACTGAACCCCAATAACAGAGGAGCGACTGTTGGGACTGTGCGGACAGCACTTCTGGACGGCAACTAGCGGTGTTGGAGCCCAGGGACAGGAGGAAAAGCAGAGGAACACAATGCAGGCCGAAGCCTGATTGGAGAAAGTCGAAAGGGAACCTTTAACCCCCCCCCCCAAGGCGTTTGTAGCTGAAAGAGCCAGCTTGTGCAGCACAAAAGATGCAAAAGGAAAAGGTGGCTCTTTTCATTATGCTCCTTGCAAACACAGAACTAAACACTTATAAAATGTGTCCCCTGAAACCGTGAGACCGTCCCGGAGGTGGGACTTTCCTTCGTAATATGACGCAGCACAGCCGTCATTCTTACCCCCCCCGGCTCCGTGCCACGGCTCCTCAGCGTTGTTTGATTCCGTCCCGGAGCCTGCGCTGTTATGTTATCCCTTGGCCAGGCACACTTAGCGCTGCCCATCTTCTGACATCATTTGGTGTCAGGCTGGCTGCGCCTGTGCGGACGCGCTGGCCGAGAGCCCGCCTCGCAGTGTCGTCTAATGTAATCCCACCGCGGGCCTGGGATCCATGGCCATGCGCAGTGCATATCCTCGCCTCTCACTCCCCTCCCTACGGCTTCTTAAGACTGTGCGGTCTCACGGCCGTGGCATGCTATTAGGGACCAGCTGACACCGCACAGTCTGAAGAAGCCGTAGGGAGATGAATGAGAGGTGGAGGTTCAGATATGCACTGCGCATGTCCATGGATCTCAGGCCCCCAGTGGGATTAAATCAGAAGACACTGCGAGGCGGGCTCTCGGCCAGCGCGGCCGCACAGGCGCAGCCATCCTGACACCAAATGATGTCAGAAGACGGGCAGCGCTAAGTGTGCCTGACCAAGGGATAACATAACAGCGCAGGCTCCGGGACGGAATCAAACAACGCTGAGGAGCCGGGGCACAGCGCCAAGGGGGTAGGAATGACGGCTGTGCTGCGTCATATTACGAAGGAAAGTCCCACCTCCGGGACGGTTTTACGGTATCAGTGGACACATTTTATAAGTGTTAAGTTCTGCGTGTGCAAGGAGCTAAACAAAAATAGCTACCTTTTCCTTGTGCAGCATTACTGCTGCACAAGGTGGCTCTTTCAGTAACAAACGCCCTGGGGGGGGGGGGGACAGGTTCCCTTACATTTCAGTTGTTGTGTCAGCATGGTGGTCGCAGGACACATTGCCGGCTACACAGCTGGGGATCAGCTGACGTTACTGAAACCCAATAACACTGGGTCGTATGTTTTGACTGTGCAGACGGCACTTCTGAGCCTCAACTGGCGGTGTTGGAGCCCAGGAATTAAAGTTCAGGTGGTAGAAAGATGAACACAACAGGAGACCTGGATAACGTAGACAGTGACCTAATTATTTAATCAGGAAGAGGAGTGGCAAATTCCTGCGAGATCCAGGCCTTGTTCATTTTCAGGAAAGTAAGCCGGTCAACGTTATCGGAGGATAGTCGCATGCGACGGTCAGTTAGTACACCACCTGCAGCACTAAAGACACGTTCCGATAATACACTAGCCACAGGGCAAGCCAGCACCTCCAATGCATACTGGCTTAGCTCTGGCCATGTATCCATTTTTGAGACCCAAAACTTGAAAGGGGAAGAGCCGTCTGGGAGTACAGCAAGAGGGCAAGACATGTAGTCTGTCACCATCTGACGGAACCGTTGCCTCCTGCTGACTGGAGCCGTCTGTGATGGTGTAGACTTTTGTGGCGGGCACAGAAAACTGTGCCACAGTTCGGCCATACTGGTCTTGCCTTGGGCAGAGGCACTGCTTCTGCTCCCTCTTTGTGCAGAGCCTCCACCACTGCCTGGACGCACTGAGCTGCTTTGTAATGCACTAGCAGCACTTCTCTCAGTTGGAATGGAGAAGATGATGGAATTCACCAGTGTGTCTTGGTACTCCCGCATTTTTCGCTCCCGGTTCAACGGTGTGATGAGGCTTTCTACGTTGTCCCGGTAGCGAGGATCGAGGAGGGTGAACACCCAATAATCAGACATGCTGAGAATGTGGGCGATGCGGCGGTCGTTTCTCAGGCACTGCAGCATGTAATCCACCATGTGCTGCAGACTGCCAACTGCCCAAGAAACGCTGTCCCCTGCTGGAGGCGTGATCTCTGCCCGCTCGTCATCACCCCACCCTCGCTGTACACACTGAGTACTGGACAATTGTGTAACTCCCTCCTCTGGACGGATGTCTTCCTCCTCCATTGACTCCTCCTCATCCTCCTCACAAACTGTCCCCTGCCTACGCGTTTGTGAGGAACCACGTGGCGCTGACTGTCCAGAAGATGATGGAAATGGTGAATCCTCATCCTCCACCTCTTCCACAACATCATCCCTTAGCTCTTGCAGTGATTTTTCAAGCAGGCAGATAAGGGGGACATTCATGCTGACTAGTGCATCATCTGCACTCGCCATCCGCGTGGAATAATCGAAGGGACGCAAAACCTGGCAGACATCCTTCATAGTGGCCCACTCTGTGGTTGTGAAGTCTGAACGGCGCGGAGTGCAACTTCTTTGCGCCTGATGCAGCTGGTACTCCATTACAGCTTGCTGCTGCTCACACAACCGCTCCAACATATGTAACGTGGAATTCCACCTGGTAGGTAGGTCACATATGATGCGATGTTCCGGCAGGTGGTGTCGGCGCTGCAGAGCCGCAATGCGCGCTTTTGCCGTGCTGGAACGCTGCAAGTGAGCACACTCTAGGCGGACCTTGTGCAGCTGTGCATCAAGATCCGGATAGTCCCTCAAAAAACTCTGCACGACCAAATTGAGCACATGTGCCAGACATGGGATGTGAGTGAGGTTGCCGAGGCCCAGAGCTGCCACCAGATTTCGGCCATTATCACACACTACCATGCCTGGCTGGAGATTCGCTGGCACAAACCACACATCGCTCTCCTGCTTGATGGCATTCCAGAGCTCCTGCGCTGTGTGGCTTCGATTCCCCAAAGAAATTAATTTCAAGATGGCCTGTTGACGTTTGGCCACGGCTGTGCTCATGTCGGTCGTAACAGGTAAACGTTCATCACGGGTCCATGTGGAGGTGGACTGTGACTGCTCCTGCAGCGATGATTCTGAGGAACTGGTGTAAGAGGAGGAGTCAATGCATACAGAATGGATTCCTGCAATCCTTGGAGTGGGCAGGACACGTCCTGCGCCACTCGCACGGTCTGTACCCGGCTCAACGACATTAACCCAATGGGCAGTGAGGAAAAGGTATCGCCCCTGTCCATGTTGACTGGTCCACGCATCGGTGGTGAGGTGGACCTTGCTACTGACGGCATTCAGTAGCGCGTGTTTTATGTGTCCCTCCACATGCTTGTGCAGAGCAGGGATGGCTTGCCTGCTGAAGTAAAAGCGGCTGGGCACATTGTACTGTGGGACTGCCAATGACATCAAGTCACGGAAGCTGTCAGTCTCCACCAGCCTGAATGACAGCATTTCCAGTGACAGAAGTTTGGCAATGCCTGCAGTCAGAGCCTGTGCTCGTGGGTGGTTTGACGAGAAACGCCGCCTTTTCTCCCATGCCTGTACTACCGATGGCTGTAGACTGGGCTGGGAGTGTGTGGATGACTGGGAAAGTGGTGCTGCGGGTGGAATTACAGCGGGTCTCTGGACAACAAGGCCAGAGGTTCTTCCACGGCGATCCTGGGAGGAAGCCGAACCAGCTGCGTGTGAGCTGGAGGAAGAGGCAACACGAGCTGAAGAGGTGGTAGCTGCCGCTGTTGGTTGGCCTAGCTCTTCAGTGTGTTTTTCTAACTCCGCCGCGTGCCTGGTGCGCACATGTTTCCACATGTTGGAGGTATTGAGGTTGCTGACATTTCGACCTCTTTTGACTTTGTGATGACACACCTTGCATTTGACATAGCAAATGTCATCTGCAACTGTGTCGAAAAAGGACCAGGCACTGCAAGTCTTGGGAGCGCCCTTTTTGGCTTTTGGAAGAGACATGCTCCTAACGGGTGCCAAAGCGGAGGCTGCAGGATCCGCAGTCTTCCCCCTCCCTCTCCCTCTTTGGGCCGTATGGGGAATCTCTTCCTCAGAGCTGCTCCCACCACCTTCCTGTCCCTCACGCCAAGATGGGTCAAGGACCTCATCATCTACACTACCCTCTGCCCCCAACTGCTCCTCCTGGGTAGTCTCAGCAGCAGAGCACGCACCAGTAAGTGGCACCTGAGTGTCATCATCAGCTGATGCGGCCTGCGATGTGGTGACCGGAGCCACTGGCCCACCCGCCTCTTCAGAGGAAGAGAGAAAAAGCTGTTGGGCATCACTGCACCCTGCCTCTTCTTCCATTTCTCCAATGCTGCTTGGCTGGCCCCCTGTTTCCAAGCCAAGAGATTCAGAGAACAGAAGTAGAGACAGCTCCTGTCCTGGGCTCTCTGTCTGCCTGGGCAATTTGGCAGGTGGTGAAGAGACAGATGGCTGCTCTCCAGTGCTCTGTGTCTGAGAGGATGTGGCACTAATTGAAGTTGATGCATTAGCTGCCATCCATCCGACAACGGCTTCAATTTGTTCTTCACGCAGCAGCGGTGTACGGCGCTCTGCGACAAAGCTGCGCATGAATGACTGTCCCCTGGTAAAAGTGGGTGCTGATGAGTCACCGGTGCCCGCAGCAGGCACAGAATCCCCACGTCCCCTCCCTGCTCCGCGCCCACGTGCCTTACTCACTGCCTTCTTCATCTTGGTTGACTGATAAAGATAAGCAGAAAAGTACTAACGGCTTTGTGTGCTTATTCCTGAACAACTCCTAACAGGTATAAGAAACACTAATTTTCTAAAGTGTGGACTAGACTTTAATATGAGCTAATGTGGCCTACACAAATGTAAAGTGGTGTCACTGGTGTGTTTGGTGAACTTTATTATTTATTTATTTTTTGGGGGCTGAACTGACAACAGAGAGAGCTGCAGTCACACGGAGACCGTGCAGACAGCCGTAAACGGTGCTGCAAGGCCCAAAAACCCTCATCTACGTTATCCTATGTAGTGTTTTTCCACAAGTTAGCTGGAGACGGGTGGAAAGACACTAATAGGAATTTTTTGAAAAAATGTGCAGCAGCCTGCACTACTTAAAACAAAAGGAAAATTGATTTTGCGGTATGACGCAGTGAAGAACCCTGAGCTGGAGACAACCAGGCTATGGCTGCTCACAGACTACAGGGCGAGCTGCAGTCACACGGAGACCGTGCAGACAGCCGTAAACGGCGCTGCAAGGCCCAAAAACCCTCCTCTACGTTATCGTATGTAGTGTTTTTCCACAAATTAGCTGGAGACGGGTGGAAAGACACTAATAGGAATTTTTTTTAAAAATGTGCAGCAGCCTGCACTACTTAAAACAAAAGGAAAATTGATTTTGCGGTATGACGCAGTGAAGAACCCTGAGCTGGAGACAACCAGGCTATGGCTGCTCACAGACTACAGGGCGAGCTGCAGTCACACGGAGACCGTGCAGACAGCCGTAAACGGCGCTGCAAGGCCCAAAAACCCTCCTCTACGTTATCCTATGTAGTGTTTTTCCACAAATTAGCTGGAGACGGGTGGAAAGACACTAATAGGATTTTTAAAAAAAAATTAGCAGCAGAATACACTACTTGGAAAAAAAAAGAACAGTATGAGGCAATGAACCACCCTCCCTGAACTGAATACAACCAGCTATGGATGGCCTATGTGGCTGCACTCAGACTAGAGAGTGGGCTGCACTCACACACACACACACACACACAGACCTTGCAGATCGCTGTGAAAACAGCGCTACAAGGCAAAAGCAAGGTGATTAGTAGGTGAACACAGCGGTTGCTAAATTAGCCTTGGAAAAGCACAAAGAAGCAAATCGCTATCTCTAAACTGGCCCTCAGTCAGCAAACAGCGTCCTGTCACTAACTGAATTCACAGCAGAGTGATCGCAAAATGGCGCCAGCGACTTTTAAACTGCATCATGACATCATTTCAGCAGCCAATCACAGCCTTGCCAGTAGTTTCAGGCCCTCCATGCTGAACAGGATGTGCCCACACTTGGAATCAGTCTCATTGGCTGATTTCGTACAAAGTTGTGCAGTTTGAATCCTGGGAACTTCCGATTCCGGTATCCGATATGCGGTAAGTATCGGATCTCGGTATCGGAATTCCGATACCGCTAAGTATCGGCCGATACTCGATACTTGCGGTATCGGAATGCTCAACACTATATATGATTCTTCAGATTTTGTATTAGTCTATGCCTGATGTAGAGACCTGAGTAGTCTTGAAAGCTTGCAATTTGTTACCATCTTTTCAGTTAGCCATTAAAAGGTATTAACCACTGTGAACTCTCAATTCAAAATATTTTTCCCAAAAGTTTAGTAAGGCTATTTTCACATAGCGTTTGAGCTAATAATTCAGTGGTTTTGTCAGGGCAAAATCAGATTCAAGAGAATGTACTTACGGGCCCACTGACTGTAATGATGAAGACGGTTTTACAGTGTGATTTGTCGAACATCATTTTTGGCCATATACCACTTGCTGAGATGGGCAGCAAGACGTAGGCTTTAGGTGACTGCAGACTGACGATTCATACATCATTCACACCATCAAAATATACTAGTATTCCCAGCAGTAGCATACCCGGGAAGGCATAGAATGCAGCTGCCCCGGGCCTCGCACTCTGAGGGGTCCACCCGGAGCTACGCTACTTTTAATTGTTAACAGTTCAACTCTCCAGCAGAGCAGGGAGACACAATTGTCCTGCACTGCCGCTACAGGACCCGTTTGCTGGGGAGGCCCGGTACCAGCGCTAACACTGGGCCCCTTGCTCGTCACCACAACTTCAACTGTGTTGGCATCCTGGATGCCGCTACAGTTGAAAGCAATGATGAAGGAGGCAGCATCAGCTGGTGCTTTCTGCCCCATCATTCATGGGGTACATTATACTGTATGGACTATGGGGTGCATTATGCTGTATGAACTATGGGGTGCATTACACTATACAGAGAACTATGGGGTGCATTGTACTGTATGGACTATTGGGTGCATTATGCTGTTTGGACTATGGGGTGCATTTTACTATACAGAGGACTATGGGGTGCATTATACTGTATGAACTATTGGGTGCATTATGCTGTATGAACTATGAGGTGCATTATACTACACAGAGAACTATGGGATGCATTATGCTGCAGGAAATATGGGGTGTATTATAGTATACAGAGGACTTTGGTGTACATTATACTATACAAAGAACTATGAGGTGCATTATACTGTTTGGACTATGAGGTGCATTATACTGTATGGACTATGGGGTGCATTATACTATACAGAGGACTATGGGTTGTGCATTATATTGCATGAACTACAGGGTGCATTATACTATACAGAGGACTTTGGGATGCATTATACTTAAAGACTATGGTGTGCATTATTCTATACAGAGGACTATGGGGTGCATTATACTGTATGGACTATGGGGCGCATTATGCTGTATGGACTATGGGGAGTGCATTATACTGTATGGACTATGGGGTGCATTATACTATATGGAGGACTACTGCGCATGCGCCACCACGGGCACCATTTTGCTGGAGGAAACATTTTTTGTCTGCAGCAAAATGATGCTGGCTGCAGCGTCTGCGCCAACTTGCTGGATGTAAAAAATTTTTTCTAAGACTCACAATAGCCAACAATATTATATGCATTATCACCAATATTGCATATCAACAATAATGTAATATTATCAACAACAATTTCAACAATATCCTATGCATTATGTAATATAGGAGGCAGGTCACTGGAGGATCAGTGACCTGTCATAAGCTCATAAAGATGAATATGTAAGCAGAGCACCACGTCAAGTCCCACTCACAGGCAGCCCCAGAGCACAAGAATCTCATTAATTGAAAAGTGCAAATACAGATTAAACAACAACCACAAGATGGATTTCATCAACCAAGGTATCATTTTAATCAGTATAACAGTGTCAAACTGACAATGTCTGTAGTTTACTTAGCAAAATCCTGCTGACAGGTTCACTTTAAGAGCAACATTAAAGGAGCTGCAGAAATCTATGGGAAGTACTAGTTGTGTACTGGATGATGACAATCTCCAGTATTCTTCATATGTCTGGCCTGTGGGGTAGGTTGCCATTCTTGCAAAGAAAAGCATCCAATACTGGCTATGTTTTGCCAGAACCTGCATTAAGTCTGCCAAAAGCGTGTGGTAAAACATGTTATAGCCTGATGAGACCAAGGTTGAATTTTTTGGCCATATTACAAAAGGTATATATGCCTGTGCATCACCAAAAGAGCATCATACCCATAGTGAAGCATGGTAAAGGCAATATTGTTCTTTAGGCCTGTTTTTTGGCAGTGGTAACTGGGGCTTTAATCAAGGTGGAAGGAATTATGCTTCTAAACCTTCAGGATTCTGATATAATGCTGAAGACAAAGGGGAATTTCACCTACAACAACCCTAAGCATAGATCACAATCAACCAAAGTATAGCTTCACTAGAAGTAGATCAAAGTCTTGGAATGACCTAACTAAAGCCCAGAACTGAATCCAATTGAAAATCTGTGGGATGACCTGAAGAGGGCACTGTACACGGGAGAAGCCCTCACAATCTCATAGATTTGGAACACTACTGCAAAGAGTGGACAAAGATTGCCAACTCTAGATATGCTGTCCTGACGGATTCCTACAAATCACACAGGATGTAATGCCATATGTGTTTGTCTTGTCAGTAGGTTACATAAAAAGAGATTTGAGCATTAACCCTCACTATCCTAGGTTATCATTAGGAGAACATGGTTGCTTATGGCGAGTAATTACTATATCCACAACTCCTTCACCAACCATAAATCAAATATTACACAAATAGTGTGGCAATAAACACATTTGCAGTACATGTCACTTTATCCAAGAAGTCACTACTCATAAGGCACCAATAGTCAATTATGAGCCAACGCTTCATAACTAGAGAGTACAGTTCCCAAACTGTACTTGGCTGGGCTCCACTCACCTCAATCACAAACCTCAAGCTGGCCAAATTTCATCCATTTGCAGCCAGTCTCCAATTGCTGCCTGGTACGGTCAATTTATGGTTTGGATTTCTACAAAGGATTTCAAAGCATAGGGGAAATAGGCACCACATCCACACCATAATCTATGACAAATGTGCTTGTAACACAAACTTTTTAGTTGATTTTGATGTGGCCTTGCCACATCTCTGTAGCAGAGAAAATTCAGCATCAGAAAATTTTAGATGTAGAATCATGTCCTTTATACACTAGTAATTTGCAGCAGAATAAATGAAGATTTAGTGTTTTGCTTGCTGAGAAATGCAGGCGGCTAAGGCACAATGAAGAAGTAGACTGAGCTGGAAAACACGAGACTCCTCTGAGTACAATGAGCTGTGCTGTGGTCTATGAACAGCAGTATATTGATAACCTCAGTACCAGCGCTTCCCTCTACCCTATCATGCTAATCAGAACTGTTTTTGGATAACACTACAAATTCTAAGTTTTAGGAAACTGCTGTAAAATGTATTTGATAAATCTAGATGAAAGTCTGATTTTTTGCTGTTATTTTAGTTTCCATGCTATTTGTTAAATCTCACCGAAGCTGACTTTCATCGTGATCATTTTCTATCTATGTGTTAATTAAGACTACTTTGAAAAGGCAGTAAGGACAACATTTATCAAGGCTGGTGTTTCATTTACATGTCTTGAACTTACATCCAGCTGGAGCTAGTGTACCAGATTAGTATGTGCCACTTATTTATTGGAATATTGCTATGGCTGGTACAAAAGGGCAGAACGTTGCAATATTTTGCGGAAATGCAACTTGCAACAAGTTTTGTAACATTTTTCATGCCAAAAACCGACATATAGTATTAGATGATAAATTCTCCTCTAAGGGCATCTTTAGATTTTTATGATGATTTTGGAGCAGATTCTGCTATGGAATCCACATAAAGATGCTTTGGTTGTCCCATGAACAAAGTACATTGTAATCAATAGATTTTGGAATAATAGAAGTTCCACAATTGGATGTGTTAAAAAATGTTCCTGTGCTGCGATAGCCAAACAGGCAGTGTTACCTCAGAAGGCAGCAACAGCCTCTGCTCTTTCGTTTGTATACTAACTGAATGGGACTATGTTTATAGTTTACATGGCGTATTTTCCATGTGGGTTTTTTTTTAGTTTTTGCTTAAAGTAATGCTCCAAATTTGGCCACTGAATTAACTGAAGAAAACAAGAAATGCCACATGCTCGTAAATGACAAGAATCTTGCCAAACCAACACGTTTTTTGACACAGGTTCTTACTTCGATTTTTTAGCTCGAGAGAACACATGCCTTTTGTGCTTTTTCATACAAACAGTTGGGATTAATATACATGTGATCATTATACAGTGGGGGAAATAAGTATTTGATCCCTAGCTGATTTTGTAAGTTTACCCACTGTCAAAGACATGAACAGTCTATAATTTTAAGGGTAGGTTAATTTTAACATTGAGAGATAGAATATCAAAAATAAAATCTAGAAAATCACATTGTATAAATTATATAAATGTATTTGCAGTGAGAAATAAGTATTTGATCCCTCTGGCAAAGAAGACTTAATACTTGGTGGCAAAACCCTTGTTGGCAAGCACAGCAGTCAGACTTTTTTGTAGTTGATGAGGTTTGCGCCCATGTCAGGAGAAATTTTGGTCCACTCCTCTTTGCAGATCATCCACTGTTTGCAGCTCCCTTTGCAATTGCTGACTAATAACATTCCGGATGTGCATGATGGGAGACAAGTACAAGGACCCTTTGTGGTTCAATTTCAATGTTGAAGAGTATATATATAAGAACATTCACACTGACTTAAATCTGGAGCAGATTAATCTCCTCTATAAGATGGGGCTTCGAGGCCCCACATCTCTCTCTCAGTGTCATTATATATTTATATGACATCACATCTAATTTGCCTACTAATCAGAAGCACAGTGAATGCAGGCAGCTAGGAGGAGGTTTGCAGGGCTTTGGATCAGTCTGGTCCTGACAATTTTTTGTTAACTTTAATGACAATACCGGACATTACTTACCGGTAATGGGATTTTACGGAGTTCATGACAGCACCCTACTGAGAGGGGATCCTTCATCCACAATGCACCTCCCCGGTCCCACCCGG
The DNA here is from genome assembly GCF_051348905.1 of Ranitomeya variabilis. Lineage (NCBI taxonomy): Eukaryota > Metazoa > Chordata > Amphibia > Anura > Dendrobatidae > Ranitomeya > Ranitomeya variabilis. Next base: position 116,605,151 of record NC_135235.1, on the reverse strand, counting down.
AAGCCAAGAGGAGGAACTGCCGGGTCACGGGTGCATTACTATCAAAACACACACGTGGATGCCGACCGGAAATTGTCTGCACACGGTGCAAGGCGGCCGATGCTCGCCCCTCCGGATGAACATAGGGAGCCTCACCTCCACCTGTGCCGTGCCCACACAACCCAGGGCGGCACTACCCAGACCCTGGGATCGTGCCATCCATATCAGACGAGGAGGGGCCTGAACAGGCAGATCACCCCCTGATGCTGCTTCTGGGATCCCAGGATCTGCCGTTCCCGCAGACACCACACAGAGGCTGATTGGACCCAGGTACAACTGTTCCTCAGGCTCCCATCAGGACAGGAACCCAACTGAGGAGGCGAGGGGGACCACCCCTTTTTAATCTGTAGGTTCCTGTCCTGGTGGGCAGATACCCTCTCTCAGTAGGGTGTTGTCCTGGTGATAAGAAAAGATGGTCTTTTGTGGCACATACATATTGTGTTTTTATTGCTCATATTACTTTTTATGTTTGTATTTCATTCCTTATCTCATAATGCTATTACAATAAGATAAAAGTAGATTATAGATTGCTAGATTGCTCTCAATGGCAGACTGGATTCTTCTAATAGATGTACTGTCTAATGGACAATTACAAATCTGAATTTATATATTAAAGTGAACCTGTCAGCTAAAACTGTGGGCAGCATGTATCAGTTCCTGGCTGTGTGATCACAGCCATGTATGTTTGTCTCTGAAATACTGCAGCGTTTCAGAAAAAGATGAGTTGCCCCGGGGGCAAGGGGTACTCGGTACCGGGTCCTGTTGTTTCGCAGGGGGATGTCACGGTGGCTGTGACCCGGTCCCCTGGGCACCCATGTAAAAGGGAAAGTTCTTTAAAGGGATAAAGTTTATGTTCGTGACGCCACCTGTGGTATTCGGTCAGGGTGACCGACGCTGCTTTAAGGGGTCTGCTGGGGTGATGTTATGGCAGCTAGATGGTCTACCTTCCCACAGGTGAAGTATGTCCCCAGGGCTCTTCCCGGTGTGTAGATGTTGGTATGGTGAGCGGCGCAAAGAAGAACGAGGACAAAAGGTTGCAGTCTCTTTACCTTTACTGAAGACTTCAGCATCCACAGTCCAGGGCACCAGATCACAGGGCAGGCAGAGTCCGGCCGGTTTGGAGGCAAGTCCAGAGTTCCCTTGTCCAGCTGGAAATCAGTAGCCTTCCCTTGCGCTGCGGTGGTGTAGTCCCTTACTGCCTATGGCTTCACATAAGGGTCTCACAGATGTGCTCTCTCTGTCCCTCATTTAGGATAGGACAAAACCCGTATGGCTGGTGACTTGAGCCTATTTATAGGGTCTCTAAGATAAACCCAGCTCTGTAGGTGTCACCGTGCCTCCTGGGTGTAGGTGCGGGCAGGTAACCTGCAATTAGCTGTCCTGCCGGTCTCTGAAATAAGGCGTAGAGGTCCTTACTCTCTCGGTATTCCGGCTACCGGGATTTTGCGCCTCAGAAAGAGGCAGCCTGAGCGGGGTTGGTCCCCTTCTGGTATCCTCTCCTTTGCTTCGACTTCCTTCACGCTCGCTGTAATACAACTCTGCCTTTCAATATTTTTTTCTGGGAGCTGCAGCTCTGAGGGCATGCACAGCTCCGTGGACCCTCTGTCCTCCTCATACTGTCTGGAACTAACTGAGCTGAGCTCAGCCAGCAACCAACTTCTGTCTGGAACAGACTTACTTTCCCTACAGTACCAGTTATATATATATATATATATATATATATATATATATATATATATATAGGGAGTGACCTAATAAATAGGAGCAGAAGCTCCCCCTGGTGGCCTGGAGTGTGAATGTGTGTTGCATGTTTGTGATACCTGGATGCAGTTATCCTTCCTTGCCTCCAAATGTAGCATCACTCTCCCCGAGAGGAAAGCAATACCACTGCGATGACCAGGACCCTGGTGTGCCGCACTCCCCCCCCCCCCCCCCCCCGTTAAATCCAGTACTCCCAGACTGGGAAAAGAAGAACAACAATACATGTTAGCAAAAAGACATAGAATTTTTTGAAATGCTATAAAACAAGATAATACTATATCCAAGCTTCCCTTTATGGGAGGTGATGACACTTGAACTTTGCATAAACTATTTACATTATGGGCCCATTTTGATAATAAGAGAGAACAATATAACAATTAACTAACTATGAAATGCGATGACCCTTACGGGTATACTATCGCTTAAGGCTTCAAAATGTAAATCAACATTTCATTACTCTTACTCTCCTTCAAGTGCAAAAACTTTCTATCAACCCCCACGCGTTTACTATATTCTCTTTTCAGTTTTATTCAAAAGTGCAGAATTCCCTTACCCCTACGAGTATACTACATCAGGTCTATCTGATTCAAAGGTGCAACATCAAACATTTTTTTACTACTTTCTACACCCAACACTAACTACAAGTCTCGATTTTATTTTTATTCAGTATATATTAATTCACTAATATACTAACTATCTGGCTTTGCCTCAACAAAGTGCAACACATCAACTTTCAAGTCTTTTCAATACTGAGGTAGTGCAATTAGTACGCAAGTCAATCATTAATATTCAAGATAATCAATAACTTAGTAACAGCAGCAACGATGCGAGGGACCTGTCATTAACCCTCAACGTTGGCTTTGTGTGGGCTACAAGGCGTGTATCCAAACCGGAATCCTGCCGCGCCAGACAGGTTTTTCTTCAGGTCTCTGGAAAACAAAACACTTTCGAGCAATATTAGAAGCAGTCTCTTTAAAAGCTTCTTTTGTAAAACCAGTAGGAAGCACCTTTAAGAAAGTGCAAACTATTTACAGTGGAAAGTTTTTGAGCCATTCAATGTCCATGACTCCAGTGTCTTTAAATAAGTAATTTGTGCAAAACATTGGATACTTAAAAACGTAGGACCCCTTTAAGAAGAAACCCTGGTAGGGTTTATGAACTTTTAAACGTTAGCAGAAGATGAACATGGAACTATTTACAGTAATTTTCAGATTTGTTTTGTTCTATTATAGCAGTAACCAAGGTACCAGTCGGTATCGAACACATCCTGGCCCAGAAAGATTTGTATCCAGATCGTCATCTGATGCTATATCAACGTCATGGGTTTGCCTCTCATGTATGGTCAAGTCATTAGCTGCTATCAGAGCTTGCATGGCCTGAGTACATACGTCAGCTATTGCATTTGCCACAGCAGTTGTCTCAGTGGTGGTAATTATGCACACAGTTGTAGTAGTGTTGGTTTGAGGAGTTGCTGTCTCAGTGACTGGAGGGATAGCGCTGGTGGTTTTGGTTTTGACACCAGGTGGCGCTACTGCAGATGCACATCTTTTAACTTTCATGGCATACCAGCCTTTCTCGCTCCAGTGACGGGTGTAGGTCATATGATCCCCTTGGCATAGATCTCATTCAGGATGTCCTTCCTGGAGATGGTATTCCATGTCACAGCTGGTAACATAGACTTCTGACAGCAGTCCAGGTTCATTAATGAAGCCCCAACCCCTTCTTGGGTGGAAGGCCACCACTATCCCCCGTTTTGCTGGGCTCTTGTTACATCGTTTGGTTTTATGGGTCTGTGCTTTATGTTGGGCCCCGCTCCCTTTTCCTCCTTCCACTTTAGCACCAGTCGTCGGTCATACTCCTCCCAGGTGAGCGCTTCAATATAGGACCCTTCTGGTTGGACCTCCCCAGGGGACCCGTTTGGTTCTGCTCTTGGTTTGTCCCATTGGAAACCTACCTCCCCAGGGCTCACCTTCAGCAGTGTGCCTATGGATGTTGGGAGCGGGCCTGTCAGCGTCTCGTTGTCAGTGGTGTTAGTCGCTGGAACAGGGCCTTCATCTGGGGCAAGAGCTGTCGCTGGTGTAGGGTCGGTGACTGGGGGAAGAGCGGTCACTGGAGTGGGATCGGTCATCGGGGCAGGGTCGCTTTCGGTACCTGCATCTGATGTGGTTCCACCGATGTCGGTCCACTCCGCTGATAAGGATGCTGGAATCGGCTGCTGCACGGACCGTGACTCCTCCAGTGCGTTCTTCCTGCACAGGGCCGACTTCCATTTCTTCACTGCGGTCAGCTCTATGTCCAGGAGCTGGCGGCTCAGCATCTCCACCTGCGGCTCCAGGAAGTCCGGATCCTTCAGCAGATGTGAGTTCGAGTCCTCCTCCAGTGGCTTGGGATGGTCCTTGGTCACTTCGCCATCGTTCATGTACCCGCTTGTCGCCATCTCTTCTTCCGGATCTGCGGCCACACGCCACGCGCACGCTGCTCCTCCATTTCTTGGGGGTGGGGCTCCTTCTTTTCCTTGTTCCCGCCATTGCATATCAGGAGGCGGACCTCTTTGGCAGACTGGCAGGTCCTCATCGAGTAACAGCATTCGTAGGGGGTGTTCATCACTGTTTGCGCCACTTTGGTAGTCTCCTCCCATGCTGGCACGCCCTTCTTCTCCGGTGCTCCTCGTGGCGCTGTAATGGCGGCGGTTTTGGCGGCAATTTTGGCGGTCTTTTTGCAATACAGTCTCACAATAAAATACACTTCAGGCACAGTTCTGGCACAGTCTCTAGGCGCACATGACCCGATTCACGGGGTTTAGTAGATCCTGTTCGTGACGCCAAAGATGAGTCGCCCCGGGGGCAAGGGGTACTCGGTACCGGGTCCTGCTGTTTCACAGGGGAATGTCACGGTGGCTGTGACCCGGTCCATGGCCCTGGGTGCCCATGTAAAAGGGAAAGGTCTTTAAAGGGATAAAGTTTATGTTTGTGACGCCACCTGTGGTATTCGGTCAGGGTGACCGACGCTGCTTTAAGGGGTCCGCTGGGGTGATGTTATGGCAGCTAGATGGTATACCTTCCCACATGTGAAGTATGTCCCCAGGGCTTCCCGGTGTGTAGATGGTGGTATGGTGAGAGGCGCAGAGAAGAACGAGGACACAAGTTTGCAGTCTCTTTACCTTTACTGAAGACTTCAGCATCCACAGTCCAGGGCACCAGATCACAGGGCAGGCAGAGTCCGGCTGGTTTGGAGGCAAGTCCAGAGTTCCCTTGTCGAACTGGAAATCAGTAGCCTTCCCTTGCGCTGCGGTGTAGTCCCTTACTGCTTATGGCTTCACATAAGGGTCTCACAGATGTGCTCTCTCTGTCCCCCATTTAGGATAGGACAAAACCCGTATGACTGGTGACTTGAGCCTGTTTATTGGGTCTCTTAGATAACCCGGCTCAGCCAGCAACCAACTTCTGTCTGGAACTGACTTACTTTCCCTACCAGTTATATATATATATATGGGGAGTGACCTAATAAATTGGAGCAGAAGCTCCCCCTGGTGGCCTGGAGTGTGAATGTGTGTTGAATGTTTGTGATACCTGGATGAAGTTATCCTTCCTTGCCTACAAACGTAGCATCATCTCCCCGAGAGGAAAGCAATACCACTGCGATCACCAGGACCCTGGGGCGCCGCAAAAACACACTTTTAATCACCGCCAGGAGCCGAGCCACGCTATTAACTAGTTGTACAGGCAGTTCCTCGGTGACTTCTGCCTGCCCGCTGACAGTGACTGACAAGCCTCTGCCTATAAGTTCATGCAGGAACTGCCTGTTTGACTAGTCAATAGCGCAGCTTGATCCCCGTCAGTGATTAAAAGTATATTCTCCTCTGAAACGCTGCAGTGTTTCAGAGACAAACATGCTTGGCTGTGATCACACAACCAAGAGGTGATATATGCTGCCCACAGCTTGGGCAGCATGTATCAGCTGACAGGTTCACTTTAAGGCTATGTGCACACGTCAGGATTTCTGGCAGAAATTTTCCTGACAAAAACCGGACATTTCTGCCAGAAATCCGCATGCGTTTTTACCGCGATTTTACCGTGTTTTTGTGCATTTTTTGTGCGTTATTTCCCAATGCATAGAATAGCGGGAAAAACGCGATAAAAACCGCAAAATTAATGAACATGCTGCTTTTTTTACCGCGATGCGTTTTTTTCGTGCACAAAACATGCAAAATGCATTCTAAATGATAGGATGCATAATGTATGCATTTTAAATTAGTTTTTATAGCGTTTTTATCGCGAAAAAAACGTGAAAAAACCTGAACGTGTGCACATACCCAAAGGGGGATTTTCACGTTTGGAAGTTATTACCTGATTGTTGTGGATCTGACCACTGGGATCCCCACCAATCCTGAGAACTGGGGATCTGAAAAGCCCCGTGTGAATAGAGTAGACGTCTATCATGTGCGCACTACTGCTTCATTCATTCAGTGCTGAAGACCAGCCATGAACAGCAATTACCTATCCAGTGGTCCCATTAAGATGACCGACCTCTGCTTTAACCACACGTGGCTCTTCAGAATCCTGGTTATCAGGATTGGCGTGTATCCCTACAGTCAGACACCAAGTGATAGGGAAGTTATTCACTATCTGACGAATAAGAATTAACAGTCATATCTTCTCTTCCCCTACACATTGTCCCGGACTATTCAGGTAGTGCCAGCTATAGCTTGCCTAAACTTGGTCTGGACAGGTGAAGATATCCAGGCATTTCTGGTGGTTGCTCTGTGATTGTTGTGTGCATTTTTGGGTGAAAACCTTTTCCTACCCCTTTGGTGTTTCATGTAGTTTCTTTGCCTTATTAGCTTCTTAGTCTTATTCCCTAGCATTAATTCATGCGTGAATTCTGTGTAACTGAGCTTCTGTTTTTCCCTGTTTGTCTTTTATATGTTTACCCTTTCACTTATGCCCCTTTTTCCCTGGGTGGGGAAGGGGATAAGTTTAGTTCAGTGCAGGAGAATAGTGAGGTACAAGACCCAGGCATTCCCACCATCAGAGGTAATCTGGAGACAGGGATATCCTAGGGTCTCTTTGGCTTGAAGGACTAAATTAGAGCCCACAGTCCTCACAGTCACAACGTGACAAATTATCAATATATAGAAGAGGTTTCTGGTTGAGGTGATCTTATCAGTGCTGCCCACTAACGTCCAGTCCACCCAACAGCAAGCTCGCCGGAAGGAACAGGAACTGCTCCGAAATGCATATAAATAAATAAACTTTTTCTGCTGTTCTGGCACCTCAAGGGCTCTACCATTGTGACATGGCACCCTACAACCAGTCCAGCAAAATCTGAACTCCAATATTAACTATTTCGTGTGACATAACTCTCTGATTTATGCGCATAAAAATAAATATTTGAAAATTGCTAAATTTTCCACATTTTTGCCAAATTTCCAATACTTTTACAAATAAATGCAAGTCATATCGAACTAATTTTACCACTATCATAAAGTACAATACAGTTAGGTCCATATATATTTGGACAGAGACAACATTTTTCTAATTTTGGTTATAGACATTACCACAATTAATTTTAAACAAAACAATTCAGATGCAGTTGAAGTTCAGACTTTCAGCTTTCATTTGAGGGTATCCACATTAAAATCGGATGAAGGGTTTAAGAGTTTCAGCTCCTTAACATGTGCGACCCTGTTTTTAAAGGGACCAAAAGTAATTGGACAATTGACTCCAAGGCTATTTCATGAACAGGTGTGGGCAATCCCTTCGTTATGTCATTCTCAATTAAGCAGATAAAAGGCCTGGAGTTGATTTGAGATGTGGTGCTTGCATTTGGAAGGTTTTGCTGTGAAGTAAACATGCGGTCAAAGGAGCTCTCCATGCAAGTGAAACAAGCCATCCTTAAGCTGCGAAAACAGAAAAAAACAAGCCGAGAAATTGCTACAATATTAGGAGTGGCAAAATCTACAGTTTGGTACATCCTGAGAAAGAAAGAAAGCACTGGTGAACTCATCAATGCAAAAAGACCTGGGCGTCCACGGAAGACAACAGTGGTGGAGGATAGAAGAATAATATCCATGGTGAAGAGAAACCCCTTCACAACAGCCAACCAAGTGAACAACACTCTCCAGGAGGTCGGCGTATCAATATCCAAATCTACCATAAAGAGAAGACTGCATGAAAGTAAATACAGAGGGTTCACTGCACGGTGCAAGCCACTCATAAGAATCAAGAATAAAAAGGCTAGACTGGACTTTGCTATAAAACATCTAAAAAAGCCAGCACAGTTCTGGAAGAACATTCTTTGGACAGATGAAACCATGATCAACCTCTACCAGAATGATGGAAAGAGAAATGTATGGCGAAGGCGTGGTACAGATCATGATCCAAAGCATACCACATCATCTGTAAAACACGGCGGAGGCAGTGTGATGGCTTGGGCATGCATGGCTGCCAGTGGCACTGGGTCACTAGTGTTTATTGATGATGTGACACAGGACAGAAGCAGCCGAATGAATTCTGAGGTATTCAGAGCCACACTGTGTGCTCAGATCCAGCCAAATGCAGCCAAACTGATTGGTCGTCGTTTCATCCTACAGATAGACAATGACCCAAAACATGAAGCCAAAGCAACCCAGAAGTTAATTAAATCAAAGAAGTGGAATATTCTTGAATGGCCAAGTCAGTCACCTGATCTCAACCAAATTGAGCATGCATTTCACTTGTTAAAGACTAAACTTCAGACAGAAAGGCCCACAAACAAACAGCAACTGAAAACCACCGCAGTGAAGGCCTGACAGAGCATCAAAAAGGAGGAAACACAGCGTCTGGTGATGTCCATGAGTTCAAGACTTCAGGCAGTCATTGCCAGCCAAGGGTTTTCAACCAAGTACTAAAAATGAACATTTTATTTAAAATTATTGAATCTGTCCAATTACTTTTGGTCCTTTTAAAAACAGGGTGGCACATGTTAAGGAGCTGAAACTCTTAAACCCTTCATCCGATTTTAATGTGGATACCCTCAAATGAAAGCTGAAAGTCTGAACTCCAACTGCATCTGAATTGTTTTGTTTAAAATTCATTGTGGTATTGTCTATAACCAAAACTAGAAAAATGTTGTCTCTGTCCAAATATATATGGACCTAACTGTATGTCATGAGAAAACAATCTCAGAATCGTTCCAGAGTTATTACCACAAAAAGTGACACTTGTTAGAATTGTGAAAAAGAGGCGTCAGGGTGAAGGGGTTAAAGAAGCACTCAAAGTTTTTATTCTCTTAATATATTGCAGTCATCATAATATATAGCACTCTGTACTTACAATTGCCCATTTTGCCTTTCTAACAAGGTAATTATTTTTTCCATCGGGTCTATGACCAGGGTGTCTATTACTGGCCCACTGGGACACCAGAGAATTCTCCGCTTGGTCCCGGGGATTTGGCTGGCCTACGAACAGGATGCAGAGGGGGCCCACTGGTGTCAACTGAATGTGCGTCCGAGGATGCACATTCAGTTGAAATGTATTGCCCGTTGCAATAGGTTGCTGACCTAGCAGAGGCAGATGGCTGCCTTGTGTGCTCCTGTCGCAGGTGGCGCATGACAGTGACATCGCTGATGTATCACTTCACTGTAATGCGCCGCCTGCGATGAGCGTACTCATGTCAGCCACCGGCTGCTAGGTCAGCGGCCATTTTAATATGAGCTTGCCGGCTCTAAGAAGAGGACAGCACGTGGTGCAAGGAGCGCAGGCAGGTTATAGCGATCTTTTTTTTCTCTTTCTAATGTCACTGTGAATGCGGAATGTTCCTGGGGCCAGGCCAAGGGGGCACAGCCAGGGAAAGGGGACATAAGCCCTCTAGGTCCACTCTCTCTGGCTAGGCCCTCTGGATAGGCCCCCTGCCCTGGCTAAGTCCCCTGAACCTGTTAGGCCCTCTTGCCCTGCATAGGCCCCCTGACTCTGGCCGTGACCCCTAGGTCCCCCAACCATGCCCCCTAGGTCTCTTGGTACTGGCTGTGCTCCTTAGGTCCCTTGTCCCGGGATGTGCCCCCTATCATAGGGCCAAGGGATTTATTAAGTCGGATTCTATACTGAATTGTAAAGAAGTCTCGCACTCAACTTAAATCTTATTGATTGATAGATTTAATGGTACTAAGGTAGCACTGGAAACGTTTCAGCCCTTATCGAGCTTTCATCAGTCACTACAACATGTTGAAAAAAGAAATACATAAAATATAGTGTACAAACAAAAGAATACATAAAAACCAAAGTATATACAAATTTCCACAAAAGTCTAACAATAGCCAAATTTGCTAAATCATCATAGGTATAATGTTGCAGTGAATACTCGCATACACATTGCCGCTCGATATATTGCATGATTAATAGAGAAACACACATACCGTGCTGTGCCTTATAGTGTGTGTCAATGGTATCCTTAGTTAGAATGCAGATCGTGCATAATGCCTAGTATAGCATAAATAGAGGATAGGATTTTATGGTTATATAGCCAGGGTTTTCAATGTTGTGATCCAGTACCATTAAATCTATCAATCAATAAGATTTAAGTTGAGTGCGAGACTTCTTTACAATTTACTATATGGTTTGGGAACCTAGTCTCTGCACCAGAATATAGCGGTGCACACGGTGTTTATCTAAGGATTCTATACTGAGTCACAGTATAATATCCGATTTTTACAGATACATTGTAATTCTGCAAAATGGGAAACTGTAATTGATTAATCCCTTCACGACCTTTGACGTACATGTACGTCAAAAGAGGTGTGCCTGCCTTTGATGCAGGCTTTCTTGCCGGGTGAGTCCACATCTTTAGCTCAGGGCACCAAAAATAAGCCATCCCACAGCCCCAGATCCCCCCAAAAATAAAATGTTACTGGTCTTGGAAAATGGCTGCAAAAATATTTTTTTTTTACAAATTTCCTAATTTTTTCTTCATCACTAAGGGTATGTGCACACGTCAGGATTTCTTCAGGATTTTTTGCATTTTTTTTGCGGATTTTTCCCCGATAAAAACGCTATAATACCGCATAAAAAACGCATACATTATGCATCCTATCATTTAGAATGCATTCCGCATTTTTTGTGCAAATGTTGCGTTTTTTTCCACAAAAAAAAAACGCAATCCGGAAAAAGAAGCAACATGTTCATGATTTTTGCGGATTTTTTGCGGATTTCCCATGAAATTGGAGTGTCAGGGAAAAAACGCAAAAATTCCGCAAAAAAAAACGCGTAAAAAACGCACAAAAAAAAACGCATGCAGATTTCTGGCAGAAATGTCTGGATTTTGTCAGGAACATTTCTGCAAGTAATCCTGACGTGTGCACATACCTAGGCTATGTGCACACGTAGGAAATGTGGTGCAGAATTTTCAGCACTTTTAAATCTGTATCTCCTGGCAGAAAACGCAGGTGCAGATTTGATGCAGTTTCTGTGCAGTTTCTGTGCAGATTTTACCAGTGCAGATTTTTATCATGGAGGGGTGCAGAAACGCTGCAGAACTGCACAAAAGAAGCGACATGCACTTCTTTGAAATCTGCAGCGTTTCTGCGCAGATATTTCGGCACCATGTGCACAGCTTTTTTTTTTTCACATTGATTTACATCGTACTGTAAATCACAGTGCAGTTCTGCACCAATTCTGCACTAAATCTGCATCGTGTGACTATACATGTTTGGTATCTGCATTCAAGTACTGACCTGGAGAATCATATTATCAGGTCAGTTTTACTATATAGTGAACATGGTATACCGCACATAAAAAAACAAAAAAAAAACAAACGGCATTGCACTTTTTTTTCACACAAATTTGTTTTTCCCGCTTTCCAGTACATCACATGATGAAATGAGTCGTGTCATTTCAAAAGTATAACTCATCCTTCAAAAAAACAAGCCCTTATATGACTATGGGAATGGAAAAATATAAAAGTTATGGAAGAAGGGGAGGAAATAATGAAAATGAAATATCGGGGTTATCGGTGAAGGGATTAATAGTGGCTGCTGTAAAAAAAACGGGTTGTATACGGATGACGAGTGAGAAAAAAAAATCGTCCCACTTTTCAGGATGAAATTCTGATCGATTTTGTATAGTGGTGTGAACAGACGCTAACACATAGATATGCTACAGAGTGATCTAACCACGTTCACACTAGCAGTATTTGGTCAGTATTTCACATCAGTATTTGTAAGCCAAAACCAGGAGCGGGTGATAAACACGGAAGTGGTGACGTGTTTCTATTAGACTTTTCCTCCGATTGTTCCTCTCCTGGTTTTAGCTTACACATACTGAGGTAAAATACTGACCAAATACTGGCAGTGTGATCACAGCCTTACTGACATAGTAAACTATATAATGCGGGTGCTGGTGGCATATTTCTCGGGAAAGTCTGCGCTTTTTTATCCAGCAAAAATGCAGCAGTTTATGCACTTTAGCATCTGACGTGTCCATAGGAATCTATGGGCGCATTCACTGTAGGCACCAGGACACTATCCTGCAATAATGAGTTATTTAGACCTAAGGCCGGCCTCACACATGGCGTAAGACAATACGCCACGTATTATACGTCCGTACTACGGCCGTAATACGGAGAAATGTTCCCAAAATATTGATCCGTAGTCAGGGTGTGTCAGCGTATTTTGCGCATGGCATCCTCCGTATGTAATCCGTATGGCATCCGTACTGCGAGATTTTCGCGCAGGCTTGCAAAACCGACATCTAATGGATTTATGTGCTCAAATGTTCGGGAAAACATATATACAGTATATATATATATATGTCATTGAGACACATATATATATATTCTGTATTTAGATTTCATTCAGCGCGATATCTGTGAACAGCCGGTAATTCAATTACCGGCTTTTCATTTCTCCTGCACAAACCCGACAGGATATGAGACATGGTTTTCATACAGTAAACCATCTCATATCCCCTTTTTTTTTTGCATATTCCACACTACTAATGTTAGTAGTGTGTATGTGCAAAATTTCAGCGCTGTAGCTGCGGAAATAAAGGGTTAAATGGCGGAAAAAATTGGCGTGGGCTCCCGCGCAATTTTCTCCGCCAGAATGGTAAAGCCAGTGACCGAGGGCAGATATTAATAGCCAGGAGAGGGTCCATGGTTATTGGCCCCCCCGTGGCTACAAACATCTGCCCCCAGCCACCCCAGAAAAGGCACATCTGGAAGATGCGCCTATTCTGGCACTTGGCCACTCTCTTCCCACTCCCTGTAGCGGTGGGATATGGGGTAATGAAGGGTTAATGCCACCTTGCTATTGTAAGGTGACATTAAGCCAGATTAATAATGGACAGGCGTCAATTATGACACCTATCCATTATTAATCCAATTGTTTGAAAGGGTTAAAAAAACACACACACACATGATTTAAAAGTATTTTAATGAAATAAACACAGCGGTTGTTGTAATAATTTATTGTTCTCGCAATCCATCAGGAACACCCTCGCTTGGAAAAATAATAAACGCACAAGATACATACCTTCTGGTGAACCGTCTCGTCCCACGAAGTAATCCATCTGAAGGGGTTAACTAATATTACAGGCAGGAGCCCTGCTAAATGCAGCTGTGCTCCGTGCCTGTAATCCCCGGCGAATGAATGAAATGTAGGTCATTGACCTACATTTCCTTCAGTCGCGGTGAGGCGCCCTCTGCTGGATGTTCTCATGAACTGCAGCCTGGGAACTTTTTCCCACGCTCCAGGTCATATGAGGACATCCACCAGGGGGCGCATCACCGCGACTGAAGGAAATGTAGGTCAATGACCTACATTTCATTCATTCGCCGGGGATTACAGGCACGGAGCACAGCTGCATTTAGCAGGGCTCCTGCCTGTAATATTAGTTAACCCCTTCAGATGGATTACTTCGTGGGACGAGATGGTTCACCAGAAGGTATGTATCTTGTGCGTTTATTATTTTTCCAAGCGAGGGTGTTCCTGATGGATTGAGAGAACAATAAATTATTACAACAACCGCTGTGTTTATTTCATTAAAATACTTTTAAATCATGTGTGTGTTTTTTTTAACCCTTTCCTACAATTGGATTAATAATGGATAGGTGTCATAATTGACGCCTGCCCATTATTAATCTGGCTTAATGTCACCTTCCAATAGCAAGGTGGCATTAACCCTTCATTACCCCATATCCCACCGCTACAGGGAGTGGGAAGAGAGTGGCCAAGTGCCAGAATAGGCGCATCTTCCAGATGTGCCTTTTCTGGGGTGGCTGGGGGCAGATGTTTTTAGCCACGGGGGGGCCAATAACCATGGACCCTCTCCTGGCTATTAATATCTGCCCTCAGTCACTGGCTTTACCGCTCTGGCGGAGAAAATTGCGCGGGAGCCCACGCCAATTTTTTCCGCCATTTAACCCTTTATTTCAGCAGCTACAGCGCTGAAATTTTGCACATACACACTACTAACATTAGTAGTGTGGAATATGCAAAAAAAAAGGGGATATGAGATGGTTTACTGTATGTAAACCATGTCTCATATCCTGTCGGGTTTGTGCAGGAGAAATGAAAAGCCGGCAATTGAATTACCGACTTTTCACTAACACCGCTGCGTATTTCTCGCAAGTCACACTGCTGGTCAGTGTGGAATCCGTATTTTTCTCGCCCCCATAGACTTTCATTGGCGATTTTTTTGCGCAATACGGTGACAAACGCAGCATGCTGCGATTTTGTACGGCCGTAGAAAGCCGTATAATACTGAACCGTAATATACGGCTAATAGGAGCAGCCCCATTGAGAATAATTGTGCAGTTTATTTTGCGAGTTTTACGGACATAGTTTATGTGCTCATACGTCCGTAAAACTCGCTAGTGTGAGGCCGGCCTAAGGGGTCACTCAGTTGTGCAGACACATGGTTTGGGCGTATTCTGACCAATGCATCTGTCTGCCTCATGTATCTCTGGCCATGCACGCAGCCATGGCAGAGAACACTGTGTATCTGTTACTGGGGAGGTGTTTTACAATTCAAGGGTTAACACAGACGCTGTGAGGAGAAGATTTAGTGCAGAAGAGGCGGGAAAACCTCAATTGAGTGCTGATTGGCTAATTAGGATCAGACAAGTGAGCAGCGCGCTGTGATTGGCCGGCTTCGGGTCAGGAGCTGTAGGCTGTTCACAGACTTGGAGTCTGTGACCGGCAGTTACCTCTCGCTGACTAGTTCACACTTCATAGGTTTCCCCGTATATGCTGCCGCTCATTGGTCCGCTGACTCCGGCGTGTTCCCGGGCAGCCAGTGACCGTGGTCTCTTCAGACCTCAGTGCACAGGAGCAGTGTGGGCCGAGCTCAATAACAGTTGTCTGTAATGTCGGAACTATGTGTAATAATCACCACAGACGCCCCTGCAGCCAAGCACAGCTGATGCAAGGTGGAGAAGTCAGCTCCTATGCACCGTGTATGAGGCGTGGAGGACACAGCGTGCACATGTGCTGCTGACCGGCCGCATAGGTGTCATATCCCTGAGGACAATGGCGCATAATCATCCTTACTAATAACGTTACTCGCTTATTACGGACATGGTGTAGAAATTCCTTAAACCCAGGTTCACACGAGTGTATAAAACATGGTCCACCATTCCTCCAGAAAACTTGTGGCAATTTTTTTTCTCATTCATCTGTGTGCGATCCGTTTTTATACAGCAGCAGTTATCACACGGTACAGCACAAAATACACTTTCCTATGTGAAAGAATTGCACTGTATCTGTAAAAATGCGATGCTAAACGGTGGAATCCATGTTATTTTGCACACAGACTCGAAAGGGCGAGTCTCACCCGACACACAGAACATGCCAGTGCATGTGGCCTGAGAAAGAAAATCTGCCCCATGAAATAACATTTGTCCTAGTGCTGTCTGGGCACTGTCCGATTTTTCACAGATCATTCTCAGAAAGAAAATCCGCTCATGTAATCCTAAGGCTGGTTTCACACGTCAGTGGCTCCGGTACGTGAGGTGACAGTTTCCTCACGTATCGGAGACACTGACACACGTAGACCCATAAATATCAATGCATCTGTTCAGATGTCATTGATTTTTTGCGGACCGTGTCTCCGTGTGCCAAACACGGAGACATGTCAGTGTTCGTGGGAACGCACGTATTACACGGACCCATTAAAGTCAATGGGTCTGTGTAAAACACGGACCTCACACGGACGTTCTCCGTCTGGGGTCCGTGTGCGTGCAGGAGACAGCGCTACAGTAAGCGCTGTCCCCCCACATGGTGCTGAAGCCGCGATTCATATGTTCCCTGCAGCAGCGTTTGCTGCAGAGAAAATATGAATAATAGTGTTTAAAATAAAGATCTATGTGTCCGCCGCCCTCCCACCCCCTGTGCGCCCCCCCGCTGTTCAGAAAATACTTACCCGCTCCCACGTTGGCTGTCACTCCTTCCTCTCTGCCCCGCGCCTCCTACTGTATGCGGTCACGTGGGGCCGCTCATTTACAATCATGAATAGTCAGCTCCGCCCCTATGGGAGGTGGAGCCACATATTCATGACTGTAAATGATCGGCCCCACGTGACCGCATACAGGAGAAGATGGGGCCAGACCAGGAAGCCGCGACAGCCAACGTGGGAGCGGGTGAGTATTTTCTGAACAGCGGGGGGGGGCGCACAGGGGGTGGGGGGGCGGCGGACACATAGATCTTTATTTTAAACACTATTATTCATATTTTCTCTGCAGCAAACGCTGCTGCAGGGAACATATGAATCGCGGCTTCAGCACGATGCAGGGCACCAGACGCGTGGGTACCACACGCTCCATGTGGTACCCACTCGCCATACGGGCGGCACACGTGTGCCGCACGTATGGCCTACGTGAGTTCCCAGGCACACGGACACGGATAACTCCGGTAATTATCTGGACGTGTGGGACAGCCCTAAGAAGGTTTAGGCTATGTGCACACGTTCAGGTTTTTTTGGCCGTTTTCCACGGAAAAAAAACGCTTAAAAACGCATACATAAGCATCCCATCATTTTTAATGCATTCTGCAATTTTTGTGCACATGATGCGTTTTGTTCCCCGCATATAAAAAACTGCATCGCGGTAAAAAAAAAACCAGCATGTTCATTAATTTTCCAGATTTTTCGCGTTTTTGCCACTATTTAGTGCATTGGGAAGCTCTGAAAAAAAACGTACAAAAAACGCGCGAAAAACGCATGCGGATTTCTTGCAGAACATGTCCGATTTTGTTCAGGAAATTTCTGTAAGAAATCCTGATGTGTGCACATAGCCTTATAAGCACTTGTTCTTTGATATGAAGTATTCATTCATCCATTCATTGCTTGCATGAGGTGACTCAATAGTCACAAAATGCAAGGCCTCACTGAAAATTCACATTTTTTGGGCTCGTTCAGAAGAGTGTATAAAATCGACGTGTGCTGTCCGAGTAAAAATCGGGCATTATGTAACTCAATAGGGCTGTTCAGGTGACATTGTGTCACATAGATCGAATGTCTGTGTAAACAAAAGTAGCAGCATGCACTATCCTCTTCAGTGCATCACATGAGACTCGCCTATTCAAGTCTATGAGCGGGGAAAAAAAAAGAGGATCCCTCACAGATCATCTATGTGGCATCTGATTTACATATACAATAACATTGCCATTATTATACTAGGAAACTACCGTATATTTGATGTTGTTCATTAACCAAGATGAAACCACCCGGCACCCCCGCCTATCAACTGTTCCTGGTGCCGCCAGTGACCAGATGTGATCTGTTGCAGAGCTATACAGCCTAGCTCCATCAACTGCACAGGGGCTGCAAACTGGTACTGCACAAACAGGGCCAATTTTAGACAAAGTGGGGCCCCAAATGGTCACATGTTGCACCATCACACAGAAACATTTATGTTGTATTTACAAGTGCTAAGTTCAGGCTGCTAAACAAGCGCTATTCTTTGGATCAGGACATGTCCGCTACATCCACACCGCTGCCGGCCATTGAACGCAGGTGTTCATTGAACCGTTCGGATTCACAGCGTCCAATACACTATACGGGTGAAATTTATCACCCGTATAGATAAATTGACATGCCTCGGTCTGGAGAGACGCACCGCATGTCCGTCTCCGCGGGTGAGCTGCGGGCGTCTGTGCATGCATAGTGGGCATGGCATCCACTTTGCTGTAACATCTGGACGCTGCACAAGTACGCAACATCCAACCCACATCGTTTACTGACCGTGTGCACCTACACTTCGGCTGAGGAAGAATGATTGGTACATATAGTCCTTGTGACGGATCGCAAAGGGGAAGGGGTGTGTCACCTTCACTCACCTCTGGGGAGGGGAGAGAATGACCCAGCCGGGATCGGCTCTCTGGGGCCACCACTTACCCCAGGTCAGTCGGGGAACTGCACCGAGGGCAAATAGTCACCGGAAAGGCTTCCCTTATAGGTGCGAGTTATTGAGCCGCTCCCAGTGAAGGGGATATACTGTGTATCACCATTCCAGGCTGGAGATATATAAAGCTCCTGGCCGTCACTGTCCGACTTCCTCCCTAACACAGTGCGGTATGCTGCCACCAGTTCCTCGTTAGATATAAGCCCCGTCTGACAACAGGCTTATATCAGGTCAGAAAACAACCCCGCAGTAGCGTATAATGACCAACCGAGGATGTGGGGGTTCGTGAATCGAGATAAAAGAGCAGCCAAAGATTAATTTTATATTTAATCACCGAAAGGCTCACTAGAAAGATACAGGCATATATATATATATAATATATATATATATATATATATATATATATATATATAGAACAATATACAAGTATACTGTACAGTCAGGAGGGTAGTACAAGGCTACAGATAGATTACAATTACCGTGTTATGTAGCATGTAACCACAAGGAGGCGCTGATGAATCACAGGTCCAAATCTTTATTACGTAATTCTCTGGCTGCGTCAGCTAACGGGCCTCCTGCCAGTAGAAAAAACTGAGTCCAAACTGAGGAGCTGCCTATTATCCCATATGCTGCCCCCTTCCACAAGCTCCGCCAATCCCTGGACTGTGCAGCCTCTCTCCTCCCATATCCTAGAGCATGGCTTTCCGGCTAGAACTGTGGATGCTCATAACTTTCCACCTGAAGCTCTAAACAGGACGGCAGCGGCGCCACTGGGTACTGCTGGGTTTTATCTTTGCAGGGAGACCAAATACGGCTACCATATTTAATTCCTGGTAGCTATGCTTTATAACTCAACACAGAGTTCCAGAGGTGGCTGCATGGTATGAGCTTGAGGGGAAAGGAATGCCGATTCAATTATGTGCTCGGCTAGGTTCAGAGATATTGCAGTTATTCCAGTTGGCTAGTAACTGCACAAGAGTTCACACCACTACTATAATTGCTGGACTTGGTGCTGGGGGGCACAGGGTTTATGTCTTTTGGACCCCCCTGGAGAGAGTTTTAAAGGCCTATTTGCTTGAGCTAATTAAAAAAAAGCCATTGGTTGCCCTGTCCAAGGATGTGCCTTCGCTAGATAATAAGGTCTCATTGTCTGATGTGTATTTAACTTCCCTTGTGGCCTGGGGGGAATGCCAAAGGTGGGGGCAGAGTTTGGAGCAAGTATGTTTGGGCCAAAATAAATGTGATAGGGAATTGCATCAGATATCAAAATGATATCAATTAGATATCATTTCCCACATCTCACACTTCCCCTCTTTAGAGGGTGCTAGGGGGCATTACATTGCTGTATTGCCCCGAGCGCACTCCCACAATCTCCATGAGCGCCTCAAAAGCGGTCTCGCACGCGACTGACCAGTTTATCGCGAGAGGCAGCTTTTTCTTGGTGAAGTTCATCAGGGGCTTTGCCAGGGTACTATAGTGTGGAACAAACCTCCTACAGTACCAAGCGGTCCCCAGGAAGGACATCACCTGTTTCTTGGTCCTGGGTGGGCCAGGATGCATCCACTTTCCTGGGTTCTGGCTTCAGAATCTCCCACCTACCTGGTGACCCAGTAGAGGATCTCGCTCATGCCCAGCTGCCACTTTTCCGGCTTGATGGTCAAACCTGCCCTGTGGATCTGCCTAAGCACCTGCGTCAGATGCTCTAGGCGATCCTCCCATGTGGGACTGAAGATTGCGATATCATCCAGGTACGCAGCCGCGTACCCTTCAAATCCCCGGAGCAGCGTGTTGACCATCTGCTGAAAAGTGGCAGGGGCATTCTTCATTCTGAATGGCATCACGGTGGACTCATACAGTCCAAACAGGGTGATGAAGGCAGAGTGCTCCCGAGCCTCGTGGGTCAGGGGGATCTGCCAATATCCTCGGCTCAGATCCATGATGGTCAGGTACTTAGCCCTGGCCAACTGATTGAGCAGGTCATCAATGAGTGGCATAGGGAACTCATTGGTAACCGTAACAGCGTTGAACCCCCTGCAGTCCATGCAGAACTGGGTTGTTTGGTCCTTTTTGGGGATGAGGACTACGGGCGACGCCCATGCGCTGTTGGATGCCTGGATCACCCCCAGCTTCAGGATCTCATCAGTCTCCTGGCGCATCTGGTGCCGCACCTCGAGAAAGACCCAGTATGCTGGCCGCAGGATCGGGGGGTGACCCCCGGTGTCCATGTAATGGACAGCCAACTCGGTCCTTCTAGGAAGGCTGCTGAACAGCTCCCGAAAGGGGCGTAGAGTAACTGCCATCTGGGACCGTTTGTCCTCGGAGAGCTGGTGTCCAACCTCTGCGTCCTCAATGGATCCACCCAGCTTGGCCTGGGCGAGCAGATCCAAGAGGGTTTCCGACTCCTCTCCTCGGAAAGGTTTCACACGGGATGGGCACAGGCTCCCCGCTCATGATGCGCCTTCATCATGTTCACTTCGCAGGCCTTCCTCCATCCACAGGCATGGTCTAGTGTGACCAGGTACATGATGTCATTGAGCTGCTGATGCACGAGGTATGTGCTCTCCCAGGCTGCCTGAAGCTTGTCCTGTGGTATGGGGAGCAGTACCCACACTTTCTGACCCACCTGGTGTAGGTCCTTTCACAAGTATTCTGGTCGTACCAGCGCTTCTGGTCAGCCTGGGCCATAATGTCCTGCACCAGCCGCAACAAGGCTGTCATTTTATCCTGAAAGAGCACAACGTACTCAATGACCGACTCTCCAGGGGTGGCCAAGTCTCCTTCCCATGCCTCTTTCACCAGAGCAAGGGGCCCTTGTCCATGCCGCCCATACAGAAGCTTGAAGGGGCGAACCCTGTTGAGGCCTGTGGAGCCTCCCGATATGCAAATAGGTTTGGGAGGTACTGCTCCCAGTCGCTCCCGTGGGAGTCAACCAACATCTTAAGCATCTGCTTGTGGGTGCCATTGAACCACTCACACAGACCATTAGTCTGCAGATGGTACGGGCTGGTCACCAGATGTTTCACTTGTATTTACTTACAAAGGGACTCCATCAGCTGTGACATGAACTGGGTCCCTCGGTCAGTGAGTATTTCCTGGGGAAATCCCCCTCGGGAGAAAATCTCCAGTAAAGCGGCGGCCACAATGTCAGCCCGAATGGACTACAAGGCTACCGCTTCCGGGTACTGGGTGGCATAATCTACTACCATCAGTATAAAGCGTTTCCCGGAGCAGCTTGGAACGGACAACGGTTCAATGAGATCCACAGACACTCTCTGGAAAGGCTCTTCAATGATGGGCAATAACACCAGTGGGGCTTTGGGGCTCCACCCCGCCTTCGAGTAAAAGCTCACAGACAGAAAAAGAGGACTTAAAAATCCTCCAGAAAAGTGAAAAAAAAATCACAGAGAAAAAAGCAGAGATGATTATCTGCTGAAGCCTCCAAACAAATGCACTAGCAGGGCACATCGGACCCGATTAATGATGGCAAAAACACAGGTGCAAAAAATACCGATGAAACAACCACTTTCAATCCAGTTTTGGCTGTTTGGCATTAGTGCACAAAAAGATAAGAGATAATAGTCTGTATGTGGCATTGTTCACACAGGCAATGCAGAGCATCTGGTTTACAGCCTATTACTAACGCACATACGGGCGGGCCGCACAGTGCTACAAAATGCATGCTGTGTGAATAGAGGCCTACAGTTTACAGAGCCATCTTGGTCCGACTGCGCCCTGCAAGATAAAGTGCAAAAAAAACCCACATATCAATGTATGCACCTGTGTTTTTGCCATCATTAATCGGGTCTGATGCGCCCTGCTAGTGCATTTGTTTGGAGGCTTCAGCAGGTAATCATCTCTGCTTTTTTCTCTGTGATTTTTTTCCTCTACCCCGCCTTCCTCACTCTCTGACAGGTGTCACACGAATGGCAGTAGGCAGCCACATCGGCCCCCATTTTAGGCCAGTAGAAATGCTGGGCTAGCCTGGCCTTGGTCTTAGTGATCCCTAAGTGTCCGGCCATCGGAATCTCATGTGTGATCCGCAACAACTCTGCCCAGAACGGATAGGGTACCACTAACTGGCGGTCCCTAGGCCACTCCTCTGGTGACTCTTGCTGAACCGACACCCGGTACAGCTGTCCCTGGTCCCAGACCACCCGCTCGAGGTCTTAGTCCATGAAAGGCTGCGCTGCCTCCTCCTTAAGAGCTTTCAGGATGTCATCGGCTTCCAACGCCGCCTGAAACCCCTCACTAGACATGGCCAGAATAGACAAAACTGTCATGTCTTCTGTCAGTTCCCCGGGACCCGACTCCATGTCTCCCTCTGGCTCAGCAGCCACTTGGTCAGAAGGGGGAAGGCCGTCGAACCTCCTTGCTCCTTGGGCTCCAGCACTCCCACTCCTGGTGACAGCAGCCACGACCGCTGTAACCTTGGGTAGTACCTGCCTCACCTTGGCTTCCACACAAGTCGCCGAGTCAGGCAGACCAACCTGGTCTCCTGGCATCCTGAGTGTGGGAACCTCCTGCCCTGGGGCCTTACCTGGAAGCTGCACATCGCCTTTGACAGCCCCAACCCAATTGGCATGTTCCCCTTTCTGCGGCTGCACAGAACCCAGCAGTTTGGACTCGTCTAGGGGCCCTACAATCCCTGCGGCAGCCCCTCCCACCAACTCTGGTTCTGGCTTTGCAGCTACCTGCCTCCTACCTCTCCCTCCAGAGCACACTGTCTCATCACACATGGGGGCATTCTGACACCTTCCTGTGTCTTCTGGCTTTGTCTCATCTGCATGCACTGCATGTGTCCTGTCAGCACAAGACTGATCCCACCTTCCCCCAAAACGCAGGAGGCACTGGCGACCCATTTACAACATTACTAGCAGTAGACAAATCAAGACACAGGGGAGGATCAGAACTTGGGGTCTCAGTAGCCACATACTGTGACACTAGCCTCCCCAAATCTGTCCCAAGTAAAATATTTACGGGAATATTTGCTGACACTCCCACCTCCCTCATTCCCCTCCTGGCACTCCAGTCCAAATAACGGGCAGGACTGGTTCGATGCCTCCAATCCTGGAGACGGCGAGGGTTTTTCCGGGTATCAAGTCCTAGAGGGACACCATCTCAGGCCGTACGAGGGTCATCTCGGTGCCGGTGTCCCGCAGTCCCATAGCAGTGGCATGGTTTATGGTGACAAGCTGGAAATTGTCACGGGACCTCCCACCACCCCTTCCCACACACATGACAGGGGACAGTTTTGGGAGTGAGAACGGGGCCTTGGTGCACTGGGGACACATGGCCCTGAAGTATGCAAACAAAAGGACCCAAATACATTATGACTAGTGTACGGAGGGAATGCTAAGTAGCAGTCCACCGTATATACATTAATTCGAACTCCATCAATATTTCAAAATAAAGAGAAAAAAGAGTTTACTCGAATATAAGAATAACAGGGTATAAATTTTACTTAACAACAATTAAGAACATACAAAATAGAGCATCAGTAATATTCAGGATAGACAGTATAAAGTGATGTGCACATATAAAGAAATACTAAGTACTGGAGGCATTTAATAAACACGCCTCTATAGCAGGTGAGCAGTGCTATGACGTAATATGGTACAGTGGAGGTAGCATATAAGGTAAAGCAGATAGCCACGGTGGCTCTAATACGTGTAATGCAGGCTCGTACGTTGCTGCAAATGCAACCCCACATGTAACATCAATTGAAAACCAACTATAGCAAGGCTTACCGCAATGTGCACAGCACAACAGACCCGTGTGGGACGGTGGATGACCCGACGCGCGTTTCGTGTCCGAAACTGGACACTTCCTCAAGGGGTATGTAAGCGCATATGGGAAAGGACCTTAAAAAGCCATGACAACGTGTCACATGGTGTTTTTTAGGCCAATCGCGTAGCGGCACTAATGGCGCATGCGCGGTGCGTACCACAGGATCCGGCATAGCAACAAGAGCGTCAGGCGTCACAGCGCATGCGCAGGAGAGATCCCGAGCAAACGAAGGAGACCAAGAGACGCCCGTTGCCAGGTCGAGCCCGGGGACAACACCACGCAGGCGCACGGTCGCGTATGGAGTAAGACATAGTGTGTATTAATACATAAAGTACCACTTAGCAGCCATATTACCAATACAGCATATATAAACCATACCTATATAAATATAAAGCAGCAAAGACCATAATTCAGTGATAATGTATACATAATGTAAACAACAGGTTATATAATTAGGTAGGTAAAGGCAACATGACGCAATACACAGCTAAAGCATTACAGAAACTACATAGCGAAGCGATGACAATAGGTTCGGCGTTTAGGTTCTTGGCCATATGGAATGTCACTGAATAGAAGAAGAAATAAAAACAAGTTAAAAACAAAAAAAGAACGCATATAAACCGTCAAAGAGATTTCTGTGGTATAGGGGCACAAGAAAGATAATGATGAAAAGAAAGGAATTGTTTTACAAAAATGGGGCAAAGCTAAGAGATTCGTTAAGCCCCTTAGGGGTCAGAGTGTCAAGGACCACAATCCATCTGGATTCTTTTTGAGCTAGAATCTTTTTATAGTTTCCGCCGCGTATCCCGAGGTGAATGGCTTCAATCCCTCTTACCTTAAATGTTGTTGGATCACAATTATGGAAAATTTTAAAATGGCGAGGGATAGACTTAAGTTCAGATAGATCAATCACTGTCTTGATCGCGCAAATGTCCCGCACATGCTCGCGTACTCTGACGCGTAGTTCTCTAGATGTAAGACCAACGTATATCATGGGGCAGCCGCACGTAGCATAATAAACCACGTTGGTGCTACCACACGATATACACTGTCGTATTGTGTATTGTTTTAAACCGTCTGATGATTGAAAAGTGGAGCAGCGCAGGACATTTGCGCAGGCAAGACAGTGGCCGCAAGAAAAACAACCTACAGTAGGTCCACGATTACTGAATGGATTAACCACCCTTGGAGCATAGTGGCTATTGACAAGTAAGTCGTTAAGGTTTTTTGATCTTCTTGATGTCATGGAGGGAAAGTCGCCAATAGATGGACCCAAAGAGGGTTCAGCACCTAAGATGGCCCAATGTTTTGCTAAAATATCCCGCATATTTTTCCATTCATGATTAAATGTTGTAATAAAGCGAATCTTTTGATTATCTTTTTTAATCACATTTACTCGAGGATATAGCAGATCACTGCGTGGAGTCCTTTTAGCTCTATTGTATCCCTTCCTAATACACCTATTACTGTATCCACGGTTCTGAAAACGGATTTTAAGGTCTGCCGCTTGTTTTTCAAAACGGTCGTTGGTAGAACAGATCCTTTTCATCCTGAGGAACTGTCCGACCGGGACGGCACTAATGGTGGAAGAATTATGGGAAGAACTCGCATGTATAAGTGAATTAACTGATGTCGGCTTTCTATACACGTCAGTCTGTACCAGTCTGTTGATGTCGACTGAAAGTGAGATGTCTAGAAAGTCAACAGCAGCGTTATCATAAACATAGGTAAGTTTGATATTTAATAAATTGTCATTCAGAATTAACATAAAGTCCTCGAGTTCCTGCGTCGTCCCGTCCAACAGAAATGGCCCTGAAGTGTTGGATGCAGAGGTGACACCTCTTGGGTTCTACCCCTGGTCTGGAGAGGAGAGCAGAGGGGGGCGCCCCTTGCATTCTAGGGGCTGGGAAACAGGGGCAGTATGAGTCTTACACCCTCTCCAGGTGCTGCTGGTGGCTCGCTTGGCTTCAGGGGCCCGGTTATTGACATAGTCATCTGCCAGGGCGGCTGTAGCAGCGGCCCCCTTTGGTTTCCCGTCATGGAGGTACTGCTAAAGGTGCTCTGGGCAGTTCCACAAGAATTGCTCCTTGACAAACGCCTCCTGGATTTCCTTGCCGGTGGTGAGCTCCAGACCCTTGGTCCAGTGCTCTGCAGCTTGCAGGAGCGCCAGTATCATGATCCTATGTAAGGATTTGAGCAGGAGCCTCGGGGATTAATGCTGGTGGCCTCCCTTTGGATAGGGGAGGGCTTTTTATAGCCGCCGGAGCCTTGCATCTTTGTTAGTTATACTTCTGCCCTCGGCTGTTAAGTGACCCCTGTACACTTGTGTGTTTGTGCCTCGTGCCTGCCTTGAGTTTTCATCCCGTTTGACCCGGCCTGTCCCCCACATGGCAGTTGCCTGTCAGTTGCGTTCTGTCTGTGGATTATTTGGTTTTCTGACTCCGGCTTGGTTTCCTACTTCTCTTTCAGTTGTTCCCTCGGTTTTGGTTATACCCGCTCGGTTTCCTGACACCCGCTTGTACCCGATTATTCTTCTGTTTACACGCTTGTCGGCGCCTTAGCCGGTCACCCCCCGATAGTACTCTTGGTGCTCCGCTGATTGCTGCGGGAGCTGGCCCCGCCCTGGACCCTTCTCCGGCAATCACGTGCTGCAGGTCCTGCACGCCTGCGACCGTGCCTGCTATGTCTGCTGTTGCTGTCTACCCGTTCCATTCTGCACAGTGCGTGACTCGTGTCCAGACCTGGACAGGTCGGTCACGGGGTCCCTGACAGCCAGCATGTGGTCGGCCCAGGTGTCCTTGGGGCCTTTTTGCAGGCTCCGAAACTTCCTACGGTAATACACCAGAGTGAGGTTGAACTGCTAGATCAGGGCCTTTTTGATGCTGTCATAGTCCTACTCCACACCGGCAGGTAAGTCCCCCAGGATGTCCAGGGACTTACTCTTCAAATGGGGGGTCAGGTACTTGGTCCACTGATCTGAGGCCAGATGGTGCTATCAGCAGGTCCGCTCAAAGGCCCGCAGAAAGAAGTCCAGGTCTCCGTCCTTCTCCAGCAAGGGAAAGACCTCGGCTCGGAACTTGGCAGTCTTGGGCTCCGGAGGTGCTGGCGTGGGAGGTAGGAAATCCTGCCGAGCTAATTCCAGCTGATGCTGTCACTCTGCAGCTTCACTGCATTTCACCACCTCACGCTTTCAGCTCTGCTTGTGCTGCATCTTACTCTGCCTGGCGTTCTGCTGCCTCCCGATCTGCCTGGTGCTCTGCCTCTTTCAAGAGGGCTGCGGAGGCTTCCTCGTGCCTCGCCTCGAGACTGGCCAGGGCAGCTTGATAGAAGGTCTCCGACCTGAGCTGTCCAGGTAGAAGGGCAGTAGGAGGGCGTTCTGCTGTGGCAGGGTAGTGCCCTGGCTGCGAGTCGCTTGGGGAGCCTGGGCGTGAACCTCCTTTGGCGGAACCAGTACAGTCATTCTCCGCATTATGGGATAGCTCCCCGGCCATCATTCTTTTCCGGTTTTGAGTGGCTGCAGCCAGTCTTTTCAGCCCTTGATCACAGACACAGCGGCAACCTGACCACCAACACACCTACAGTACTTGCACTCGGACTGTCTAGTGCTGAGCTGATCTTAGGACCCCAGCAGCAAAAGCTGCTGTTGGTTCTTAGTGTGGGAGTAGGGATCCCACACACACTATTATCTCGATCCCACCGCTGCTACCAATCTATGACGGATCGCACAGGGGAAGGGGTGTGCCACCTTCACTCACCTCTGGGGGGAGAGAATGACCCAGCAGGGATTAGCTCTCTGGCACCTTTGCTTACCCAGGTCAGTCAGGGGACTGCACCAACGGCAAATAGTCGCTAGAAAGGCCTCCCTTATAGGCACGAGTTATTGAGGCGCTCTCAGTGATGGGGATATACATCACCAGTCCAGGGTGGGGATCTATAATATAACGCTGGGAGCGTCACTCTGTCCGAAGCCTCTATAGACTGCGCAAGCGCAAGCGCCAGCGCAGTCTGGACCGCACAGAGCGACGCTCCCAGGAGATCGCGGTATGCGTAAGCGCTGAACGCACACCGCGATCTCCACCGGACAAGCAGGGACGAGCCAGGAGGCGGAGGGTGAGTATACTTACCTGACCCGTTCCACCGACGCGCTTCCGGGCCGTGACTGTCCCCCTGCTCCCGGAATCGGCGCCTGCGCAGTCCGCGCTTTCCGGCGCCATTTTCTTGAAGACACATTGCAGTGTCTTCAAGAAAATGGCGCCGGAAAGCGCGGACTGCGCAGGCGCCGACTCCGGGAGCAGGACCAAGAAAATGGCCGCACCCAGCACAGCCGCCCACAGCAACGCACAGCCGCCGCACCCAGCACAGCCGACCATAGCCACGCACAGGCGCCCACAGCCACGCACAGGCGCCCACAGCCACGCACAGCCGCCGCACCCAGCACAGCCGCCCACAGCCACCAATAGCCACGCACAGCCGCCGCACCCAGCACAGCCACGCACAGCCGCCGCACCCAGCACAGCCGCCCACAGCCACGCACAGCCACGCACAGCCGCCGCACCCAGCACAGCCGCCGCACCCAGCACAGCTGCCCACAGCCACGCACAGCCGCCCACAGCCACGCACAGCCGCCGCACCCAGCACAGCCGACCACAGCCACGCACAGCCGCCGCACCCAGCACAGCCGCCCACAGCGACGCACAGCCGCCCACAGCCGACAGCACAGCCGACCACAGCCGCCGCACCCAGCACAGCCACGCACAGCCGCCGCACCCAGTACAGCCACCCACAGCCGCCGCACCCAGCACATCCGCCGCACCCAGCACAGCCGCCCACAGCCACGCACAGCCGCCCACAGCCACGGACAGCCGCCGCACCCAGCACAGCCGCCCACAGCCACGCACAGCCGCCCACAGCCACGCACAGCCGCCGCACCCAGCACAGCCGACCACAGCCACGCACAGCCGCCGCACCCAGCACAGCCGCCCACAGCCACCCATAGCCACGCACAGCCGCCGCACCCAGCACAGCCGACCACAGCCGCCGCACCCAGCACAGCCGACCACAGCCGCCGCACCCAGCACAGCCACCCACAGCCGCCGCACCCAGCACAGCCGCCGCACCCAGCACATCCGCCGCACCCAGCACAGCCACGCACAGCCGCCACAGCCACGCACAGCCGCCTACAGCCACGCACAGCCGCCGCACCCAGCACAGCCTCCCACAGCCACGCACAGCCGCCCACAGCCACGGACAGCCGCCGCACCCAGCACAGCCGCCGCACCCAGCACAGCCGCCCACAGCCACACACAGCCGCCGCACCCAGCACAGCCGCCCACAGCCACGCACAGCCGCCCACAGCCACGCACAGCCGCCGCACCCAGCACAGCCGACCACAGCCACGCACAGCCGCCGCACCCAGCACAGCCGCCCACAGCCACGCACAGCCGCCCACAGCCACGCACAGCCGCCGCACCCAGCACAGCCGACCACAGCCGCCGCACCCAGCACAGCCGACCGCAGCCACGCACAGCCGCTGCACCCAGCACAGCCACCCACAGCCGCCGCACCCAGCACAGCCGCCGCACCCAGCACATCCGCCGCACCCAGCACATCCGCCGCACCCAGCACAGCCGCCGCACCCAGCACAGCCACGCACAGCCGCCACAGCCACGCACAGCCTCCGCACCCAGCACAGCCAGCACAGCCGCCCACAGCCACGCACAGCCGCCGCACCCAGCACAGCCGCCTACAGCCACGCACAGCCGCTGCACCCAGCACAGCCGCTGCACCCAGCACAGCTGCCGCACCCAGCACAGCCGCCCGCACCCAGCACAGCCACGTCACATACAGCCGCCCGCACAGCCGACCGCAGCCACGCACAGCCGCCGCACCCAGCACAGCCGCCCACAGCCACCCATAGCCACGCACAGCCGCCGCACCCAGCACAGTCGACCACAGCCGCCGCACCCAGCACAGCCACGCTCAGCCGCCGCACCCAGCACAGCCACCCACAGCCGCCGCACCCAGCACAGCCGCCGCACCCAGCACATCCGCCGCACCCAGCACAGCCACGCACAGCCGCCACAGCCACGCACAGCCGCCTACAGCCACGCACAGCCGCCGCACCCAGCACAGCCTCCCACAGCCACGCACAGCCGCCCACAGCCACGGACAGCCGCCGCACCCAGCACAGCCGCCGCACCCAGCACAGCCGCCCACAGCCACACACAGCCGCCGCACCCAGCACAGCCGCTCACAGCCACGCACAGCCGCCCACAGCCACGCACAGCCGCCGCACCCAGCACAGCCGCCCACAGCCACGCACAGCCGCCCACAGCCACGCACAGCCGCCCACAGCCACGCACAGCCGCCGCACCCAGCACAGCCGACCACAGCCACGCACAGCCGCCGCACCCAGCACAGCCACGCACAGCCGCTGCACCCAGCACAGCCACGCACAGCCGCCGCACCCAGCACAGCCGCCGCACCCAGCACAGCCACGCACAGC
Source organism: Ranitomeya variabilis (assembly GCF_051348905.1). Classification (NCBI taxonomy): domain Eukaryota; kingdom Metazoa; phylum Chordata; class Amphibia; order Anura; family Dendrobatidae; genus Ranitomeya; species Ranitomeya variabilis. The sequence goes on along the minus strand of NC_135235.1, from coordinate 116,574,688 downwards.
CGCCACAGCCACGCACAGCCTCCGCACCCAGCACAGCCACGCACAGCTGCCTACAGCCACGGACAGCCGCCGCACCCAGCACAGCCGCCCACAGCCACGCACAGCCGCCGCACCCAGCACAGCCACGCACAGCCGCCTACAGCCACGCACAGCCGCTGCACCTAGCACAGCCGCTGCACCCAGCACAGCTGCCGCACCCAGCACAGCCGCCCGCACCCAGCACAGCCACGTCACATACAGCCGCCCGCACTCAGCACAGCCACATACAGCCGCCCGCACTCAGCACAGCCGCCCGCACTCAGCACAGCCGCCCGCACTCAGCACAGCCGCCCGCACTGATGGGGGCGCAGGATGGAGCAGCACGTGATAGGATGGGGGCGCAGGATGGGAGCACATGACAGGATGGGGATGAGGATGGAGCAGCACATGACACGGTGGAGTGGCACATGACAGGATGGGGGCGCAGGATGGAGCAGCACATGACACGGTGGAGCAGCACATGACAGGATGGAGCAGCACATGACACGGTGGAGTAGCACATGACAGGATGGGGATGCAGGATGGAGCAGCACATGACACGGTGGAGCAGCACATGACAGGATGGGGGCACAGGATGGAGCAGCACATGACACGGTGGAGCAGCACATGACAGAATGGGGGCGCAGGATGGAGCAGCATATAACAGGATGGGAGCAGCACATACCAGGATGGAGACCATATTCCAATATAAATGCTCGCCACCCGGGCGTAGAACGGGTTCAATAGCTAGTATATATATAAACCTCCAGGCTGTCACTGTCAGAGTTCCTCACTAACAGTACGGTATGCTGCCACCAGTTCCTCATTAGATATAAGTCCTGTCCAACATCAGGCTTGTATCTGGTCAGAAACCAACCCCGGGGTACCGTATAATGACCAACCGAGCATGCGGATGAGATAAAACAGCCACGCACAGCCGCCCACAGCCACGGACAGCCGCCGCACCCAGCACAGCCGCCCACAGCCACGCACAGCCGCCCACAGCAACGCACAGCCGCCGCACCCAGCACAGCCGACCACAGCCACGCACAGCCGCCGCACCCAGCACAGCCGCCCACAGCCACCCATAGCCACGCACAGCCGCCGCACCCAGCACAGCCGACCACAGCCGCCGCACCCAGCACAGCCGACCACAGCCGCCGCACCCAGCACAGCCACCCACAGCCGCCGCACCCAGCACAGCCGCCGCACCCAGCACATCCGCCGCACCCAGCACAGCCACGCACAGCCGCCACAGCCACGCACAGCCGCCTACAGCCACGCACAGCCGCCGCACCCAGCACAGCCTCCCACAGCCACGCACAGCCGCCCACAGCCACGGACAGCCGCCGCACCCAGCACAGCCGCCGCACCCAGCACAGCCGCCCACAGCCACACACAGCCGCCGCACCCAGCACAGCCGCCCACAGCCACGCACAGCCGCCCACAGCCACGCACAGCCGCCGCACCCAGCACAGCCGACCACAGCCACGCACAGCCGCCGCACCCAGCACAGCCGCCCACAGCCACGCACAGCCGCCCACAGCCACGCACAGCCGCCGCACCCAGCACAGCCGACCACAGCCGCCGCACCCAGCACAGCCGACCGCAGCCACGCACAGCCGCTGCACCCAGCACAGCCACCCACAGCCGCCGCACCCAGCACAGCCGCCGCACCCAGCACATCCGCCGCACCCAGCACAGCCGCCGCACCCAGCACAGCCACGCACAGCCGCCACAGCCACGCACAGCCTCCGCACCCAGCACATCCACGCACAGCCGCCCACAGCCGCCTACAGCCACGGACAGCCGCCGCACCCAGCACAGCCAGCACAGCCGCCCACAGCCACGCACAGCCGCCGCACCCAGCACAGCCGCCTACAGCCACGCACAGCCGCTGCACCCAGCACAGCCGCTGCACCCAGCACAGCTGCCGCACCCAGCACAGCCACCCGCACCCAGCACAGCCACGTCACATACAGCCGCCCGCACAGCCGACCACAGCCACGCACAGCCGCCGCACCCAGCACAGCCGCCCACAGCCACCCATAGCCACGCACAGCCACCGCACCCAGCACAGCCGACCACAGCCGCCGCACCCAGCACAGCCACGCTCAGCCGCCGCACCCAGCACAGCCACCCACAGCCGCCGCACCCAGCACAGCCGCCGCACCCAGCACATCCGCCGCACCCAGCACAGCCACGCACAGCCGCCACAGCCACGCACAGCCGCCTACAGCCACGCACAGCCGCCGCACCCAGCACAGCCTCCCACAGCCACGCACAGCCGCCCACAGCCACGGACAGCCGCCGCACCCAGCACAGCCGCCCACAGCCACACACAGCCGCCGCACCCAGCACAGCCGCTCACAGCCACGCACAGCCGCCCACAGCCACGCACAGCCGCCGCACCCAGCACAGCCGACCACAGCCACGCACAGCCGCCCACAGCCACGCACAGCCGCCCACAGCCACGCACAGCCGCCGCACCCAGCACAGCCGACCACAGCCACGCACAGCCGCCGCACCCAGCACAGCCACGCACAGCCGCCGCACCCAGCACAGCCGCCGCACCCAGCACAGCCACGCACAGCCGCCACAGCCACGCAAGCCTCCGCACCCAGCACAGCCACGCACAGCCGCCTACAGCCACGGACAGCCGCCGCACCCAGCACAGCCGCCCACAGCCACGCACAGCCGCCGCACCCAGCACAGCCACGCACAGCCGCCTACAGCCACGCACAGCCGCTGCACCTAGAACAGCCGCTGCACCCAGCACAGCTGCCGCACCCAGCACAGCCGCCCGCACCCAGCACAGCCACGTCACATACAGCCGCCCGCACTCAGCACAGCCACATACAGCCGCCCGCACTCAGCACAGCCGCCCGCACTCAGCACAGCCGCCCGCACTCAGCACAGCCGCCCGCACTGATGGGGGCGCAGGATGGAGCAGCACGTGATAGGATGGGGGCGCAGGATGGGAGCACATGACAGGATGGGGATGAGGATGGAGCAGCACATGACACGGTGGAGTGGCACATGACAGGATGGGGGCGCAGGATGGAGCAGCACATGACACGGTGGAGCAGCACATGACAGGATGGAGCAGCACATGACACGGTGGAGTAGCACATGACAGGATGGGGATGCAGGATGGAGCAGCACATGACACGGTGGAGCAGCACATGACAGGATGGGGGCACAGGATGGAGCAGCACATGACACGGTGGAGCAGCACATGACAGAATGGGGGCGCAGGATGGAGCAGCATATAACAGGATGGGAGCAGCACATACCAGGATGGAGACCATATTCCAATATAAATGCTCGCCACCCGGGCGTAGAACGGGTTCAATAGCTAGTATATATATAAACCTCCAGGCTGTCACTGTCAGAGTTCCTCACTAACAGTACGGTATGCTGCCACCAGTTCCTCATTAGATATAAGTCCTGTCCAACATCAGGCTTGTATCTGGTCAGAAACCAACCCCGGGGTACCGTATAATGACCAACCGAGCATGCGGATGAGACGAAAGGCTCACTAGATTGACGAAATTGACGAAAGGCTCACTAGAAAGATACAGGTATATATATACAAAAACGATATACAAGTATACAGTCAGGAGTGTAGTACAAGGGTAGGGTACAGATAGATTACAATTACCTTGTTATGTAGCATGTGACCATAGGGATGCGCTGATGAATCACAGGTCCAAATCTTTGTTACATAATTCTCTGGCTACGTCAGCTAACGGGCCTCCTGCCAGTAGAAAAAACAGTCCAAACTGAGGAGCTGCCTATTATCCCCTAGGCTGCCCCCTCCGGCACACTGCACCAACCCCTGGGCTGTGCAGCCTCTCTTCTCCCATATCTTGAGAGCATGGTTTTCTGGCTAGAACCGTGGATGCTCATAACTTTCCGCCCGAAGCTCTAAACGGGACGGCGGAGGCGCCACTGAGTTCTGCTCTATTTTATCTGCAGGAAGACCAAATACTGCTACCATATTTAATTCCGGGTAGCTATGCTTTATAACTCAATAATGCAGAGCTCCAGAGGTGGCTGCATGGTTTGGGCTTGTGGGGAAAGGAATGCATGTATATTTGTCCCACACTTTCACCCGGCATCGCACTTTTAGCCTAGATTCCGATATTGTTAAAAGCAATTATAGAGAAGTGAGCGTTAGCTGACGCTCCCTCTCCCATCATTCCTCCTCTGCATCTGATGTCTCAGTACAGTGGGCATAATGACATCATTACAACACACCTGCTGTACCGAGATATGCAGAGGATCTGAAGACACCATGTTGAGACCAAAGCAGTGGGGGGAATAGGAAGAGGTGACTATATTTTTTAAAGTCAGGCCCATTACACCGTATGGAGTAATCTGTGGAGCCATTAAACTGTATAGAGCTTTATGTGGGTCCATTATACCTTATGGAGCACTATGTAAGGCTATTATACTGATTGGAGCACTATGTGGGGCCTTTTATTTTGTATGTAGCACTATGTGGAGCCATGATACTGTATGGAGCACTATGTTGGGCCTTTATACTGTATGGATCACTTTGTTGCCATTATACTGTCAGGAGCATTTTCGCGACCATTATACTGTATGGAGCAGTATGTGGGCACGTTATACTGTATGGAGCACTATGTGGGGCCATTATACTGTATGGAGCACTTTTTCTGGCCATTATACTGTATGTAGAGCTGTGTGGGGATTACAGTTGGAGAATCATACTGGGATTGAGGGAGGGGGCATAAAATAAAGTCATCATATCATGCTTGTCGAGGGTACTGTAAAGGAATTCACTGTGGGGGTATCATACTGTGTTTGGGGGCACATTTGTTTGCAACATGCATTATTATTGAAAACCTACACAAAACAAAATGAGCAAAAACCCTGCTGTAACTAAATAATTAAAAAGCAAAAGTGCATTTAAATAACACAGGGTTCTTAGTAATATTGTTTTTGATCAAAAATAGCAAAAAAGCCATTACTTGTCAACGGTGGGATGGGTTTTATGCTATTTTTTTTTATCTAAGACAGTATTACTAAGAACCCTGTATTATTTAAATGCACTTTTGCTTTTTATTTATTTAGTTACAGCAAGGTTTTTCCTCATTTTGTTTTTGTAGGTTTTGTATGCGTTATAGCCAATGTGAACATGCGTTTATGTGTTGCATATATAGCAACTTAAACCAAGCTCAATTTTTGTGTTTTTTTCTGTGCATTATTATCTGTATTTTTCAAGGCTTTGTATCCTTTGCATAATACATATTTAAATTAGTCCATTGGGCCATATGATTTTTACTGCTCTTACATAGCATATTATATTATTCCAATATTTTATTCCAAGATCTATTAATTAAAATGTACTTTGTTCGTGGGACAACTCCTTTAAGTTTGTTTCCACGTGAAAAAGTTAATCGCTTTATTTGATGATAAGGAAAAACTTAATCAATTGCAGACACTTTTTAATAAATATCAAGGTTGGCCCACAACTTTGTCCAAGCTTTTAATTTTGTCTGTGTATTTGAATTTTACATCCCTGGAAAGTGTAGAAAAGTCTGTCAAGTACTCACTAATTACTTTGTCTACATTGGCGATATGGCCAGGAGTCCAGTCATACTGGATTTATCTATCTAATCCAAAACACAATCCATAACAAACTCTCTTTGAGTTTTCAGTGCAAACACAACCTCATTAATTTTCAAGTGACTTCAATTTATCTGGCCAGATCGTAACCAGTGTTTTTTGGCCAAAAAAATGCAATATACATAACCCAAAAATACTATGTTACTAGGTAGGTACACGTACAGAAAGCAATTTGTGGCAATAGCCAGCAGCAATGTTAGGCTCTCCATGCATGTGTTTTGACTGTCACACAGCCGCGACATATGCAGCTGCGGCGCTGAACAGCTGATTATTGGGAGCGCTCCAGGTATCCGGGTTACCGAGGCAGCTATTCGGGAAGCGCTATAACTATTCGGATAAGCACTTATCCAAAGCTATTCGATCAACCCTATTCACTATGTAATAATGAGAAACAGGTACAAACATTGTCTCGACAGGTTTTTATTAATAGAAAACATCTTTTGTTGCACATTTAAAGACTTTTGTTGGAACAGTATACAAACAGATTCACATTTCAATGTCACTTTCATTAGGGTTATCAAGTGTCTGTCCCCTATTTTATGTCTCTATTCATTTTTTAAATATCTGATTTCTTGACATCAGTTCCTAGAAGCTTGTATTTAGCACGATATTCCCAAATCAAGAAATCTAGACAAAGACACAGTTGTTTTTCCAACAAAATCACAAGACAACATACTATGCTGAAATTACACAAATGTTTTTTTTTTTCTACACATGTATGAAAAGCAATTGCCTTGAAAGATTCTATGTTTAAAGAAAGATGTCCAATGCTGTCTCTATAAAGTCCCTGAAAGTCTTTATTTTATTTACTGGTTTCCCTATCTTGAAAGTTTTCAAAATGTAGCATAATATCAGAAAATTATTTCCCGTTTTGTAGACTATACCCCTAAAACCCCAGAAAACTTGCAAAGTTTGAAGTAGAGAATAGAGCAACCTATATGGAGCAGAAATCAATTTATACTAAGTGCAAATGAATATCTTAAGATTTGCGTTGCCATGAGAACCCAAGTCTTATATTAGCAAATTTAGTTTAAATATAGTTGGACTATATTCTAAATACCACAACCAAAAAGAGGCATTAGGAAACTCCAACTTAAAGCCCAACACGCACACACTAATCAGTCCTGCATACCTACTTCCTGTATACACAAAGAGAAGATATGGCATCACAGAGAAGGCACCTTAAACATAAAATATAAGTAGAGTAGAGTGAGTAGAATATACAATTTATTGACAGCCAAAAGCAATTGTTGTACTCTCAGAATGTCTTGGCGTGTAAACATGTACCACTTCAATTCAAGTGTAATACCACACCAGCCCCGAGGCCTAGATGCCAGTGAGGCTTGCACTTTGCCCTAAATTCAACTCAACAAACATTACAGAGAAGGTTATTTTATGGAAATATAGTTGATATATTGATTACAAATGTGCAACAGGGTAATTTGGTTCATCACACACAATGCCTCTTTCTATCGTGGCTATATAACATTGTGCAACAGCTGAAGCGATACCATGCCAAGGACAGCTAAAGCAAAAGAGAAACAAAAAAAAACAAACATGCAATTTAATCTAAACAAAGGTCTATTATTTCGCTATAGATTATGAACCAGAAATAGCCTATTAACCCAGGCTATGGAGTTTGTAGGTACAGAAATATGGATGATATGGAAGTAAGAAATAAAAAGCAGCACGGCTGCCCTTTCAGAGGCAAGTCTACCTTGAGCTGAAGGTTAAAGTAATCTGAGACTAGTTACAAGCGTCTGAAAACATATTGAAAGGACAATTGTTAACTACATTGTTAGCTAGTGAGTCCTAGCTACCTGTGTGTCGGAAATAACTCCAACTTTCATCTCAAAGTTAAGTTAACCATGTGGTAACAGCAGACAAGAAGAGAAGCAGTTTAGCACCACCGGGTGATATAACTATAAGACAAGTAGTCTTTAAGGTTCTTCCTCACACCACACTCCTAACTACTTACAGCAGAGGGATCCTCATACCCTTATTCAGTTTCATGATTTCAGTATATTTTCTTTTCCTTGTTTGCTAATAATGCACCACTTTTGGAGATAGATTACATTTCCATATAGGTTCCCATTATCTACACGGTAAAATGTCATTGAGACCACCCTGGAATTATCATCTCCGCACAGAACTACCATAGCTGATACCATGGCCTGTGTGTATGATACATCATGTGTTTGCTATTTATAGGTTCAGATTTTAAAAAAAGTTTAAAACAAAATTTAGGTAGAGATCATTTATACTTCCAACTTTCATTAAATATCATCTTCATCTACTCTATTCAATGCTACAACTCTTATACTTTTCTTAACAGGAGTTCCGGTTGTCCCATGAAATCAGCACCTGCCCCATTAAAGGGAACCTGTCACCAGTTTTGTCATATATCAACTAAAATAAACTAAAACTATCACCTTATTCAGTGCCTGTGCTTCATTCCACAAATCCTTATATAAGCCCCTAACTCCCCGTGCATAACACCCTAAAACCTTTTTAAGTTGTCCCACGCTGTATGGTAATCCAGTTGGTCCGATCCGATGGGTGTAGTTTTGGGCTTTTGCCCCTGGCTGCTGTTTGCTGTCCTCCTTCTGTAAGATCTCTCACAACATCCAAATTTGTGGGGCAAAATCTTGCGTCTGCACCCAGAAAGGTCGCATCTGCGCGTTATGCTTTCACCTAAAGCGGGCACATGCGCACTTATGTTTTTGTCTCTGCCTATAGTAGGGCAAAGCATATCGAACAGGTGCAAACTGCAATTTCTGTGCACAGGTGCAAGATTTCGCCCAGCAATGTGGATGACTTGAGGTATCATCCACATCAATTAAAGAAGGAGGATGATGAGCAGCAGCTGTGGGGAGGGATGGAGAGGCCCAAAACCACGCCTACCGCACCCGACAGACCGGATTACCATACAGTGCGGGACAACTTAAAAAGGTTTTGGGGTGTACAGGGTGAATCAGGGGCTTATATAAGCATTTATGAAATGCAGCACAGGCGCTGAGTAAGGTGATAGTTTTGTCATATACCAACGAAAACTTTTCAGTGCCTCATGATCACCCAGTCATTTATCATGTCTCTTACTATTCTGTAATATTTTAACAATTGTATAGCTGGGATCATGTTGATACTTTAGATGAATATATAAAGACATTATGCAAAAAGAACTGCCAACACAAGACAAGTTACAGATGCGAAAATTGTTTTTATTTCTATGTACAGTTACTTATATTGAAAACATTTAGGTCCTTATAAAGGGAAGTAGATGGACTTTATATTTCCAGGTGGGTATTTAATTTAAGAAGTTTACATGGATAACATTGTTTTTAGTGCTTAACATCTAAGTGCTTGTTTTCAAATAAAATAGTTCTAAAAGAGCAGATAACAAATTATATTTGTTTTTTTAAGGAAAACCTCTATCTCAGTTTGAACATATTTAGTGTAAGGCCAAGATTTTTGGTATGCTATTTCATGATCTAAATAAAAATACAAATGCTAAAATACAAAGGAAATGAAATATTAATCTAGTCTCTTCATCTACAGCATCATGTTAGGCTTAAAGTATACCTCCAGTACAGGACTCAGCAATATAATAATTTTCATTAGTTACTCTTTTTGCTGATAACCTTCAGTGCAGACTGCTTGATGTCTGTGTTGCAGGCAACACTAAAATAGGCAGCATCCTGCTTGTTGCTCTTAGCTCCCGTCTTCAGGATGGGAACAAGCCCTGTAAAATACTATGACGATCGCTACAGCACTGAGGATGGTAGAATGACAGCAATATATGGATACTGTATATTTTAGTAGTCCACAGTAGACTTCAGGGGGTCCATATTGGGGGCTATCAACAAAATCGAGTGATTTAAAAAAATGATTATACTGCACAGTTCTGAACTATAATAATTTGTTTGTGAAACTAAAAGTATGCTCTAAATATTTTTGTGATTTTTTTTTCTAATTAGACAACTAATGTTCTGCTTATAATAGTTGTTGGGGTTTTAAGCCAACCACTAAAAATATCTAGCTGTGTATACAGTCAATAGTCTAATAAGATATAGATATCAATATGAACAATAACATTATCACACAGCAGTATTGCTTTACTTGTATTTGTTTAGAATTATCAAAATCTATATGCATTGTAATTTAGTATACTATGTTTATTTTAGCCTGTCACGAGAAAAAAAATGCTATTAACCTGCAGATATGGGGTTAATCAGCAGGTTATTAGTGTTATTAACCTGCCTGTTGCCTGAACTTAGCCGTACGCTGTCGGGGGTATACAGAGTGGGAGCTGTAACCGCTCTCCGGCACTGACTGACAGTGGGACCAAATCCAGAGCAGGCTGTCAGTCAGGACCAGGGGCGCGATTATAGCTGCTGCTCTCTATTCACAGATCGGTGACTGAACCCACCCCAAAACTACCCCTTTGACTGGAAGCTGAATGCTTCTAGGGGGGAATAAAGTTCATTTTCTCCCGACAGTATTCCATGTAAGCTTACAGAGTTGTTAGCTAGATTACTGACATGCAATACTTAATATAAGAAATTGGCTGTCTAACATACCTAATGAAAACACAATGTGATGCTATTAGTGCCATTACAGTATATAGACAAAAAACATGAAGCAAACAAAAAATATCTTTGTGGAAAATATATTTTATTGGCTCGTTTATTTAAAAAAAAAATCCATTTTCAAATGTCTTAATAGGGTAATCTCAGTTTATAGAGGTGATCCAGTATTTTAGGTTCCCATATATTAGTTTGGGTGACAAACAGCTTCAAAGAGTGCCTCTATCTCTGAAGGTCTCCCCAAATTCATGCATTGCACGGCACCACTTTGATTTATATAGGCACTATGTAATGATTCATTGTCCCTGTGGTGCTGCTGCAGGAGAATTATACACTTGCTGCCCAATTCACCTTTAGACTAGATGTGTGAATTTGGCTCACATCTTGTGATCAGCTTATTGTACAAGGATCCCTCTTACAAAAGGGATGATTCAAATAGGACAACACATTTAAGGTAAATTTGATCTTTTTTACCCAGCTTTAAAACTTTTTATTCAGAAGTTGTATAGGAAACACAAGATCTTCGTTTTACATGAATGTGGATACATACATTGACATTTAAAAGGTCCTGTATGTACTAGTTTGTTTCAGTCTATATCTTTTAAAAGCACAACATGGTGCAGTTTTCAGCTGTTAACATATTTTTTTCACTGACCTAATAGGGATAATACAAAATCTGAATATAGCCGTGAGCAGTGCAACTGTATCCTTATTAGTGATGAGCGAATATACTCGTTACTCGAGATTTCCCGAGCACGCTCGGGTGTCCGAGTATTTTTTAGTGCTTGGCGTTTTAGTTTTTAGTGCCGCAGCTGAATGATTTACATCTGTTAGCCAGCATAAGTACATGTGGGGGTTGCCTGGTTGCTAGGGAATCCCCACATGTACTTATGCTGGCTAACAGATGTAAATCATTCAGCTGCGGCGCTAAAAACTAAAACTCCGAGCACTAAAAAATACTAGGAGGACACCCGAGCGTGCTTGGGAAATCTCGAGTAACGAGTATATTCGCTCATCACTAATCCTTATGCCTTGCACACCGAACCTGGTTGAATACTAAATTTATAAGTGCTATTTATTTTTCTGCACAAACTCTTATGTAGGTGCAGAAAATGTATTCCTTGATGTTTATACCATAGTAAAAACATAAGAAACACACATTATTTTTTGGCTCAAGTCATGTAAGTGCTTTTTGTTCATATAAGGTACATGCTAAACTTCATTTATGAAGCTCTGGAAGAAAATCAGAACGAGAAAGTGCTACGAGTGTTATTACCAAGTACTTCAACATTAAGTCATTATTTTTTAACTAATTTATAAATATGCCATACAACAGCTAAAGACATGTCATAATACAAAATGAGGACAACCAAAGCCATGTCCCTGCACACATTACCAAATATTACCAAAACAAGCTAATCTAGTTTGCAGTGACCATCAGGACCAATACATCAGGCTATATAACCCAATAACCTTGTCTACATTTCATCCCAGCATGTAATGAAATGGAATTAAGATTTAGCATGCTCTTATCATATTCCTGAGCCTCTGTAAGCGCTAAACACTTGTGATGCCACACTACTACTATACACTTTACGTCAAGGATGGCTACTTTAGTCTTTTAGCAATGTTAATTGGCCATGCCTACTATTACTAATAGATATTGTTATGGCTGAATGGCAACAATTTGGGTTCTACAATTTTAAACTGCTAAAGATAGAGAACATGTCCATGGGTTTATATACTCCCGCAGAAATCAAAAGAAAAATCTAATAGTTCTACTGAGGAAACCAAATAAAATGTGTAGATAGATATAATTCCTCTTCATCAGTATTATACATTTCCAGTTTAGTTTCAAGAACTGAGGTGTTTATGCAAGAACTAGGAGTCTAAGCAATCTCTACTATGCATACTACCACAACTCACATGAAGCATTTACTGTGTCCTAAGTTCTGCAACCCTGCACTGTATTCAGGTGGGATCCAGTGGTGAGACAGTCAGTAGCTTGAATAGCAAGACAGCAAAGAAACTGTCCGAAAACCACTCTGTTTATACAAGAGTAAATTAAATAGGTACAAAACTCATTTAGCTGTTATCCCTTATGTACAAATTGTTAAAAATGGCACTTGTAAGTTTTCCTCTTATTGGTTTTCATTCTTTTTGCAGAAAGCCTGAGAGCAGTCAATAAAAATGGAAAAGAGAGCTGGAGTTGTGGTCAGTGCTTAAGAAAATCAGTTACAGTAGGTATCGATCTCATCAGTTTAGGATGAGAAAGAACGTCAACTGTAAGTGGGGGAAAAAGGATAACTTGGAGAAAACCACAATATAAATATCAAAAACATACAAAAAGCCTAAGGAAGGGGAATTACATAGAGAAAAGCAAATGGAAGAAGAGATGAAAACCCAAGGTAGAGATATAATTACTTTAAAAAGATAATTAAAAGAACACTGTGCTGGGTCATGTTAAAGTAATCATATTTAGCCTTGATCTATATTTGTTGTTGATTTGTTAATTATTTTAGAAAATGTCATCCTTTCTATGGTTATTGTTTTAGCCACTCCTGTAGCTTCCATCTCCAGTGCGTAGTTGACGAGCCTTTATGGTCTCTTTTGATACTCTCTTGCAGTCACTGGCAAGCCCCAAAAAGTACATCAAATTTATAAAGCATGTGGTGAAGTTGTGACGAATTCCAAATTCACTGGCTGTATAGTCATAGGGGAAAGTGTGATGGTAATTATGAAAGCCTTCACCTGTAAAGAGAGAACACAAATTAACGAGAACCCAGACAGCCGAAAAATACATCTGACATTCACAGCAGTCTGGAAAATGTACCATTAATGTAAAATATTTGTTCAAAACAAGCACAGACACTCCGTGCTTCAATCTCTGCCTCCTCATCCTTTTCTAACAGCTCTGAATTTACAAGATGCAATCCAGCTCTTCTTTAACGACTGCCCATATGCCTTTTAACGGCGGCAGTTAAGGGTACTTATTCCTCAGCACCACTTTTTAATGGCGCTGAGAAATAAGGTTATAGCGCCCTCTAGGGTTGGAAATTCTCTGGGGTCTCGGCTACCGGGGGGTAGCTGAGACCCCAGAGAACATGATTCGGGTTGGTTTTTACTGACCTCAGTGTTGCGATCACCGTTAATCACAGAATAACTGCAACCGCAAAAAAAGTACATTTTCCCATTTAATTTCTCTCCCCCCTGATATGATCTAGCACATCAGAGAAAAGAGAAATGGAGTCCCTAGAGCCCCCCGGTGCATCCGGTGTCCATGGAACCTCCTGCATCCCCCAGTCCTGTTCCCCGGCCACAGGCATCTTTTTCCAGGAAGAAAATGGCGGGCGCATGCGCATCCGGCAACAATAGGAAATTTTTCCTCTTACGGTAGTTCATTTTGATCACTGTGATAGACCCTATTACAGTGATCAAAATAAAAAAAATAGTAAATAAACCCCCCCTTTATCACCCCCTTAGTTAGGTAAAAATAATAAGATAGAAAAATTTATTTCCATTTTTCCATTAGGGATAGGGTTGGGGCTAGAGCTACGGTTAGGGTTGGGCTAGAGTTAGGATTAGGGTTGTGGTTATGGTTGGGATTACGGTTAGGGTCGGGATTAGGGGTGTGTTAGGGTTAGGGTTGTGGTTAGGGTTGGGATTAGGGTTACTGGTGTATTGGGGTTAGGGTGATGGTTAGGGTTATAGTTGGGATTAGTGTTAGGGGTGTGTTGGGGTTAGGGCTGGAGTTAGAATTGGGGGTTCCACTGTTTCGGTATATCAGGGAGTCTCCAAACACGACATGGTGCCCACCATTGATTCCAGCCAATTTTGTGTTCAAAAAGACAAACGGTGCTCCCTCCCTTCTGAGCCCTGCTATGTGCCCAAACAGTGGCTTTCCCCCACATACGGTGTATTGGCATACTCAGGAGAAATTGCACAACAAATTTTGTGGTCCATTTTTTCCTGAAACCCTTGTGAAAATAAAAAAAATTTGGTTCCAAAGTGAATTTTTGTAAAAAAAATGTTCATTTTTTCCTTCCATATTGCATTAATTCTCGTGAAGCACCTGAAGGGTTAATAAACTTCTTGAGTGTGGTTTTGCACAGCTTAAGGGGTGTAGTTTTTAGAATGGTGTCACTTTTGGGTATTTTCTGTTATATTGACCCCCCAAACTGATTTCAAATGTGAGGTGGTCCATAAAAAAAATGGTTTTGTAAATTTTGTTGGAAAAATGAGAAATCGCTGGTCAACTTTTAACCCTTATAACGTCCTAACAAAAAAAATTATGTTTCCAAAATTGTGCTGATGTAAAGTTGACATGTGGGAAATGTTATTTATTAACTATTCTGTTTGACACCACTCTCTGATGTAAGGGGTACAAAAATTAAAAGTTTGAAAATTGCAAAATTTTCAAAACTTTTGACAAATGTTCATTTTTTCATAAATAAACACAAGTTTATTCAAAGAAAGTTTACCACTAGCATGAAGTACAATATGTCATGAAAAAACATTCTCAGAATCAGTGGGATACGTTGAAGCGTTCCAGAGCTATAGCCTCATATAGTGACAGTGGTCAGAATTGTAAAAATTACCTTGGTCATTAAGTACCAAATTGGCTCTGTCACTAAGGGGTCATAATGATAGATATACACACAGACGGATAAAAGCTAGAGTTGAAAACCTAGGGTTTTTAACTTTAACAGTTCTTACTCATGTTAGAAAAGGAAAGAGGTCCCCAATTCTAAGTGACCTTGGTTGTGTAACTATAATTCATGCTACAGATGGGCTCCAATTATGAGACTAATAAACAGGAAGGAGGTATTGCACCATTGTTATATGACTAATCATTAATGCGTGATGTATTATGGGCAAAAGCTCCCCTGTATTTTCTTCACATGCTAATGCTTACATGTATGTGGTATAGTTATGGCAAGTTTCACGATCATGGAACAACTGAAATTCAATTTTAGTTAGATAGTAATGTACAGTATTGTTTTATTATCTCCTTTTATACGAATTGTGATATAAAATATATGAAGACAGATTTTTATTTTGCAGTATTAATGTCAGTCACTCTGATACTTTAGTTGTCAATTGTCACTGTTAAAATGAGAGATATTTCACCATCAAGCATAGATTGGAGGCATAATGTTTACACAAGGCCAAAACCCAACAGGCTGTGGTTAGTATGCTACAGGGTAACAGGAGAGATCAAAGGGAACAAATAATATGGGAAGTAAACATGGCCGAGGAACACAGGTCACAAATTGAATAAAATACAACTACAAATCTAGTGTCTTCTTAATAGAGCTATGACAACATACGGTAGACATGGAAGCAATCATTTGTTGATAGCAATGTCACAGTATCCGCATTTAACCAATATGATAAGCAATGTTGGTGTTTATAGAAAAAGACTTAAAACCTTATAATTCATAGAGCTAATACTATATAGCAGAAAACCATTAGTTGGCATATACATTTCAGAAAAGTCAAGCAAATTTGCAGTTTTCAGTGGGACTGACTGACAAGGAAGCCATACATTTTATATAGCTGACCAAGCTTGTTTGGCCAATAGCTCCTTCTCACCCTTTCCAAACAATACAAACAAGTAAAAAATATGGAGAGGTGTTTGGATGTAGCTTATGTCCTACTATAAGAACAAAGGGATTGGGCATGTTGAAAATTTGTTGGGACACTGCGAATATTAGATGTTAGGCCAGTCCTGACAAAATTATTGAGTTTGTCTGACATCTATCTACTGGATATGATAACTTTTATGTATACAGGGACCTCTTGACCCAGATATTGATGTTGGTAGGGGCAAAATAAGTACTGAACATGTCCTATCCTTTTTTCCACATAAAATTAGCAGGTAACAGAGGGATCGAGCATATACTCACTCTCTCTGACCAATAAAATTAGACATATTGGACTAAGTTCACTATGGCGGTCATCTGGGTGCTCTGCCCGCTATAGTCTTGTGTATACCGTATAAACACTTTATATGATGTATATTCTGACAATATGATTTTAAAGCAAAACTTCTCTTTCATTGTGACTAATAAATAGAGACCATTACACTCGAAAAGTGGTATAATTAACTTTTTAGTAAAGCTATTAATCATAAATAGGGGGAAGAAAAAATGGTAAGCATTTTATAATGTTGACTGGACAGGAAATCTCTAGGGCTGAAGGAACCAGGAAGTGTAGGGATAGTCCAGGAGGAATGGATAGTGATGCTGAATACGTACTGTATTAAGGAAGCAAGAATCAAGAAGTGTTGTGCCTGATACTGCATGTTATGATGTGATGAACTTGAACTGTCCAGTAAACTTTTGGCTGTTAAAACAAACTGGGAATCCCTTGACCTATTTGCAACAATGGAGGCCTGGAGAAGGCGAAGGCTTATAGCCTACAAGTGAGTGTGATACACCCCACACATTTTAGCACATTGGGACTGGGATGTGAGGAGTTTCCTGTAAAGTGCCAGGGTATTATGGAGCAACAGCTCGGCATGGCTACCGTTCACAGTCACTTTACAGAAGAACCTCACTAACTATATTAGTACCATAAGTGTGTGCTGTGCTGACTTTTCAACCTTGCTAGCGCTACATAAAACCCACATTTTGCACCACTAGTTACCAGTCCTCTCTTAATTTATGTAAAATGGCTAATATTCTTTATAGTTAGTGTGCTCTGGAAGTCTGAGATCCAGCCTCTGCTCTTAGATGGATCAGACTTCCAGAGCACACTGTGCACAGTGAAAGCTGGTAGCCACTTTATATACATGAAGGGTAGACTGTGAACCAGAAGGAATTTAGCAGAAAGATTAAAAATGAAACCACCAGTTATTTTAACTATGTATTATACACTCATTATGAAGTTTTTATTGTGAGGTGGGTGCTCCATTTAAATCTCAAGAGATTATTGAGTTCTTCAGTGTAAAAAAACCCCTTAGACATTAGATGGCTTTTAGCCAAACAATACAGGTCCTTCTCAAAAAATTAGCATATAGTGTTAAATTTCATTATTTACCATAATGTAATGATTACAATTAAACTTTCATATATTATAGATTCATTATCCACCAACTGAAATTTGTCAGGTCTTGTATTGTTTTAATACTGATGATTTTGGCATACAACTCCTGATAACCCAAAAAACCTGTCTCAATAAATTAGCATATCAAGAAAAGGTTCTCTAAACGACCTATTACCCTAATCTTCTGAATCAACTAATTAACTCTAAACACATGCAAAAGATACCTGAGGCTTTTAAAAACTCCCTGCCTGGTTCATTACTCAAAACCCCCATCATGGGTAAGACTAGCGACCTGACAGATGTCAAGAAGGCCATCATTGACACCCTCAAGCAAGAGGGTAAGACCCAGAAAGAAATTTCTCAACAAATAGGCTGTTCCCAGAGTGCTGTATCAAGGCACCTCAATGGTAAGTCTGTTGGAAGGAAACAATGTGGCAGAAAACGCTGTACAACGAGAAGAGGTGACCGGAACCTGAGGAAGATTGTGGAGAAGGACCGATTCCAGACCTTGGGGAACCTGAGGAAGCAGTGGACTGAGTCTGGTATGGAAACATCCAGAGCCACCGTGCACAGGCGTGTGCAGGAAATGGGCTACAGGTGCCGCATTCCCCAGGTAAAGCCACTTTTGAACCATAAACAGCGGCAGAAGCGCCTGACCTGGGCTACAGAGAAGCAGCACTGGACTGTTGCTAAGTGGTCCCAAGCACTTTTTTCTGATGAAAGCAAATTTTGCATGTCATTCGGAAATCAAGGTGCCAGAGTCTGGAGGAAGACTGGGGAGAAGGAAATGCCAAAATGCCTGAAGTCCAGTGTCAAGTACCCACAGTCAGTGATGGTGTGGGGTGCCATGTCAGCTGCTGGTGTTGGTCCACTGTGTTTCATCAAGGGCAGGGTCAATGCAGCTAGCTATCAGGAGATTTTGGAGCACTTCATGCTTCCATCGGCTGAAATGCTTTATGGAGATGAAGATTTCATTTTTCAGCACGACCTGGCACCTGCTCACAGTGCCAAAACCACTGGTAAATGGTTTACTGACCATGGTATTACTGTGCTCAATTGGCCTGCCAACTCTCCTGACCTGAACCCCATAGAGAATCTGTGGGATATTGTGAAGAGAAAGTTGAGAGACGCAAGACCCAACACTCTGGATGAGCTTAAGGCCGCTATTGAAGCATCCTGGGCCTCCATAACATCTCAGCAGTGTCACAGGCTGATTGCCTCCATGCCACGCCGCATTGAAGCAGTCATTTCTGCCAAAGGATTCCCGACCAAGTATTGAGTGCATAACTGAACATTATTATTTGATGGTTTTTTTGTTTGTTATTAAAAAACACTTTTATTTGATTGGACGGGTGAAATATGCTAATTTATTGAGACAGGTTTTTTGGGTTATCAGGAGTTGTATGCCAAAATCATCAGTATTAAAACAATAAAAGACCTGACAAATTTCAGTTGGTGGATAATGAATCTATAATATATGAAAGTTTAATTGTAATCATTACATTATGGTAAATAATGAAATTTAACACTATATGCTAATTTTTTGAGAAGGACCTGTAGTTTGGCAGATCCTTTGGCTGGCAACGATCTCAGCTGTCTCTCCAATATACAGGAGCACTCATTCTGCTGAGTGCTCCTGTGTTCTCAATGAGGGAGCTACTGCAAGGCTTGTTTGGTGGTGGCTTATCTTAGGGAGTTCAAAAGGATCAGCAGTCCGAAATTAGGCATGCTGGATCCTTCACTTCCTCAACAATCAAATGTCCAGGGCTCCCATGCACATTAGGGTACTGTCACACAGTGGCACTTTGATCGCTACGACGGTACGATCCGTGACGTTCCAGCGATATCCATACAGTATCGCTGTGTCTGACACGCAGCAGCGATCAGGGACCCTGCTGAGAATCGTACGTCGTAGCAGATCGTTTGGAACTTTCTTTCGTCGCTGGATCTCCCGCTGTCATCGCTGGATCGTTGTGTGTGACAGCGATCCAGCGATGCGTTCGCTTGTAACCAGGGTAAACATCGGGTTACTAAGCACAGGGCCGCGCTTAGTAACCCGATGTTTACCGTGGTTACCAGCGTAAAAGTAAAAAAAAACCAAACCGTACATACTCACATTCCGGTGTCCGTCAGGTCCCTTGCCGTCTGCTTCCCGCTCTGACTGACTTCCGGCCGTAAGGCAGTACAGAGCACAGTGGTGACGTCACCGCTGTGATCTGCTTTCACTTTTACGGCGGCACTCAGTCAGTGCGGGAAGCAGACGGCAAGGGACCTGAAGGACACCGGAATGTGAGTATGTACTGTTTTTTTTTTTTTTACTTTTACGCTGGTAACCACGGTAAACATCGGGTTACTAAGCGCAGCCCTGCGCTTAGTAACCCGATGTTTACCCTGGTTACCCGGGGACTTCGGCATCGTTGGTCGCTGGAGAGCGGTCTGTGTGACAGCTCTCCAGCGACCACACAACGACTTTCCAACGATCACGGCCAGGTCGTATCGCTGGTCGTGATCGTTGGAAAGTTGCAGAGTGTGACAGTACCCTTAGACTAATGACAATTGTTTGGACTGACATTAGTTTCATGTATATGGGGGGCTTAAAACTCATTTTCCACCAATTTCCTGATAACCATGGTAATTGTAGTATAAGAATCCCCCTTACTGCAAGGTAAATTGTCTGTATTTTGCCAGATACATTAAGATTTATTGTTTTCAAATACTTAGCTCATACCATTAAATATTGCTGATAAAACATACAAAGTCTGAGTAACATACGAAACTTACCAATGGCTCCCAGTGCAACAAATCTGTTTTCTCTGGGGTTAATGTTCTTGTCATATGGCCGGTTTCCATACATATGAGCCGCACTGTTCACCAGCCATGTTGCATTTAGTACTAATGTATATCGCAAAAGGCAGGGAACATAAAACGCTGTGTATAGTGATTCACCCCAGAAATACCAAGGAACCACAGTGGGAAATACGAAGCACATCAGCAGGATCAATTTCTTGTAGTGTCTAATGGAAAGAACAGAAATAATATGATTAATAACTGCACTATTTTAAATATTAAATTTTAAATACTATATTAAATCGTGCAGAACAGCAGATTTGGTTTTAATTGTCTATATATAAGACACCTTTATTCTTTTGGGAAAATTGAGATGATAAAAGAAGACTTTGGTATAAATACTACTCTATAATTGTTTTGCTGCTAGACTATTTATGTTCAAGCTATCCAGTTAAGTGTGACAGCAGAACAATGTTCGTGTTCAGGTGGATGCAGAACTTTGGAACACTTTACAGGTCTGCTCAGCAAGAATTCATTCTGAGAATCTTCTCAGATTTTTTTATTTTGCTCAAGCTTTTAGGGGGCTATAAGCACATGCTGCCTCAGAAAATAATTTCAGATTACAACAATATACACATATTATTGGCAATATTAAGGGAGAAAAAGTTCAAAATGTACATTATTTAAGGCCATTAATCTTTTAGCTGCGCTAACTGGCTGCAACTGAAGGACCTCATACACATTAGATGGCCAGTCCTTCAGCCGACAGCCATCTCTGCCATACCTTCCATTTACAGGAGCTCGCAACTGTGTTGTCTATGAAAAAGAACCAGCTGCTTATCTCTGGGAGAACATAGCAATTGGTAGTCCAAAATCAGACATTCTGGATCGACATCTCTCACAACAATTTAGCCGGTGCCCCTAAACATATTAGAGTAGCATCTAAACTTTTTGAAATGGACAGGTGCGACCAATATTAGTCTAATATGTATGGGGAGTCTTGAGCCCAAGGGACTCCATTCTGATGTAGCCACTGAGTCAGAAACTTTTACAGAAGGATTTGGCCCTCTGGTTATGCAAAAGGATTAGGGTGCTTTCACATTGCGTTCTGTGTCCCTATAACGGCATACGTCCGAAATCCCCGCAAAACAGGGTCTGGATGCATACGTTGACTTTGCCAATAGACTGCAATGGTGATGGCAGAGCGAACATGCGCTCTGCTGTGCACTTTTTAATGGAATGTACGCCTACTGGAGGCGGATAGTTAAATGCTGTAGACGATCACTAACCTATGATACTATATAGTTAATCAATGACATATGCCAATCATTGGCCATGGTTTTAATTAAAAAAGTATACTTTTTTTAGACCTTATCTGGTGAATGGGACGCTATCAATATTTTTCCATGCTCATACACCTGGATGAGTGTTCATGTGTTTTTAATGGGGAGAGAGAAGAAAGTTTGTGCCAGAAACCTCCTTCAAATTACATAGTCCTTCTCTCCCCCAAATCATAGGGGTACTTGAGGCTTCTTGCGCATAGCTCTGTTTGGTGCATTGTGGTTATATGGTATCCTAATACTATAAGCCTTAAAGGGGTACTCTGGTGAGATAAAAATTGTTCTATCCCTGCCTCATAAACCATAAAGATGAGATGCCCAGTACAGTTCTGTTATCTTTATAACACTTGTAATTCAGTGTGACAGGAGCTGCTACTCACTGTTACCCCCTCCTATCTAGAACAATACGTCACACAGCAGTGTGAAGCTTCCCACTTTGAGTAACCGCCAGACTGAGAAGAGGGGGCATGGCGAGAGCATGGCCTGCTCCTGGCTTTTAGTAGCAGCAGCCAATCCCTTGATGTCTCCTTCACCGCAGCACGGGATAAGTGGGTCTGGCCTTCCCCCTCGGCTTTTAGTAGTAGCCAGCCCATTGATGTCTACTTCACTGCAGGGCTACTAGCAGGGAGCATGCCATGTCCCTGCCATGCCCTTTCCCCTCAGACTGCAGACATCGGGGGGCTGGTGTAACATCAGCTGTTCTTCACTGGTCACCCCACTGTCTGGGATTTTACAGCGTTGTGTAGCTCCATGCTGTTAATATCAGCCAGTCTCCAGATAATAGCTGTTTCTCTGAAGAGAACAGGGGGCATGGCCATGTCCCTTGTTCTCATGCTGCTGTGTGACGTATTGTTTCAGACGGGAGCAGGGAGCAGTGAGGAGCAGCTCCTGTCACACTGAGTTACAAGTGTTATAAAGATAATAGAACTGCACTGGGCATTTCATCTTTATAGTTTATGAGGGCAAGAACAGTGCAAAAATGTTTTAGCTCCCTGTAGTACCCCTTGAAGGCCTCTGTGTATTGTGTACTCTTCCAAGTGCTGTATGAAAAGGCTCTTTATTTCTACTAGAAGCAACGCACTGTACATATAGCATGTTATGATTTTATCTACCATAAGGAAATGTGTAAGAAATAACCTCCATATGACTCTATACTTGGAAACCTGTGAGCTACATAAGGTCAGGTATTGAACTATTTTATATACAATACACTGTGTTTTGCACAAAGCACCAATGTCTATGCTGGCTTCGGATATCTTACCTCCTCTGGAACATCACCACTTTATCTGCATGGAGATCACTTAAATCAAGCTTCTTGCCTTTTTCTAGTACATCTGGGTGTTTCCTCACTAGCAGCCAACCAATGTGGGCAAAGAAGAAACCTCTCATTGCGTTATGTGGGTCTGCATCAGTTTCAGAATACTTGTGATGTGCACGGTGGTCTCTGGCCCATTCATATATGTCATTCTAGAACAAAGGAAATTAAAAAGAAATACATTAACTAATGCTCATTGTAAATAGGAAGACTGATATACTTTAGGTCTCTTTAAACTAGTTTATTGAGATCCCAGACTGGTGGCAATACTGTGCCATTCTAAGGACTCTTCACTCCATCCTTTTACTAGTGCTGAGGCTAAAACTTTAGGGTTATTACGTTCACTGGCATGTCAGGCTGGGCTCTTTCTGAGCACACGATCATGTTGTCATTTCTTACCAGCTGTAAACCAGGTGCACAAGGTAACATATCACATAAACATAACAATAACAAAAAATTCTTAAGATATTGGACATCATTTTGTTAGCGGATCACTAACAATTGAGTGAATATTAATACAGCCTGAAATTATATAACTATAACACTTTTTACCTCCATAGAACAATTATGTGTATCTGTCTTTTAATCAACAAAGCCAAGTCCCTTGAAGCACCTCGGGTACAGGGGCTAAAATAGTAACATAAACAACTAAATTATATGTATTATAAAAATTCAATAATTGCTTTCATTGCCTTGTAGAAAGTAATTATTATAACTGAAGTTGTTTACGTCTTATATAGGCTGAAAGTCGATGGTAGGTTGTATTCTAAGGGAATGTATAATCAGAAAACTATTGTTTTAATCGGGTTTTCTTGTTAAATGCATTTTTTTTTCGTTTTGGGAATTTTTTTGTAGCTCACAATCTGAATTAAAAAAAATATATTATTTTTCAATAGTCACACTGGCCACTAGGGCTTTTTTAGATACTAACTTCCTGGTTGTTTTTTTCAAGAAATTCACGTGTACATTAGCAGTAATGAATAAACTCAGACCCTATAAGCCTGTGTAATGGTCATTGTGAAGTGGGGGGGGGTGGCATGGTCAGAATGATGCTGTCATGATCCAGACCGGGTTTTGAGTCCTGTCTTCCAATTTTTCCGGTCTGGTCATGATAAGGGTTGACTTTCTCAGCCTCAGTCTGGTCTCAGGTTTGCAATTTATCTCCGCTGTGTCCTGCAGACCATGTCAGTTATAGTTTCTGCCTACGGCATGAGTAGCTGACACCTTTTGCCTTGATTTGTCCTGCTGCTTGCTAACTGAACCCGTGTCTGTTTATCCCATCTTCCCTTTCTGACTCTGTTCCCCTTTCGTGTATTGCCTGACTGGTTTTGACTCGGCTTGGACCCTGACCTGTTGTTTTGTCTTTGGCATATCTGCTTCTGACTGGTACTGAATAGTGATGAGCGAATATACTCGTTACTCGAGATTTCCCAAGCACGATCGGATGACCTCCGAGTATTTTTTAGTGCTTGGAGATTTAGTTTTCCTCACCTCAGCTGAATGATTTAAGTCTCTTAGCCTGCTTAATTACATGTGGGGATACCCTAGCAACCAGGCAACCCCCACATGTACTTATGCTGGCTAACATGTAAATCATTCAGCTGCGGCGATGAAAACTAAAACTCTGAGCACTAAAAAATACTCGGAGGACACCCGAGTGTGCTCAGGAAATCTCGAGTAACAAGTATATTCGCTCATCACTAGTACTGAACCATTTGGCTTGTTATTGACTCTGTGTTTGCTCATTGCCTTTGTACTGCGCTACAGTCTTATGTCGACCCAGCTTGTTTTGACTATTGGTGGTGGCCTCACCGCTGCATTGCAGGTCTGGTCCTGCTGTGTGCAGTCCTCACTCCACTCTTGCCACCTAGTGGAGCTTGCAATTACCTGCATTGCAGCGGCGTGACAGATGCTCTATAGTCTTACATTGTAAAAGAGAATTCCAGCTCACACATAGATCGCAGTGTGATCTGGAGAGTCTTGAATTGCCATCACAGGACTCAAAAGAGGAGCAGAAGAGCAGAATGGTGCTGGAAACCGGAGAAGATGGCAATTGGAGAGTATATTAACATGGTGACACTGCACTAAATATTTCAGATGGTAATACCTGTTTAATCTGACCACAGATAAAAGTCCATAATAGCAAGACTGCTCTGACAAACTACAGTACGTCATGATACTCGGCCTAAGAGGCATGTCATTTCTATGGAGGAAGGAAGATTATTGGCTGCAAGGTACACAGGGTGCCACTTTTCTCAGGGAAGCATATGCAATTGGATAGATTGAAATCCAATTCGTCCAGTGAGGAAAGTTATGAAATTCACACTTATTGCTGCATAAAATTTGACAGTTTACCGTAAGCAAAGTTTAGCTCAGAAGGGGCTTGTTATATAGTAGATGAATTGTAATCTCTAGTAAATAGGAGGAATAATTTACTGCTGTGGGTTCTTTAGTTACCTTATATGTGGTCTATACCTTTACTGGTTTATTAAGGAGCTAAGAAAATATCTACCTGAAATGCCATAGTGTTGGAAACTGCCAGAAATATTCTTAGAGGCAGCTTGGCTTTAAAGGATCGATGGCTCCAGAGGCGATGGGCACCAGCAGTCACTCCCAGGGCACTCAACATGAAACATAAGACAGCTGTGGGTATAATTAGATTAATTACTGGCAAGAACATAGGGTAGGCAATATGTGAAACAGAATTTGATGATAAACTTCAGTTCCAAGTCAGTTAAATAGGAAATCTAAGATTTGACAAAAGTGGCTACTTTCTTCTATAAACTGTGCTACTTTTATTTATGGGTCCTGTCTGGTGTTGCTGATCAACCACATTGAAATGAACACAACTGAACTGCTATACCACAAAGACGGGTATGGCGCTATTTACAGAGTAAAGAAGCCATAGTTTTATAATTTAGCTAGTTACATTTTGCAAGATTAGAGCATTTTTTAATGTTTTTTGGGTTTCATCATCAAGAAGCATTTTCCCCAAGGGTTATTTGTACTTAAAATAGGTTTAGAGATCTGGAAACCTGCAAAATTATATTATTTTCTTCACATTAAAAAGAAAGAAACCCACATATTGTAAGGAGAAAACAATTTTTACCTACTTTGTCCAAACAAAAAAATGCATAAGCAAAAAATAAAGATATTTAGGACAACTATTAGGCTGACATAAGGTTTGTACATGTTTCCCAGCTAAACAGAACTGCTTTCTCATCAAAATAGGAAGAGCTGAATAACTGAGTTAGCAGGATAATGCATTGAACAATTGAGATACCAGAATACCACGATAATACAATCAGTTAGCTCTTTGTGGACAATGACCATATGACCTTGTGGTCATTTGTTAAATTTTATATGGTCTTATTAAATTCATATTTATAGGGTCTTTCATAACTTGGCTTTTAAAAAAATGCTTCTTTAATCCAGCTATTTGAATTTTTTTTTTTACTTAAGTAAATGCATCGACAGGTAGTAGAACACA
Source organism: Ranitomeya variabilis (assembly GCF_051348905.1). NCBI lineage: Eukaryota > Metazoa > Chordata > Amphibia > Anura > Dendrobatidae > Ranitomeya > Ranitomeya variabilis. The sequence continues at coordinate 116,548,444 of NC_135235.1, read as the reverse complement.
GTAGAGTTTTGTATAAAGGCTTAAAAATAAATCTATATTTTAATAGGGGCTACATGAGTATTATTTGTGAACTGCCCAAATAGTCCTATTCAGTGACTGCAACAGCAGAGGCATGTACAGAAGAATGGTGCACAAAATTCACTACTCCTTGTAATAAATTTAGACAAGATAGATTGGACATTGTTCTACCTTCATTCCTTCAAAGACACATCCATTTGACCAGACCTTGAGCAGAAGGGTAGTTTTGCACAAGTTAATACCGCTTAGTCTGACATCTGACTCCCATTCTTCATGGGTTCCATAACAGCCACATAGGCTGCATCAACTCTGCAGTATATATACCTTTGTTGCACTCTTTTTTTTGAATCTCAGTTAATATTTTTGTGCTCACTTATGGAAACAATGACCCTTGACTTTAACCAAGATTTCTATCATTATTTGCTAGAATAATAATCTTTTCATCTTCGCTTAGAATGGATGTTGATTTTCCTTCCCTGAATCTGGGCCAGAGTCTACTTAATAAACAATAATGAACACTTTATTATGCTTTTTTTTATCAGCGTAAATAACCAATAGTTCCAAACGATGCAATCAACTGACATTGCGGTGGTAAAAATCAATGCTTCTCTATAAGGAATATATATTTTAAAATCCGTTTTATTCTGCCTGAAAAATACTTCTAAGCCCCCTACATACCACAAAAGATTTAGTAGATACAAATGGGACTGTTTTATAAAAGCATCAACTGCATGCTAGAAAAATCAAATTACTTGTTTCCACTTGAACTCAAGTTATAATGAGATACTTGCTGTCAACACTAATTAAATTTACTCAAATTTTCTAGATGCTTAATAAGGCAAAACAAGTCACATGACACGTGCTGAGCGCTTGTTATTAAAATGAATAGAGTATACAACTAGTCAATAAACTTTTAGGAGAAGACAAAAGAACAGTAAACACTAGTACTCTAAAAGAGAATTTTTATTTAGCTAATATGCATTGAGTTTCCTGATAATATAACCTGGAATTCTACCGATCTTTTCAAACCTGTGAAAACTCCAAATACCTTGGCAGAAGTAGCTAAATCCCATTTTTAATCAATAAAATCTTTTGAGTGCCATTGGTATCAGTTGTGTGACAGATCAGGTACAGGGTTGATTCTTCGATTAGAAATAAAAGCCACTATGCTCATGTAAACACAGCTTAATTTAATAATCTCACTATAGACTGCTATGTTAAAGTGCCAGGAAGTCTAATAAATATTGCCGCATAAGAATACAGCAGCACTGTGTAAGCACTAAGACACTTACAGAGTGCGGCTGTATTCTCTTGTTCAGTTATAATAGATTGCACATGTGCACACTTGTTTTATTCTGTTTAGAGGTGCTGGTCAGTTTTTTTGTAAATATTGTAGCAAGTAAAGACTGAAAATTCAACCCAATATCTGATACTCATACTCTTTTCACAATTGAATGATCCAAAGTGGACAAAATATAAAGGGTATGCACTTTACACTATGAGGTCTACATAGCAGTGGGTTGAGCTTCAAGGAACAGAGTGATGCTGCTTCCTGGAAAAAAGATCAGACCTAGTTTTCTAATCCAGAAAACTGCTTTGGATTACATTTTTGTCAAAAGTAACATAATAATGATACATTAATAGCTATTAGATTCACTTTTTGTCAATACTCAAAGTCTTTTGACAATGATCCTACTGTAGCTATGAAACAATGGCGTTTCAATGAACTTCATAGGAGAAAATAGAAATTAAAAAAACGAAGTAGAAAAGTGTCTTACCCCAAACAAGAGTGGCAAATTTTGCAGCCGGTATAAACCAAAGCCCATAAAATGCTCCTATATGTAGCAGGGACATCAGAATGACATTTCGCCATACTATTTTCATGGGTGGTTTGGGACCTTTCTTTTCAGTATAAGTAGTGTCAAATATGTCATCTGTCATTTCACGATTTAATCCACAATCCTCGCCATTAGCTTTTGGATTTTCAACATATGTTTCCACAGTCTGACTCCCCCGATACATCATGCTGACAGTGGATCAACACTGAGAATAAAAACAGAAAAGGTAAAGGTATAAAGATTAAATTCTATTGAGCGATAATGCTTGAGATTTAATAGCAATGTCAGATCAGATACAATGTTTATGATTGTTTTTAGTGTATGTGCCCACTATTAGGGAGAGCAGCGTTTTGGACGAAGCTCACCTGCGTTCTACATTAGAAGCACAGTGGATGGGGTTTATAGAAATCTCATGCCTGCTGTGCTTCTATTTAATGCTGCGTAAACTCACCCGCAGTGCGGGTTTACAAGCCGCAGCATGTCACTTATCTGCAGTGGATTTAACTGCGTGATTAAAATGCAGCGTTTTGGACACAGCGAAAATATGCTGCATCCAAAACGCTGCTATTTCCTGATCGTGGGCACTTAGCCTTAAACATCAGTAATCAAATTGTTGCTATATGTCTGTAATCACTATGTGAGTTTGCATTTTTTTTTGCATAACGTTAAACCTCATGCATAAGGTTACAGTATGACTTCAGAACCATAAGGGGGCACTAAAAGAGGTACATGAGCCCTTTACATTTCCTCTGCATGCTACTACAGATGTTTTTTTCATTACATATGCCGAATCACAGAGGTTATAGGCTCTGTACTTGGGGCCCTATAACCTCAGTGTACAGGGGCCAGGCACTCAGCTTTACTATTACTGTGCTATTATTTTATTGACACATACATTTGTTTTTTCTTTTATTATCTAAAACAAAGTGCCTTTTTTCTCTCCAATAACTGTGGATAAGTGAAGGGAACAATTCTTTTTTTCAGATTCTCGGTTCCTTTCCAGTTATTTCCAGTTATGAAAGAGTGTGAAAAACTCATTTACCACACCTGTTCCCCATTCACACCTAAGACCTTGCAACATTATTGACCCACATGACACCGAAGAGGGCAAATGGCTAATTGGGCACAATTTGGCCATTTTAACTTTGGGCTGTACTCACCTTTGTTGGCAGCGATTTAGACATTAATGGCTGTATGTTGAGTTATTTAGAGGGCACACAAAATTTACACTGTTATACAAGCTGTACACTGACTACTTTACATTGTATCAAAGTGCCATATCTTTAGCGCTGTCCCATGAAAAGATATTAAATATTTACAAAAATGTGAGAGGTGCACTCACTTTTGTGATATGCTGTGTATATATACACTCACTGGCCACTTTATTAGGTACACCTGTCCAACTTCTTGTTAACACTTAATTTCTAATCAGCCAATCACATGGCGGCAACTCAGTGCATTTAGGCATGTAGACATGGTCAAGACAATCTCCTGCAGTTCAAACCGAGCATCAGTATGGGGAAGAAAGGTGATTTGAGTGCCTTTGAACGTGGCATGGTTGTTGGTGCCAGAAGGGCTGGTCTGAGTATTTCAGAAACTGATGATCTACTGGGATTTTCACGCACAACCATCTCTAGGGTTTACAGAGAATGGTCCGAAAAAGAAAAAAAATCCAGTGAGCGGCAGTTCTGTGGGCGGAAATGCCTTGTTGATGCCAGAGGTCAGAGGAGAATGGGCAGACTGGTTCGAGCTGATAGAAAGGCAACAGTGACTCAAATCGCCACCCGTTACAACCAAGGTAGGCCTAAGAGCATCTCTGAACGCACAGTGCGTCGAACTTTGAGGCAGATGGGCTACAGCAGCAGAAGACCACACCGGGTACCACTCCTTTCAGCTAAGAACAGGAAACTGAGGCTACAATTTGCACAAGCTCATCGAAATTGGACAGTAGAAGATTGGAAAAACGTTGCTTGGTCTGATGAGTCTCGATTTCTGCTGCGACATTTGGATGGTAGGGTCAGAATTTGGCGTAAACAACATGAAAGCATGGATCCATCCTGCCTTGTATCAACGGTTCAGGCTGGTGGTGGGACAAATCTGCGGCAACTGTGTGATGCCATCATGTCAATATGGACCAAAATCTCTGAGGAATGCTTCCAGCACCTTGTTGAATCTATGCCACGAAGAATTGAGGCAGTTCTGAAGGCAAAAGGGGGTCCAACCCGTTACTAGCATGGTGTACCTAATAAAGTGGCCAGTGAGTGTATATATATATATATAATATATATATATGGAAATAATTATTTGATCCCATGCTGATTTTGTAAGTTTGCCCACTGACAAAGACATGAACAGTCTATAGATTTAAGGGTAGGTTAATTTTAACATTGAGAGATAGAAAATCAAAAATAAAATCCAGAAAATCACATTTTATAAATTATATAATTATATGATCCCCTAGCAACCATTAAGAGTTCTGGCTCCTACAGACCAGTTAGATGCTCCTAATCAATGCGTTAGCTGCATTAAAGACAGCTGTCTTACATAGTCACCTTTATAAGACTCCTGTCCATAGACTCAATTAATCAATCAGACTCTAACCTCTACAACATGGGAAATACCAAAGAGCTTTCTAAGGATGTCAGGGACACAAAGCAGGAATGGGCTACAAAACCATATGTAAGACCCTGGGCGAGAAGGAGACAACTGGTGGTGCAATACTTAGAAAATGGAAGAAATACAAAATGACTGTCAATCGACATCAATCTGGGGCACCATACAAAATTTCACCTTGTGGGGTATCACAACCTTGTGGGGTTGATCATGACGTAGGTGAGAGATCAGCCTACAGCTACACGGGGGAATTTGATAATGATCTCAAGGCAGCTGGTACCACAGTCACCAAGAAAACCATTGCTAACACATTTCGCTCTAAAGGTTTAAAATCTTGCAGTGCCCGCAAGGTCCATCTGCCCAAGAAGGCACAAATGCAGGCCTGTCTGAAGTTTGACAATGAACACCTGGATGATTCTGTGAGTAATTGGGAGAAGGTGCTGTGGTCAGATAAGAAAAAAATTGAGGTCTTTGGCATTCACTCAACTCGCCGTATTTGAAGGAAGAGAAATGCTGCCTATGACCCAAAGCACACTGTCCCCACTGGCAAGCATGGAGATGGAAACATTATGTTTTGGGGGTGTTTCTCTGCTAAGGGCACAGGACTACTTCACCGCATCAATGGTAGAATGGATGGAGCCATGTACCGTAAAATCCTGAGTGACAACCTCCTTCCCTCCGCCAGGACATTAAAAATGGGTCATGGCTGGGTCTTCCAGCAGGACAATGACCCAAAACATTCAGCCAAGGCAACAAAGGAGTGGCTCAAAAAGAAGCCCATTAAGGTCATGGAGTGGCCTAGCCAGTCTCAAGACCTTAATCCCTTAGAAAACTTAAGGAGGGAGTTGAAGCTCCGAGTTACCAAGCGACAGCCTCAAAATCTTAATGATTTAGAGATGATCTGCAAAGAGGAGTGGACCAAAATTCCTCCTGACATGTGCGCAAACCACATCATCAACTACAAAAAATGTCTGACTGTTGAGCTTGCCCACAAGGGTTTTGCCACCAAGTGTTAAGTCCAGTTTGCCAGAGGGATCAAATACTTATTTCTCACTGCAAAATGCAAATAAATTTATATAATTTATACAATGTGATTTTCTGGATTTTATATTTGATATTCTATCTCTGAATGTTAAAATTAACCCACCCTTAAAATTATAGACTGTTCATGTCTTTGTCAGTGGGTAAACTTACAAAATCAGCAAGGGATCAAATACTTATTTCCCCAAATATATATATATATACAGTATATGATACGTATTGAGGCAAATTCCTTTTCTTTTAAACATAAAGAAAAACATTGTACAGGAGAAAAGCAAGGGAAAGAAATGGCAGACAGTTATGAGTCTAGTTCTTCACAAAATTAGCAAAGTCAAAGATATCCATACAAACTTGCCTGGTTGTACATTAAAATCAAATCAACAGTCAGATTTTATAGTGCCTTTTCTAAGCAAAATTAAAAAGGAACTTTTTATAACAGACTTTATGTCACTTCACATATTTTGAGTCAACTGCTATGAAAGCAATTTATATTTCTAGTAAAAAGCTTTGATGTGCGTTTATTGAAGTGATCTAACTCCTAGTGGCATGTTTGGGCATCAGAGAGCAATTCTAGCCTGATATTATTTATACATGGGTGCTATGAATATCTATTTATAAATGGCTCTTTAAGGGTCACTAAATGTTTTTTGCTTCTCTTAGAAAGTTAGGAGTATGACGATTTGTAGGATGATGCCACTTTCAATTTTTTCTGCCCTGAACAGGTGTTTAAACCATTAATTTCACTATCACCTAGGTAAAGTTTGTAACAATTGCCATAACCAAGACTTTTGTAAAAGGAACCGGTCATCAGGATTTCCCTTTAAAAGTCACTGCTACCACAAAATTCAGCCTTTTAATCTTACTCACAAGGCCTTTGTGTATATCTTGCTGGCAGAGCCACATACTTTATAAAAAATGCCTTGAAGTTATACTGCATGGGGTTCTAATAAGTGACAAGCATTCCAATGGACATCTCTGGAACATGCCCTGGAGCCCCCTCTCTCCTTTGTAATGCCGCCCCTCCAGCTATTTTTGATGTAGATGACATTGGTTTTATTGATGCAGTTGGCAGTCTCACGTCTGGACATACGCAGGCTCTCTGTTCAAATGAGACTTTGCTGGTTATGTACATCAATTATAAGTGGGGGTACCATTACAAGGTAGAGTATGGGTTCCATTCCAGTCAGGAGATACCCATTGGACCACCCCAATGACTCCTTTCAAATACAGTGCTAGACAACATCAAAGTTTAAAAAAAAAAAAAAAACTATTCTGCACTGCCACGGTGATAGAGAGGGCTTTGTGAGGAATAGATTACAAGGCTGAAGAATGGATTATAATGACTTTTATAGAGTAAACATGATGACGGGCTTCCTTTAAAATATTTTTTTTATTTTACCTACTCTCATCATCCTTAGCCAATCGCGTAGCTAACTGACAACGTTACCATTATAGTCACAGAGCAGGACAAGAGAAGATTGATATGAAGGTTTGTAGGAATGATTTGGTATATCTTCAGTTAAGTCCACGTAAAAAGTGCTTTTACTAGTGCTGTTTTGTTGCTGCTTTTTAAAAAAAAAATTAAAGTGAATCTCAGGACTGGATGTTACAGTGAGGGAAATTATGTAGTAAAGACTGTAAATTTTGGATCCACCACTATTTTTGACTTTAATCACTGTATCAAAATAGTAAGTGTGAAAGTACCCTATCTATGGGCTTAATCATTAAGATAGGACAGTCATTTTAAGATTAAAGATTTCCTCTGACAGACTTCTGTTTATCACAGGATGCTGAAACTGCACATAAAGTACACTCCTTCTAGATTGTTGGAAGACCATTTCGGTGACTACCTCTTGAAGCTCATCAAGAGAATGCCAAGAGTGTGCAAAGCAGTCATTAAAGCAGAAGGTGGCTACTTTGAAGAACCTAGAATATAAGACATATTTTCAGTTGTTTCACACTTTTTTGTTAAGTATATAATTCCACATGTGTTCATTCATAGTTTTGATGCCTTCAGTGTGAATTTACAATTGTCATAGTCATGAAAATACAGAAAAATCTTTAAATGAGAAGGTGTGTCCAAACTTTTGGTCTGTACTGTATGTAGTAATATAAGTCTCTATAGGATACGTGCCAATTTGCAACTCAAAACTGATAATCTTGATTTTACAGGTGCTGACGTGGTGTGAAGTTTGATAATGATGATGATTCCCCATCATGTGATGCAGTCAAAAACTGGCATCATCAATTCAAATGTAGTCGGACTTCGGTGAAAACACCTTTAATTCTAAGGCGACCCTGCTCTACTATTGATGTACACACCATCCAGCAAGTGGAGGTCGCCATTTTGGAAAATCACCTTGTAGCCATTCACAACCTAGCCCAAAATGTCAAGATTAGTGTGGGATCCATGGAAAAAATCATCCAAGACCATCTTCACATGCATAAGGTATCCGCTCGCTGGGTTCCCCGGCTGCTCACACCTTTCCAGAAGCAGGAACTAGTCGAATGGTCTCAGGCTCTATTGACGATGTGTTATGGAAACTAGGAGGACTTTTTCAACAGATTAATCACACAGGATGGAAGATGGGTCCATCACTATGATTCCAAGACTAAAGTCCAGTCAATTCAATCGTAGCATCATGACTCACTGCCTCCAAAGAAGGCACGTGCCCAACCCTCAGCAGGCAGGGTCATGCTCACAGTATTTTGAGACCAGCCCGGTGTAGTATTGATGGATTTCCTAGCAAAGGGTACCATAATCATTGGGGCATACTATTCTTCACTGCTGCAGAAATTGCAGGAGGCCATCAAAACCAAGAGATGTGGCATGCTCACCAAAGGTGTCCGCTTTCTGCAAGACAATGTGCCAGTTCATGACTCACGCGTTGCCCAAGTAGAAGCATGCTCCTGTGGCTTTGAAATTCTACCGCATCCCCCTTATTCACCCGACCTTGCACCATCGGACTTCCACCTCTTTCCAACAACGAAGTTATTTTTGAAGAGCATGCATTTTCCAGATGATGAGGCTCTGATTTCCAAAGTCACAACGTGGCTTTTGGAGCAACCTGTTGACTTCCACAAGCGAGGTGTTTACAGTTGCTTAAAGAGATGGGAGAAGTGTGTGTCCCTAGGTTGCACCTATGTAGAGGAGAACTAATAATTGTGCCAAGTTTCATTGCTCTCAGTCCACAGGAAGTGGGTCAGGGGAAATCTTTAATGAACGCCCCTCGTAACTTAAGATCCCAAAATCAGTTGTGGTCCAGGTTCTGAAAAACCCACCAATAGCTGAGAAGACAATACAAAAGTGCCCAGCTCAAAAAGCAAAAGGCACTCCTGCCTGAGTGCACACAAAGAGTGGTGTACAGATCCAATGGAAAGTCATAAGCATATCCGTGCTTGTCTACCTCCTGAGCTTTATCCTTGTAAGTGGTCTTTTGAGTGATCAATGGAGGTCTCAGGATTACGGCATGAACTGCATGGAATATAAGGACCAAAAATATTAGAACAATTAACCAAAGTTTAGCTACACGCTAGCTGCCTGCCTGAGTGTACAGCCCCAAAGCTAAACAGACTCACACCACATATGAATTGAGTGGTAACGTATCCGCTGGCAACAGCCAAACACAAATGATACTAGCGCATGGCCGTGCGGCCATGCGAAACTTTTATAGTTGTAGCTCTCCAGGATCTTCCTAGTGGATCAATAGGAGCTGCTACAGGACCTGAGCATGTGATCTCCGACTTCCAATGAGAGGTCTTCCCTTGGGCATGCTCAGAAGGAAAAAAGCAGGACTTAGTCCCAGGAGCGCCTGCTTGCCGCCGAACAGTACTGGTTATAATGGCTGAACCTGGAAGGGCAGCAGTAACCAAACGTGCAGTATCTGTCCAAGCCAGGCGCTGGGACTGACGTCTCCGCTGAGCAGGTTCCACTGTGGCTGGAGAAGAATGGGAGACCCCAGCAGACATGGTTCGAGATTCGCCCTGTGCAGCTGGAGGAACTCGACACCTAACAAAAATTAGGGCATAGATTTATATTATTGATTATTATCAATGTTGTTAGTGAGCTAAGGAATGATGAAAGAAAGTGCCATTACTAACACAATATGATCTGATGATTAAGCCTTCACTCGCTTGCAGCAGTCTTTTCTCGAGGAAACTGACATATGCTTGTACTGTGGTATGTTGTATTACAAAAATGTGCTGATAACAACCATAAACTTATGTTACTCTGAGAAGTCATGCGGTTCTTCCCTTCCCACTCATTGGGTTATTACAGTTCAAAAGCTTTTGATGCATATGCAATGGTATGGTTCCATATAACTAGGTCAGTAGGTGAAAGTGCAACATACCACCCTGCTTTTATTCATGTCATTTATCACGTCCTCTCTTTGCTAGCCATAATGCAATTTTAATGATGAATGTACTGAAACATTAGTCCAATCTCAACATAAAAACCTATTTCTTAATGAAAGTACAGTATCTTCTGAACATGAGAAATTCAGGTTTTCTCTCTTAATTGGATTTATTGATGAGTTCATGGGAAGCAGGCCCTCAAACTGAAGATAGGCTCTTTGTAGTGCTGGTTTGACATTTCCGTGGGTAGAGATAAATGACTATTATTATATGAGAAATAATTGACGACTGTCAAATTGAAAAGTTTACTGAAAAGGTGATTATCTCAGGATGACACGTGAAGTATTAAGTCACTTGAAGGAAGAATGAAGTATTCTACTGGAATCAAGCCGGGTAATTCTTGTTGCAGATTTCATCCTTCAGTAGAATCATTAGTATTGAGAAATGGTGGGGAAGTGAACTGTTATACATGGGACAAACAGCAACCTCTGAGCTCACTGATTGCCTAAAGTGCTGTCAACATGATGTCAGCGCTGCATACAATTACAGACAATGGGAGCAGCGGCGTAGACTCAGGGCTTAACCCAGGGAAGTTGTGAAAAGCACAGTTTAAAAACATAATAAGCTGCGCCTGGTGACAGAGGTTTTACAAAAATGGAAAACCTTTCAATAAGAATCCATTATATACAAATGGAAATGGATCTTTACAAGGTTAAGGAACCAACTTTTTTTCACCGCTGGAGTGGTGCTTTAAATGTAAGTGAACTGCCCCCGGTCATATACTCACCCACCGGCATATTCATCATTTTTCGGTCCTGTGGCACCATCTTGGGAGTGCAGCTTCTGACTCGTCGGAAGTCAGAAGCTATGTCACAAGCTCTCAATGCAAATCTATGAGGGCCAGAATGAGGTCAGAACGAGGCTCTCATAGACATACAGTACATTGACTTGCTCCATGAAACACAGGAACAGCCGGCAGGTCACAAACTGCAGGAAAAGGACCGGATCAGTGGCAAAAACAGATGAAAACGCTGGAAGGTGAGTATCACACAGGGGGCAGGGGACTTGGATTGTAAGCACCACTCCAGCAATGAAATGAAAAAAACCTGCTGGAGTGGAACTTTAAGTGCCAATGGAAAATGTCTAGGCAGTCTGGAATAGTGCTGTTTTATACGGATTATGACATTTCAACTTTCACTTCTTTCATGTGCCATAGGCATCATAATTCATTTGTTACCGTACTTCAAATGTAACTGTGCTTTGGTGGCATGCTGAGCAGAATAATAAGGACAATATAAGATTAGTGAAGGGTTTTTGTAAGGGAAGCAGATTCTCCAGCTTTTACCTATGTTACATATAAACCAAACAAAAGAAATTTCCTTATTTTTTGCAGAAAATACAAGGATTCAAGTGACTCATGGCTCAGTAAAGAGCATCTATGAAAAGCTTAGAGCGCTGTGTGTCAACAGGTGCTAAGGCATCCGCTAAATAATGCCTCCAACTACCAGCCAAGACGCCATTTATAAGCATGCACCATATGCTAATTATTCCTGGCCTGATTCATATTATACACCCAAAGCAATTTTGTACTAAAAAAAGCAAGATTGCATCCAATTATGTAAACAGCACCCCAAAAGACAAAAGCTCGAGCTGTAACCCTTTTCCTAAAGATTCCTTGAATGTCTTGAGTGCATCAAAATGCCATTTTTATTCAGAGCACAACATTGGTGAATGTACACTAACATGTAAAATAACTTAGCACTCTTGCAATTATAAGAGGTTTAATAATAAGCTTTAATGATTACCAGAAATTTCATTTACCAATACTGCACTGCAAAGCTATCCGAAAATTGCAGTCTGTGGATAGACACCCAGCAACTGCAGGCAGGACCGCGTCGGAAAATTAAAGTTGCCTGCGGCTTATCTGCTCAATTATTGATCACTCCCTCTTGTAAGGAGAAGATTAGTACCGTATGTATTCAGGATTAGCTTATTTATGAAAGTCCCAAAAATATTACTTTAATTTTATCACAGCCAATGTACCCTATTTGAAAGCACATATTAGTCTGTCTTATACATTCCTGGAAATGCATGGATCCCTGGCTTTCTGCTTAGGTTTTATATTTGGCTTCTGAATTCTTCATCATCATATTCCATCTGACAAATACTGGCGCTGTATATACAGTATGGCTATTCATATTTTGCTAAATATATTCTAACATCCTAGGGATACATTTCTATCATTGGCAGATGTTGTGCAGTGTGGCTTTTCCTTTAATGAGCCCCCACGTATACTGCATGCTGTAATCCTGACACATGATGTCGCATCACAACAATTAGCACAAATGAAAAAAAAAATGACTGCAAAGGAGTAACATAAGAGACAGTCCATGAACAAAGGCCTGCTCTCCTCAGATTTCGCAGCACAAATATGGTCTCTCAATGAAAATGGAGGTCTATGTAACATAGAAGCAAATGCAAACACAATTGAGCTTTCCTGAAATGTGTCATTGTCTCTACATCTACCTTTATGTATTCTACAAACTAGCCCACCTCGTCTTAGGCAGTAAGGCAAGGCAGCCAGCATGTTGTCAAGCACAACAGAAAGAGGGCAGAACGTCGCACACACTTTCGTCTATGGCATATTATCAACATTTCATAGAAAATATTGCCAGGATACCCCTTGGCATTGTTCAGTGTGATACATTTAGAATGCTATGATCACTATTTTCTGTTTAATTTTGTGATTTGTGCCAATGTATTCACCTAAGGGGGGTGTGACAGTAAAGACAGACGTCATAATAACATCTATGTCCTATGTATGAAGCAGAAATGTGAGTCTCTGCCCTTTCTGTGATGCCGCATGTTCTGCAGCCCATACATGCGCAACATCCTTCTTTTTTTGGAGCGAAGGAAAATTGCAGCCTAATATAGAACAGCAAGCCCTAATTTACATAAATGGACATCACTCGCACCTATATTAATAGATATGTCCGTACGTCCTCCCCTGAAATCACACAAACATACTGCTTATACAATGTATGAATATGTGGATACATTTGTATTAGAATGAATAGATAGATATATTTACATCAATCCAAATACATTTTATCTACATAGCATAAACATTAGATGTCTATAGATATACAGAAAAAAAGGATTATTAATGATGCCAGCGCACCAGGGAAATTAGAAATGTGTCCTAGATTTAGCATGCCCTGATGATCCATTCAATTAATACAAAGCACAAAAGAAAAAAAGACCAGTGGAAAAAAAGCATATAATACAGTGATCTAGACTAGGCTATATTTCCTACATCTTCACATGAAAAGGCACAAAGGAATCTACGTGGTGCGTCGTCACCCCTCTGCGGGAGCTGCTGTGCCAGGCAGTCAGTGCATTAGTACCTGCTATGTGCTGGATCCTGGTTTCTCCGCAGCTTGTTTTGCAGCAGTGGGTAATAATCTGTCATATACTGCAGAGATGAATGCTGTGTACAGACGATGCCCAGGCTCTGCTGCAGCTATTGGTTAAGGAAATGATGGCTGCTTGGTACATGTGATACCCAATGAAGCTGTGCCCTGCTGCCTGCACTGCTGCTGCTGCTGCTGACGGAGGGGATTGAAATGATAATGATGCCCGTACATTATTCCACTAAGAGCTCGGCCATTCTATTGGCGTAGTGAAGTTTGGTGCCACATGATCTGCACAATTCCATTGGTCGCCAGCAATCTGCTGACTTCTGACTGCTTCACAAGCCGGAATTTGAGCATATCCACACCTCCAGCTATTAACCCTGCAGTACCTGGAAGATGACTTGTGACTTGCAAATAGATGTAATTCAGAGAAGGATACAGAGACAGCTAGCAAATCATTATACCAGACACTACAGTAATACAACTGTAGTATAATCATAGAGAGAGACAGCAAACCTGCCCACTGCTCATTCTCACACTGTAACACACAGTACACTATGGTGATTGTGTCTAATCAATGTGCCCTACAATCAGCAAAACTGACCTTCTACTAAAGCGGTCAGCGCACAATATGTATATGAACACAGAGATAGTGTTTCTGCACTTGTTTGTATATTATTGCAGTCACAGCAGCTTACACCCGTCACAATTCACTTACTTTGACAGAGGCTGGTTGTAAAGGGTTTTTTTTGTATGTTAAATTCATTGGGCACAAGCAAGTTTTAGTCTACAGCTTATAGGGTGTTTAACAGTAATAGAGTTCGTTCAAACGACCGTATTTTCGGTTCGAGTGCTGTACGTAAAGAAACGAACATCAATGTTATTTAATGCGGCAGCGCAGACGAGTAAACTTTTCACAGTCCGAATCTGCGTGTGAAAAAAAAAATCACAGCATGCACTAGTTTCTTCTGTAAATCTGATGAGACTCACCCATTCAAGTCTATAGGTGCGCAAAAAAAAACCTTATAGCATCCGATTTTTACAGATTCATTGCAGTTCTTTAAATTAGGAAATTGTAAATGATCCTGAAAATGACTAATAGCTGCTGCTGTAAAATATGGATTATATACAGTGTGCACATGAATGATAAGTGCGCAAAAAAATTGTCTTGAGTTTTCTGGATGAAACTGACAATTTTTTTGATGATTGTGTGAACCTGGCCTTAGAACGATCCTCCTTCTATGGCCGGTCTGTTTTTATTATTATACTATGGATGTTACAACAGGGTTAAATATGATGTATGTTTGCACATATATGAAGATATATTTATATATACTGCCGAGTTATTGCCATATTTGGCAAATCAAATTTTCCATGGTATTGCAGGAACAGTAAATCATAGGGTTAGAATTTGTAAATATAAAACATTTGACTACAGACATTTTCCTGCTCTTTATGTATTATCATTTGAACCCTGTAGTAAAATAAGTAAATCTGTGATTTAAAGAGGTTGTCCACTACTTTTACATTGATGGTCTATGCTTAGTAAAGGTCATAAATGCAATCCTAATCTAAAGTGTGAGATTGCTCCTGATTCAAGATGTAATCATGAGATTTTTTTTTTATGTATTCGGTCGGTCACTGTCCATTCAGCTTGACTGACAGCAGAAGATTGCACTGGGCAATGAGAGATCTCAGTATCAGTAGGTGTACTGAGGAGCTGGCAATCAGGTTCTGTTGACGGAGGTTGAGTTTAACCCCTTCACCCCCGGAGCTTTTTCCGTTTTTTCGTTTTCGGTTTTTGCTCCCCTCCTTCCCAGAGCCATAACTTTTTTATTTTTCCGTCAATATGGCCATTTGAGGGCTTATTTTTTGCAGGACGAGATGTACTTTTGAACGATACCATTGGTTTTACCATGCCGTGTAACAGAAAACGGGAAAAAAATTCCAAGTGTGATGAAATTGCAAAAAAAGTGCAATCTCACACTGTTTTTTTGATTGGCTTTTTTGCTAGGTTCACCAAATGCTAAAACTAACCTGCCATTATGATTCTCCAGGTCATTATGAGTTCATAGACACCTAACATGTCTAGGTTGTTTTTTATCTTGGTGGTGAAAAAAAATTCCAAACTTTGCGAACAAAAAAAACAAAATTGCGCGATTTTCCGATACCCGTAGCATCTCCAATTTTGTGATCTGGGGTCGGGTGAGGGCTTATTTTTTGTGTGCCAAGCTGGCGTTTTTATTGATACCATTTTGGTGCAGATACGTTTTTTTGATTGCCCGTTATTACATTTTAATGCAATGTCGCGGCGACCAAAAAAACGTAATTTTGGCGTTTTGATTTTTTTTCTCGCTACGCCATTTAGCGATCAGGTTAATCCTTTGTTTTTATTGATAGATCGGGCGATTCTGAATGCGGCAATACCAAATATGTGTAGGTTTGATTTTTTTTTTGTTTTATTTTGATTGGGGCGAAAGGGGGGTGATTTGAACTTTTATATTTTTTTTTATTTTTTTATATTTTTAAACACTTTTTTTTTTTAATTTTGGCATGCTTCAATAGCCTCCATAGGAGGCTAGAAGCATGCACAACTCGATCGCCTCTGCTACATAGAGGTGAAGTACAGATCACCTCTATGTAGTAGAAATGGTGGTGTACTTTGAGCGCCGACCACAGGGTGGCGCTCAAAGCAATCGGCCATCAACAACCATAGAGGTCTCAAGGAGACCTCTGGTTGTTATGGCAATGCACCGCTGACCCCCGATCATGTGACGGGGGTCAGCGGTGCGAGAACCTCTGGCCGCGCGGCCGGGAGCGCTAGTTAAATGCCGCTGTCAGTGCTTGACGGCGGCATTTAACTAGTTGCGCGCGCACATGTCAGCTGTAAAAAACAGCAGACATGTCGCGGCTTTGAGGTGGGTTCACCGCCGCAGCCCACCTCAAAGCGGGGGTAAATATGTGATTTTTATAAAAAAAAATTATACAGCTATTCTAAGGCCGGTTTCACATATCAGTGGCTCCGGTACGTGAGGTGACAGTTTCCTCACGTACCGGAGCCACTGACACACGTAGACCCATTAAAATCAATGCATCTGTGCAGATGTCATTGATTTTTTGCGGACCGTGTCTCCGTGTGCCAAACACGGAGACATGTCAGTGTTCGTGGGAGCGCACGTGTTACACGGACCCATTAAAGTCAATGGGTCCATGTTAAACACGGACCTCACACGGACGTTCTCCGTGCGCGGTCCCTGTGGCGTGCAGGAGACAGCGCTACAGTAAGCGCTGTCCCCCCCACATGGTGCTGAAGCCGCGATTCATATCTTCTGTGCAGCAGCGTTTGCTGCATAGAAGATATGAATAATAGTGTTTAAAAGAAAGATCTATGTGTCCGCCGCCCTCCCACCCCTTGTGCGCCCCCCCGCTGTTCTGAAAATGCTCACCCGCTCCCACGTTGGCTGTCGCTGCTTCCTGGTCTGGCCGCGGCTTCTACTGTATGCGGTCACGTGGGGCCGCTCATTTACAATCATGAATAGTCGGCTCCGCCCCTATGGGAGGTGTAGCCGCCTATTCATGACTGTAAATGAGCGGCCCCACGTGACCACATACAGTGGAAGCCGCGGCCAGACCAGGATGGAGCGACAGCCGACGAGGGATGCGGGTGAGTATTTTCTGAACAGAGGGGGGGGGGCGCACAGGGGGTGGGGGGGTGGCGGACACATGGATCTTTCATTTAAACACTATTATTCATATCTTCTATGCAGCAAACGCTGCTGCACAGTAGATATGAATCATGGCTTCAGCACGATGCAGGGGACAGCGCTAAACATTAGCGCTGTCTCCTGCACGCTCCGTGTGGTACCCACTCGTCACACGGGCGGCACACGTGTGCCGCACGTATGGCCTACGTGAGCTCACGGGCACACGGACATGGATAACTCCGGTACCGATTTTTTCCGGATTTTTAAAGTAAGTATGTGCCTCAGGTCTCAGAGATCTACGTTATAATGTATGCAGTTTGCATTGGGAAAGCGGGTGACAGATCCACGTTAATCCGTTACCTTCCAACACGTAATCTTCGGTCCTCTCAAGACTTTATTTTCTCCTCCACGCATACATTCCGCATCCAATTGCCTCCAAGACTTCTCCCGAGGATCCCTCATACTCTGGAATTTGTGCCCCAACACATTCGACTATCTGCCAGTTTCTGAACTTTCAGACGGAATTTGAAAATACATCTCTTCAAGCTAGTTTACAGCCAACAATAACCCACTGCCACCCCACCACCAATAGAGCTGCTGCAACCCCCTCTCCCCATCCTACTGTCCCTTTAACTATTATTTGGTAAACTGTAAGCCCACAAGGGCAGGGTCCTGTTCCCTCTGTACCAGTCTGTCATTGTTAGTTTGTTCTCTGTAATTTATATTTTTTATGTAAACTCTTTTCATGTACAGCACCATGGAATCATTGGTTGGTGCTCTAAAAATAAATAATAATAATCCTTTCAGGACAGATGTCTGCAGCATCAAGACCAGTCGAATCTCCTTCTGAAATAACTGTCTATATATTTTCTCTTGATTTGTGTATTAGGTTAACCCTTTACATATGATCCCAAAACTGCCGTTGTGACGTCATGTCATGTATCACATTTGCGTATACAAAGATAGAGCAATGTCGATTCTGAAAGCCTCTGCACAAGCACCAGAGTCATAAAACTATTGAAATGGTTAATTCTGGCAGATATTCCCCAGCAGTGGAGGAGAGCGGTTTCCCTGATTGATCGTTATATCTACCGTGCTTTGTTGTTGTCATATTCGCTAAAAGCTGTGGCCTGAATGCAGCAGTATTCACATTGGTTTACATGACGTAGAATTGCTGGCTTTCTCTGCGTTCTTCACTGTTCTACAAGCCCTGGCCCTGTCTGTGGGAAAGGAGCATGCGCCCAAAGCTGGACTGTAAGCTACAGCCTGGAGGGAATTAATAGGAAATGATTCAAACCCGCTGTTCTGATGTGTCAAATGGCTGACGACCTGTAGTTACCTCTTCAGCTGTGAGGAACTTGCTCAGACTTCACATATCATATGTATTCAGGTCACATAGCGTGTTATCTGATGTGTGTAATATATATATTTATTTTATACAACATTAAAAGAATCAAACTTTTTATTACATCATAAAAATTTGGAGTCCAGATAAAAATATGAAAACACAACAAAAAGTGAGGAATCAAGGAAAAGACTTGGGGCAGGGGACACCTGGAAACAGCACCTGAACATACCCTGCCCTGGCAGAATATACTCTGCCCAGTCATAACATACCTAGTAAACCTGCCTTGTGCTTAGCGCAAGTATAAATAGATACAGTATATGAGGTAAAAATGCCTCAAAATTGCCAAAGGAGCTAGAAATCTACTATATAATTGTCTAAGGGTAACTTCCGTCTTTCTGTCTGTCCTTTTGTCTGTCTGTCACGGAAATCCCAAGTCGCTGATTGGTCGCGGCAAAACGGCCACGACCAATCAGCGACGGGCACAGGCCGGTGGCAAAATGGCCGCTCCTTAGTCCCCGCAGTCAGTGCCCGCTCCATAATCTCCTCCAGTCAGCGCTCACAAAGGGTTAATGGCAGCGTTAACGGAGCGTGTTATACCGCGGTGTAACGCACTCTGTTAACGCTGCTATTAACCCTGTGTGACCAACTTTTTACTATTGATGCTGACTATGCAGCATCAATAGTAAAAAGATCTAATGTTAAAAATAATAAAAAAAAAAAAAAAAAATCATTATATACTCACCCTCCATTGGCTCCCCGGATCCAGCCGAGGCCTTTCCCGCTCCTCGCGACGCTGCGGTGACCGGTCCATGCATTGCGGTCTCACGAGATGATGACATAGTGGTCTCGCGAGACCACTACGTCATCATCTCGCGAGACCGCAATGCACTCTTGGGACCGGAGCGTCACAAGGAGCATCGGAAAATGCCTCGGCTGGATCCGGGGGGCCGACGGAGGGTGAGTATATTACTATTTTTATTTTAATTCTTTTTTTAACAGGGATATGGTGCCCACATTGCTATATACTACGTGGGCTGTGTTAGATACTGCATGGGCTGTGGTGTATACTACATCTCTGTGCTATATACTATGTGGGCTGTGCTATATACTACGTGGCTGTGGTATATATTACATGGCTGGGCAATATACTACATTGCTGTGCTCTATACTACGTGGCCTGGGTTATATACTGCATTGGCAGTGTTATATACTACGTCTCTGTGCTATATACTACGTGGCTGTGCTATATACTACGTGGCTGTGCAATATATTACGTGGCTGTGCAATATACTACGTGGCTGTGCAATATATTACTTGGCTGGGCAATATACTACTTGTCTGTGCTATATACTACGTGTCTGTGCTATATACTACGTGTCTGTGCTATATACTGCATCGCTGTGCTATATACTACGTGGCCTGTGTTATATACTGCATGGGCTGTGCTATATACTATGTGGCTGTGCTATATACTACGTGGCTGCAATATATTACATGACTGCTATATACTATGTGGCTGTGGTATATATTACGAGGCTGGGCAAAATACTACATCGCTGTGCTATATACTACGTGGCCTGTGTTATATACTGCATGGGCAGTGGTATATACTACATCTCTGCTATATACTACGTGGCTGTGCTATATACTACGTGGCTGTGCAATATATTACGTGGCTGGTCTATATACTACGTGTCTGTGCTATATACTACATGGCTGGGCAATATACTACGTGGCAGGGCAATATACTACGTGGCTGGGCAATAAACTATGTGGCAATTTGAACCACGGTTCGCTAATTGGTCGCTGCCGGCCGTCCGAATCCTGTGTGTAAATTGCATTATTCTGAAAACTTCATAAATAAACTACATACAGATTCTAGAATACCCGATGCGTTAGAATCGGGCCACCATCTAGTGGATAATATTAGTCTAATAAAGTGGGAAGTCTGGAGAAGAGTGGATCATCGAATCATAAACCAAATTTGCTTCCCACACCTAACAGTACACAGGAAAGAATCAAAAACATAAAGGCAGCTATAGATCTGCTACATGTATTCTACCAGGTGCGGAGAAGAAATCTGTGATGAGATGAAGAAGTAAACATTCAGGGGACAAGTGACTCACTGCATCCAAAGCAATCCAGGGTGTTTTCTATTAATTTTCCACCAAATCTCTTCTCCACACTTGGTATACACCTTTGCAGATCTATCTCTGCCTTTATGATTTAGATTCTAGTATTTCATGTGTACTATTTGGTGTGCATGGCATATTTTGTGTACGGCTCAGTGATCCATTCTACTCCAGACTAAGCGTGTCTGCATTGTTATATGCTGCACCAAAGCTAATTTTGTTATTTTGAATCATTTAATAATGGAACCATTTGCACTAAGTTAATTTTTTTCTTTATACGTATTCATTGTGGTGTAAATAGGTAGATGTGCCCCAATTTTTCTAGTATATAAACTTTTGATACATTAATTTGCTACAATATTGAGATTTTCTATGCAAAATTCACATGATCCTTTATAATATTCAGCAAAACTAGAATGTATTAAGCATTGATGTATTGTGGCAGATTTATTAATATTGTAAAAAATATAGATCGTTTAAATCAGAGAAGACAGAAATTGAAGTTGTGCAAATTTTTCGCAGCGGAATGGTCTAATAGATTTGTGGTGCACCTTGATTGAAATGTTAGGCCGTTTTTTCTAACTTACACCACCTCTTTATTGGCTTACCTAAAGCAATTTCTTTTTACCAAAATTGAGATGCACAGCTTCAATAAAATGTAACTCATTTTAAGACACTTATGGTGCATCTACACTGTGTGGTGTGAAGCATTAGAAGATTGCTGATCGGCATTATGTTTGCCGTTCAGTGGTCATTTAGTACCCTCTTTACACAGACAGACCATGCTTCAGAGGCGCACTGAACAATCTGTAATAAGTCCTGTTTATACACACAAAAAAAAAAAAGATCATTTCACCCGACAAACAAGGGCGACAGAGGCTGCTAACGTAGATATGAACATAGCCTAATCCTTACAAGTCTTCACTCCTTCACAACAAATGATGCACATGTACGTCATATGTCATGTCCCTGCAGGGTCGTACTGGCCCACCAAAGAACCGGAGGATTCTCAGGTGGGCCCAGGCACTGACACCTGCTGGCATACTTGCCAGCAGCTGCCTAAGGCCCTCACTGCTCTAGGGGCCCCCAGCCAGTGGCTATGGGGCCCCTGAATCAAGGGGGCCCGCCCTATGCCAGTGGAGCAGCAACGGGTGACAGGAAGCCACACCTGTCCCCGCTGCTAAAGAGAAATTAATATTTCACTTTAATAGCGGACAGCGTTAGCCGCAGGCTGCAGCTAACATTGCCCGCATGTAAAGCCCCACCACCACACCACTCAAACTCACACACTGTTTCTGAAAGCAGCATTTAACACGTACCATCAGGGGGGTGTGTCATCCCAAGTTCTCATTCACGTACCTGTGACGTGATCTCGGGGCGCCTATGGGTTGTCATGATAGTCGGGTCTGCTTATAACCCCCATGCCTGTCATTATGATCCTCCTGTGAAAGCAAGCCCATGGCTGACATTCATATGAGACTGAATTTTTCTTTACATAGCAGTGCTAATACAATGCTATCTATAGCACAAGTGATCGAGGGATCACAGCTTCAATTCCCTTAAGCTCTAAAGGGACTAACATTAAGGCTGTGTGCACACATTGCTGATTTTTTGCGTTTTTTTCGCAGTTTTTCCCAATAAAAACGCTATAAAACCGCAAAAAAAAGCATACAATATGCATCCCATCATTTAGAACGAATTCCGCAATTTTTGTGCACATGATGCGTTTTTTTCCTCGAAAAAAAGGCATCGCGGTAAAAAACGCAGCATGTTCATTAATTTTGCATTTTTTTGCGGACTTCCCACTATAAAATGCATTGGGAAATGTCCGGAAAAAAAAACGCACCAAAAACGTGGCAAAAACGGGCCAAAAACTCATGCAGATTTCTTACAGATTTCTTGCAGAAAATTTCAGGTTTTTCTCAGGAATTTTCTGCAAGTAATCCTGACGTGTGCACATAGCCTTAAAGTAAAATGTTTGAAAAAAGTTGAAAAAAAATGAAAAAAACCCATTTCAAATCACCCCCCTTTATGCCCCACTAAAAGTAAACCAAATTAAAAAAATAAATGAAAATACACATATTTGGCATCACTACGTTCATAAAAGTCAGATCCATCAAAATATAAAGGATGTAAAGTAAATAAAACTGATCAACAAATAGCATGATTTAAAAAATCAAAACGCCAAAATGACATTTTTTGGCTGCTGCAACATTGCAATAAAATGCAATAAAAAGCAATCAAAATATCATATCTACCCCAAAATAGTATCAGTAAAAACATCAGCTCAGGGTGCAAAAAAATAAGCCCATACGACAGCCCTATATCTCGAAAAATGAAAACGGTACGGGTTTTGAATTAACTATTTTTGCAATTTCAACGCACTTTTTCCTGCTTTCCAGTACACTATGTGGTAGAATGAATGATGTTATTCAAACGTACAACTCGTCCCCCCAAAAAAACCTCTCACATGGCTATATTGATGGAAAAAGTTGAAGGAGAGGAAAAAGGAAAAACAGAAAAAGGCCATTAAAGGGAAGAAGGGAAACACAGGAATAAGTGCCTCTCTATTTGTTTGCTTTTGGTATTGCTTTTGTTGACCCTATTATTGTAGTGGCATTTGAAAGAAAATGTGTTTTGTTTGTAAATATTTTTTAACCAAAAGATTCTTATGATGCCGATAAGTGTTGGCTGTTTTCCTTTATACACTCTTTTGACTCTTAAGTAGTACAGGGTACAGTGTGCTTGGAAACTTCTACACTGATGGGTTGTGAATAATGGATCTTTGAGTCAACATTGTGGATGGGAAATCTAGAATTGGCTCACCCTTTTTTTTTTAACCTTGCCAAAAAATATTGCACAAATATGTTACAAAGCATACCTACCTTCTCTGTGCCAGCATGTGACTAGTGATGTGTTTAAAGGGTCATCTGGAAGACTTGAAAACTGAGTCAGACAGACCCCCTGGAAGCACAGCACTAGTCATGCGCCATAAAAGAAAAAAGTGGAGCGCCACATTTCTTTGTTGAAATAAACACATAAGTAGTGCAGATTGGTCTGGAAATTGGGGAATTTGGGTAATTAAGATAATAAAAATATATTAGTACATTTAATAAAGTAGCATTTCCAACACATTTAAAAAGAATGTGCTATCAGAATCAGAAAATGGCATAGCAATAGACTGACTCAGGCCCTATTGACTTGAATACAAGTTTGTCGCTATCCAATTAAATCTGTGTTTATTATGGGATAAGACATCCAGTGAGTGCTCTCACTTAATGATTGACAGCCTTCACTTCCTGAGAGTACACAGAGAGAGCTGTCACTCTGTTTACACAGACTGATTAGTTGCACTAAAGGCCCCGTCTCACTTAGCGACGCTAAAGCGATCCCGACAACGATTACGACCTGTCAGGGATCGTTGCTGCGTCGCTATGTGGTCGCTGGTGAGATGTCAAACAGTGAGATCTTCCCAACGATCGCTGCTGCGATCTCACTGTTTGACATCTCACCAGCGACCAGTAGCGATCTGTACAACGATGTCACATGGGAGCTATTATGACGATTCAGTGTCTGAGTCGTCAACGAGGTCGTTGGTAAGGTGTCAAACACAGCGATGTGTGCTACCCAGCGGGACCTCAACGATCAAAAAAAGGTCCAGGCCATTCCGACACGACCAGCGATCTCACAGCAGGGGCCTGGTTGCTGGTACGTGTCACACATAGCGAGATCGCAACTGAGGTCGCTGTTGCGTCACAAAACTTGTGACTCAGCAGCGATCTCGCTAGCGATCTCGCTTAGTGAGACGGGGGCTTTAACGACTGCCGATCAGTAAATATTTACTGATCGGAAGACACGTAATAGCCTGTCTACATAGGAAGACAGACCACAGTAAACGATACATGCTGAGCGATGTGTAATAGATCACTCAGTGCACATAGGCTACCATTGTTTTCGGCAGTGCAAGTCCTGTTTAGAGAATGATGATCTTTCGCGCTGCACAAAACATCATTTCACACAAAGGTCATTCATTGGGTGATCGGCAGTCTCTTTACACTGAAAGATAATTGTGAGACAAGCATTTTTACTAATGCTTGCTCACGATAATCTTTCAGTGTGAATGCTGCTACAGGCCAGCATTAACAAGGATTTATAAAATCTGATTTATGCTTTATCTTTTTTGCACAAACCTATATAATAGTCTACTCAGCCTCTTTTGCTTCACAACATTCGGATTGCAGATCAGGCTGGTTCCCGTTAAGAATATATAAATGCCTATTTGACATGGTAGTATGTAGCATGAGCTAGAAACTAGAATATTATGAGAGATGTACAATAAAAAAAATATATTATGGTACCGTATTAGCCAGAATATTAGTATTTACATCACTGTTATGAGCGCAATTACCTAGAGACTTTGTGACATAGTCAAGATCCTGTGACTGGCCAACCTGATAAAACAACTTCTAAAGTAACTTCTTAAGAGTGCTACATTATTTATATATACCGTACATTATTTTTTATAAAGACTTGTGTAAAAAAGAAGAAAAAAGTTGAAGTTGCTAGGAAAATACTTACAAGTTGTATGTACTTACCAGAAACTATTGTAGCGGGATGTGAAAGTGCTGGACCACAGTGTAGAGCAATATCTGTTCCACCCCTGATCCAGATTATGACATGCAGTGACAAACTCACCAGCTTTATACCAGAGCTCATCTGATTGTGATGTTATCTAGAAGTCCATCCTCCTGGCACAACAGGATCAAAAATTGACCTTGTCATACGTCTGATAATAAAACTATAGATTGCTTAACTATCTACAATATAGCGAATAGTGATTGTTATGATAAAACCTGTTACATAATTAGTTATTTCAACATCTGTATTCATAATATGTATTCTGTGATTTTGAACGTGTCCTGTTACAGATATTTAAAGATATCTATATAAGGGAAAGATTTTTTTAACTGTTTATTCTCATCATATGTACTAGAAGCGAGATAACTGCACTCATATGTAGCACATGGCTAAAATTTACATTAAGTTACGTAGTAAATGTACTATAAAGCATTAGGATCTGTTCACATGTGCATTAAAAGGTTCTGCCATATTGATATTTTCGTGACAAGAATAGTACAGCAAGCATTGGTATTATGTCTGTCAAAACTACACAAACTCTGATGATATCCCTTAAAGGAGACTGCTTATGGAAAACATAGAGATCTAAAATTTTAGGGAACTATGTTATACAGCTCTGGAAAAAATTAAGACACCACTGCAAAATGTTCAGTTTGTCTGATTTTTCTCTTTATGGGTATATTTTTGAGTAAAATGTAAATTGTTCTTTTAGTCTATAAACTTCTGACAACATGTCTCAGAATTTCCAAGCAATAAATTTTGTACTTGTTTTCTGACAAAGAAAAATGCCCCCGGAAGAAGAATATACATCGAAACGCGCGTAGGGGTTCTCAGGTCCGGTGTCTTCTATCCTGGTAACTATGCCACAGGTTTCAGTTCTTTCAGTGCGCAGCCTTTATACCGCATGCAGAGGACTTTTGTCTGCTATGCTAAAACACTATTGTTAGATCTCTGATACAGGTTCCTCTATAATACCTCCTGTCAGCACATTTGCATTTTATAGGGAGCCCCATACCACATGCAGAGGACTTTGGTCTGCTATGCTACAACACTATTGTTAGATCTCTGACACAGGTTCCTCTATAATACCTCCTGTCAGCACATTTGCACTTTATTATAGGGAGCCTTTATACCGCATGCAGAGGACTTTTGTCTGCTATGCTAAAACACTATTGTTAGATCTCTGATACAGGTTCCTCTATAATACCTCCTGTCAGCACATTTGCACTTGACTACAGGGAGGCTGAGCAGATCAGTCCAATAAGTTTGATATCGGTATTTCGCTTTGGAGTATCTGAGGCATATCAGTGGCTAATTATATGTATGGGTACACCATAGATGTTTTTCCAATCATGTGTGGTATCGTTATAAAATAAAACAAAAAATAAGCCATAAAATAAAACATAGGCACCATGCACTTTAACCTGTCTGTATAGCTGCCGTTATCATATTGATGCATCTATATTAATAGCTACTAGGTGGCATATCGAATGATATGTTTATACTGTATGAGATTTAGATACTGTGGATTTTTTTCACCAGGACCTATGTTAGATTGGAGGCATCATTAACATTACATTTATGTGTTTATATTTATGATTGAGATACTTTTTCTCTTTTGTTTGAAATAAAGTTTGTATTTTTTAACTATACATTCTCGTGGCCTATCTATATGAATTTCTTAGAGAGGTCTTGTGTTACTTAGTAATTTTGAATGTGTTATGCTATATATTTATGGACTAATTATGTATACCAAAATGTTCAGTTTGTCTGATTTTTCTCTTTATAGGTATATTTTTGAGTAAAATGTAAATTGTTCTTTTAGTCTATAAACTTCTGACAACATGTCTCAGAATTTCCAAGCAATACATTTTGTACTTGTTTTCTGACAAAGAAAAATGTTCAAAATAAAAAAAACAGTGCTTTCAGACCTCAAATAATGCAAAGAAAACAAGTTCATAATCATTTAGAAACAACAATACTAATGTTTTAACTCAGGAAGAGTCCAGAAATCAATATTTTGTGGAATAACCATGATTTTTAATCACATGCGTGTGATTCCATGCGTCTTGGCATTCTTTCCACCAGTCTTTCACACTGCTTCTGGCGCAAAAATTTAAGCAGTTCTTCTTTGTTTGATGGCTTGTGACTATCCATCATCCTCTTGATTACATTTCAGAGGTTTTCAATGGGGTTCAGGTCTGGAGATTGGGCTGCCCATGATAGGGTTTTGATGTGGTGGTCTCTTAATTTTTGCCAGAGCTGTATGTCTTTGTAAACTTATTGTATCAATTTTGAAATTCATTAATTTCTTTACATTTTATAGTCAATCAAAAGGAAAGAAGTGATGTGAATTTTCAAAATAGGTGAAAAAGGTACTCTGCTGTGAAAAAGTCACCACAAGACAGGATGTTACTGTGACAACTCGGCATCAATCTGGCCACTGATGTGGAGGTGAATTATTCTGAATTATGTAAAGTTCTTATGTTCAGTATGGCAAGGGATATGAGCCATTCTTTCATATGAGACTGTTGACTCTTGTATGTTAATTTGTGGAATGCCTGGTGATTATATATTGCATCAGCCCCTTTCTCTGTACTAGTCTGCACAACTTGGAGGACAAATAGGCAGTCTTATTGAACAGTTGAACAATGAGAGATTACCCCCCCACCTTCCCCCAATCCGGTCACTGGTGTGACTCTATAGGATGTCAACCCAGGAACCATGGTTCCAGTTGGTGGAATACAGATCTGCTCCATTGCCCATCACTGAGCCCACAAAGTTGTTTGGTGATCCCAGGTTGGGACAATCAGGTCACCTGGCCACTGTGCTCAGTCAGCTCCCTAAGCTTGCAGCTACCTCTTCTCTGTGGGCGGCCTGCCAAAAGTGGGGTGCTACTGGTTGGGATAGTCCGCCCTGGATGTCCCAAAGTCATGGAAGTTCTGTTCCCCAGTAAGCCAGCTGAACGGTGAGACTCTGTCATATGCACCATCTTGTGTACTTTCTGGGAATATACTATATATTGTTGACTGTTGATGATCCTAAAGTCTTACCGGAATGTGGTACCCTCATCCTGTGTTGTCTGATTACTGTTCTGCCAACGGAGAAGGAGCATGGACATTTAGTAGGATGAGCCCTGGCACCCACTGAATCTCATGTCTCCACAGTCACTATAAGAGATTCATAATGATGTGGTACAGACATTGGATACTATTCAGCTATAGTGTACACTTTTTATGAGAATTCACATCACTGAAAGAGAACTTTTCACATCCAGAACTGCTATTAACCTGAAAATATAAAATTAATCTGCAGGTATATATTGTTTACTCCTTCACGATCTTTGACGTACTTATACATCATGGTTGGGCAGATGATCCTGACCAATGATGTACATTTACGTCATGGCAATAAAGCTTGGCACAGAATCCTGGCTTACGTGAGAACCAAACCCAAGCTGTCACAGGCAGGTGCGGTGCCCGTCTACTGCTCTTTAACCGTGTAAATGCAATTAATATTGATTGCATCATTTGGGATGCTTGGAGAGTGAGAGGGCTCCCTCATATGCGCAACATCATCATGGGCTGCTGTTCATTGTCATGGCAACTTCCGGGTCTGCCACCTACAGTGACCTGTTTAGACAATGCAATTAGCATGGTCTAAAAGGCATTCTGTCAGTGTAACACTGATTGGTACGAAGCATTAATAATAATAATAATAATAATAATAATAATAATCTTTATTTATATAGCGCCAACATATTTCGCAGCACTTTACAATTAAGCGGGGACATATACAGACAAATTCAATACAAGTTAAGACAATTTAAACAGTGACATTAGGAGTGAGGTCCCTGCTCTCGAGCTTACATTCTACAAGGAAATGGGGGGACACAATATGTGAAAAGTGCTTGTTATTTCAGGTCTGGCAATTATAATACATAGGGATTTTCATATAAAGCTGCATGATCCGGTCATCAGCCCGTGTGTTTAAGTGCAATAGTCAAGTATCAAGTGCAGTTATCATGTGCATGGAGGGTTTGGAGACAGATGAATAGTAGGGTGCAGATTTAGAATAATGTTTGGAAGGCGGGAACAGGGCAAAGTTAGTTTACTGAGTAGTTGATGTGGTAGGCTTGTTTGAAGAGATGGGTTTTTAGAGCACGCTTGAATAGGTCGGGGCTAGGTATCAGTCTGATCGTCTGGGGAAGTGCATTCCAGAGAGCTGGCGCAGCACGAGAGAAGTCTTGTAGATGGAGGTGCGAGGTTGGGATTACGGGGGATGTTAGCCTTAGGTCATTTGTAGAACGGAGGGCACGTGTAGGGCAATAGACAGAGATGAGAGATGAGATATAAGGCGGTGCAGAAATGTGGAGGGCTTTGTGGATGAGAGAGATGAGTTTATACTGGACCCTGTAGCGAATGGGTAGCCAGTGTAATGACTGGCACAAGATGGAGGCATCGGTGAAGCAGTTAGACAGAAATATGACCCTGGCTGCCGCATTCAAGATGGATTGGAGAGGAGAAAGTTTGGTAAGAGGGAGACCGATCAGAAGAGAGTTGCAGTAGTCCAGACGAGAATGAATAAGAGCGACAGTAAGAGTCTTAGCAGTTTCAAAGGTGAGAAAAGGTCGGATTCTGGAGATGTTTTTAAGATGCAGGTGACAAGAGCGAGTGAGTGATCGGATATAGGGAGTAAAGTTCGGTGTCGAATATGACCCCAAGACAGCGGGCATGCTGCTTGGGAGTTATGGTTGAACCCTCCAGGGTAATTTCGATGTTGGGTAGAGAGGTTAGTAGAAGGGAGAAACACAAGAAGTTCCATTTTGGAGAGATTTAGTTTCAGATAGAGGGAGGACATGATGTTAGAGAGAGCAGACAGACAATCCTTGGTATTTTGAATTAGGGTAGGGGTGATGACAGGGGAAGAAGTGTATAATTGGGTGTCATCAGCATAGAGATGATACTGGAACCCAAATCTGCTGATTGTTTGTCCAATAGGGGCCGTGTATAGAGAGAAGAGGAGGGGGCCTAGGACTGAGCCCTGCAGAACCCCGATAGTAAGGGGATGAGGAGAGGAAGAGGAGCCGGCGAAAGATACAGTGAAGGAGCGGTCAGAGAGGTAGGAGGAGAACCAGGAGAGGGCTGTGTCCTTGAGGCCTATGGAGCGGAGCATAGTGAGAAGGAGCTGGTGATCCACAGTGTCAAATGTGGCAGAGAGATCCAGGAGAATCAGCAGAGAGCAATGACCTTTGGATTTAGCTGTTAGTAGGTCATTAGAGACTTTAGTGAGGGCAGTTTCAGTGGAGTGTAAAGAGCGGAAACCAGATTGCAAGGGGTCGAGAAGAGAGTTTTCCGAGAGATAGCGGATTAGACGGGAGTGGACCAAGCGTTCCAGGAGTTTAGAGATGAAGGAAAGGTTAGATACAGGTCTGTAGTTAGCAGTGCAGTTCTGGTCCAGGGATGGCTTTTTAAGTAAAGGGGTTATGATGGCATGTTTAAATGAGGAGGGAAAGATACCTGAAGAAAGAGAGAGGTTAAATATTTTAGTCAGGTGAGTGGTGACCACTGGTGAGAGAGACTGCAGGAGAGGTGAAGGAATGGGGTCACTGTTGCAGGTTTTAGGCCGAGCAGAAGCGAGGAGCTTGGAAACTTCTTCTTCTGAGACAGGCTCAAAGATGTCTAGTGAGCTTGAGGTGCGGCAGGGAAGGGGATCCAGGCACTGAGGAGATTGCGCTGAGATATCCTGATGGATGTGGTTGATTTTTTCTAGGAAGTAAGTGGCCAGATCCTCACCACTGAGATTGGTGATGGGGGCCTGTACTTTAGGTTTCAGGAGGGAGTTTAAGGTTTCAAAAAGTCGTTTTGGGTTGTTGGATAGTGAGGTGATGAGGGTGGTGAAGTAGGATTGTTTGGCCACATAAAGGGCAGAGTTATAGGTTTTGAGCATGAACTTATAGTGGATGAAGTCTTCTGCTAAGAGAGACTTTCTCCACTGCTGCTCTGCACACCTTGAACAACGCTGAAGAAAGCGTGTTTGCATAGTGTGCCAGGGCTGCCGTTGTCTGTGTCGGGTCTTTCTGCATGTAGAAGGTGCTGCTTCATCTAGGGCATTCTTCAGTGTATTATTGAAGTGTGACAATGCTAAGTCTGGACAGGAGAGGGAGGAGATGGGGGCTAAAGATGTGTGGAGATTGTCCATAAGCTGCTGGGTATTAATGGAACGTGTATTCCGATAAATGTGGTAAGTGGGGGTTTCCCGAGTGAGGAGACAATTCTTGACAGAGAAGGAAAGAAGGTTGTGGTCCGAAAGCGGGAGAGGGGAGTTAGTAAAGTCGTGCAGCGATCCGGGACGGGAGAAAACCAGGTCCAGAGTATTCCCGTCCTCATGCGTAGGAGAATTAGTAAACTGTGAGAGGCCGAATGAAGAAGTTAGAACTGTGCAGTACTGGTGCATTTCAAAGCATTATATCAGTGATCAGAGAACAAAACCTTAGTCCCATAGAGGGACTAAGTAAAAAAGTTTTAAAAAAAAGTAAAAAAATTGTAAAAATATTTTTTTAAAAAAGCAAAATAAATTAGAAAATGAAACAATATTATACCAATAAATTGATATATTTAAATAAAAAAATAAAAATAAACAAAAAAAAAGAACACATCTTTGGTATCGGCGCATCCGTAATGACTCGACCTATAAAACTGTTAACCCCAGATATTGCGGTCTGTTTTAAAACGTGATAATGGCGGCGCTCCCTCCATCAGCAGCAGGCAAGACGCGGGAGCGCCGCCACTATCACATTTTAAAGCAGACCGCAATATCCCCATTACACTAAGGACTATACAGGTACATTATTGCTATCTGGGGATTATCCCCCCCCCACAAACCACAGCTACTCCTACTTCCAGCAATATTCAACGACGTATTGAATAAGACCTAGGACAGGTCGAAACGTCACAATTGAATATAGTCGCTATTAAATTTGTTCCTGCGCTTTGCTTATTTTTCTGTTCTCACCAATTGAAATAAATATGATTTTCTTGCATCACCCAAATGACAGATAGTGCGGTGAATTTTGATTGCATCAGAAATTGTGTGACAAATTTTGGTGCTATTTTTACTCATTTCCCCATGAGAAAATGTAAAATCTGGGGCTAAAACAACATTTTTTGTGGTAAACATGTAATTATTATTTATCTTCACTACCCAATGGTATAAAATTTTGTGACACACCACTGGTATCAGTATGATTACTGCAACTCTTAGTTGAATTCATTGAGTTTGTAAAATAGGGTCATGTATGGAGGGGTTTTGCTATTCTGGCACCTCAGAGGCTCTTGCAATGAGTCATGGCACCCACAAACCATAGCAGCACTACAATATGACACTCCTTCCTTTCTGAGCTTTTCACTGTGCCTGAAAAGTAGTTTCCGAATCCCGATTACATGTAGGGTATTGCCGCTCTCAGGAAAAATTGCTCAATAAACTGTGCTTTCCATTTTTTCCTACTAGCCCTTGTGAAAATTTAAAAATTGTGGCTAAAAAAATATTTTCGTGGTAAAAATGTATTCCTTCACTTCCCAATTATAAAAAATTCTGTGAGGCACATATGGTGTCAACATGCGCACTGCACCCCTAGATTAATTATTTGGGGGTAGTTTGTAAATTTAGTCACTTTTTGAAGGAATTCTGCTGTCAACTCAGGGTCTCCAGCAGTGTCACATGACACCCTCAAATCATTCCATCAAAATCTGAACTCCAATATGGCGCTCCTTCTCTTCTGAGCTTTGCACTGTGCCTCAAAGGTAGTTCCTGACCACATAAGGGGTATTGGTGTACTCAGGAGAAATTGTGTAACAGATTGTGTAACAGATGTACTGTTCATTTCCTTCTTCTATCCCTTTTGAAAATTGAAAACTTAGAGCCAAAACTACACTTTAGTTGAAAAAATGTTAATTGACTCAGCCCAATGTTATACTGTACAATTCTGTGAGGGTTAAACATGTTTACTACACCACTAGATGAATTCCTCAAAAGGGGTAGTATCTAAAATGGAGTCACTTGTTAGGGTTTCTGCTGTTTTGGCATGTTACGGGCTTTTCAAATGTGAAATGGCATTTGCAATCCACATTTTGGCAGGTATCGGCATACTTCGTATAGATCACACAAGAAATTTTGGAGTCTATTTTCTCCTGTTAACCTTATGAAAATGAAAAATTTGAGACATATACAACATTTTTGTGGGAAAAATATATTTTCTCATTTTTAAGGCTCAACGTTATAAATTTCTGTGAAGCATCACCTCTAGATACGTTTCTTGAGGGGTATAGTTTCCAAAATTGGGTCACTTGTGGGGGTTTCCACTGCTTATAGGTACACCAGGGGCTCTACAAACACAACATGGCATCAGCCAATTTCGCACTTCAAAAGTCAAATAGTGCGCCTTCCCTCCAAGCCCTGCCCTGCATCCAAATAGTAGTATTCCACAATATATATGGTATCAGCGTACTCATGAGAAATTGGGAAACAAATTGTACAGTCCATTTTCTCCATTTACTCTTGTGAAAATGAATTTGGGCCGAAGCAACATTTTTGTGGGAAAATTTTACTTTTTTCTTTTTCTTGGCTCAACGTTACAAAATTTTGTGATGAACCTGGGAATCAAAGTGCTTACCACACCTCTAGATACATTCCTTGAGGGATGTAGTTTTAAAAACGGGGTCACTTGTGAGGGATTTCCACTGTGTAGGCATGTCAAGGACTCTGCAAATTCAACATAGTGCCTCTATTCCAGCCATTTTTGCGCTCCAAAAGTCAAATGGTGCACTCCTTCCCTACCAGTATTTTTTTGCCTCATACGGGGTATCAGATTGCATACACATGTCGTACGGATGTCTTACGGATGCTAGAAAAATCGCATTGTGATCACATGACGCTTGCATAACACTCATCCGACTTTTCTGGAACAACATACCAATTTTATTAACGCTGATGGGTATGAGCCCTAATAGATGTAGAAGATATATTTTTTATGCCCATGCTACTATTTTAATGAAGTCACAATAAATCGTTTTTGCTTTTAATCCACTTTGCTGGATTGAAAAACCTCTTTTCACAACTTTAATCAAAGCTGTTTGATACTTCGCAAGTTTTATCCATTCATACTGGAGTGGATTGTCCAGGAAACTGGGCTGAATAACATACATATATTGGATGGGATGAGCTGTAGCTACAAACATTTTTAAAGGGAACCTGTCATGTAAAATAAAGGTATTAACCTGCAGATATGGGGTTAATCTGCAAGTTGATAACAATCTGACACCGTGCATCCAGTCAGCATTTAATCGGGCTGTCAGTCAGTGTTGGGGGTCCAGTTACAGCCTCCACTTTCTATACACAGAACGGTGACTGAAACCATGCTGAAGCCACCCAGATGACTGAAAGAGTAAGGCTGCTGGGGGTAATAAAGTTAATTTCCTCCCAGCAATGGGGCTCTCAGTGTCAGAATTCTATTAACCTTCAGTTTATCCCCATATCTGCAGGTTAATAGTGTTATTTTACATGACAGGTTTCCTTTAACCCCTTCACAACCTTGGGATTTTCAGTTTTTGCGTTTTTGTTATTTGCTCCCCTTCTTCCCAGAGCCATATCTTTTTTCATCAATATGGCCATGTGAGAGCTTGCTTTTTGTGGGACATATAGTTCTCTTGAATGACACCATTGGTTTTATCATATTAAATACTGGGAAACGGGAACAAAATTTTAAGTGTGGTGAAACTGCAAAAAAGTGCAATTCCACATTTGTTTTTTGGAGATTTTTTTACCATGTTTACTAAATGCTAAAACTGACCTGCCATTATGATTGTCCTGATCATTATGAGTTCGCAAATACCAAACATGTATAGGTTCTTTTTTTATTTAAGTGGTGAAAAAAAATCCAAAGTTTGTAACTTGTAGTGTCTCCATTTTTCGTGTTCTGGGACTGGGTGAGGGCTTATTTTTGCGTGCCATTTTGGAGAAGATATGCTGTTTTGATTGCCTGTTATTGCATTTTATTGCAATGTTGCGGTGACCAAAAAAAGGTAATTCTGAAGTTTTGATTCTTACGTCGTTTACCGATCGGATTAATTTAGTTTATATTTTGATAGATCAGGTATTTTTGAAAGCAGCAATACCAAACGTGTAATTTTTTTAATTGTTTTATTTTGAATGGAACCAGGAAGGAGGGTGATTTGAACTTTTATATATTTTTTAATTTTTTAAATGTTATTTAAAACATTTTTTTACATTTTTCACTTGCTTCAATAGTGTCCTTAGGAAACTTGAAGCTACGATCATCCGATCGCTTGTGCTACACGTAGAAGGGTTTCAGCCCTGCTATGTGTAGCAGAAATCATCTGCAGATCCCCGGCTGTTATTCCAATCCATTGGCGACCCGTGATCATGTGACAGGGGCACCGATGGGAGGGGTTTGTGATGCGCCATCAGAGATTGACAGCAGCATGTAGCATGTTAACAGCCATGGGTGGATCGTGATTCCACCCCTGGCTGTTAGGGGCACATGATCAGATCAGTTGTCATGTGCCTGAAAAGATGCGGGCTCAGCCTTGGTGCCTGCATCAAATACCAGGACACGACTTTTAATGTATCTATACGTCATAGGTTGTGAAGGGATTAAAGCGGGGAGAATATATTTTAAGCTTTTTATATATTTCTTGGCAGATTATGTTTCTTCGAAAATATTAATGCTTTAAATGCTTAGTTTTGCAAATCAGACAAGCAATTAGAAAGGACAAATCATTTAGCTTTGCCCTTGTCTGGTTTGCAAAACGTTCATTGCAACATATATCAGTCATTTTTTTTTATTTGATCACTTACTGTTATGCAAATATACATTCATGTGATACAATGTCATCAGACATTACAAAGTTCAGAGCCAAGTGGTGATGCTGAGTAGGAAACTCCACATCTCCAGATAAGAGTAAAGGTTACATTTTTTTCAATTAAACAATAACCATAATAAACTTACTTAGTATAACCCTGACATGAATTCTGTGATCATGAAATATTGGGCAGAGGTGAATGAAAATAGTATAGTTGAATGTAGGCAAGAGTGTAATTCTGTAATGTACACACTGAGTACATTGTATTCACTCATAGCTTAAACTAGAGGAGATAAACTTGTCAACCTCAAGTTGTTCAGGAAAGTAAAGTATCATTATACCTCAAGAAGACAGCTAATGAAAGGTACAGTGCAAAGCATTGACTACCAGTGAGTAAGTGGATGTCATTTGCTCCAGTTTTGTAGGTTAGAGAATCTGGGTGAAGTAATTGGACCTGATTGTGATTCACATGTAATAGATATAACAGCGTATTCTACTGTTTATATAACCTGCATATATGACTAGTTAACAAATCATATGGATTGATTCACTGGTTCTTAAGAATACAGGGGAAAGAAACAGTTATCATTGCTTTTGCACCTACAACTTTGCACAAATTGTGACATTTCATTTTTGTAAATGTCAAAGCCAAATTAATATATCAATGACTTACACTATGTAAACCGCTTTTTAGTATCTTTGCCAAACATTAAAATCGTGAGAAAAAGGTATTGTTAATCTTAAGATTGTATTTCTACATGAAAGTCCCAAAAAGATGCATAATGTAGAGAGGTCATACATGTTTAAATAAAAGCATGAAACAAATACATTTGCATTCAAACAATTTTTAATCTCTTCACCACCTTGGGTTTTTCTGTTTTTGAGTTTCTGATTTTTGCTCCCCTTCTTCCCAGACCCATAACTTTTTTATTTTTCAGTCAATATGGCCTTGTGAGGGCTTTTTTTTTGCGGGACGAGTTGTACTTTTGAACAACACCATTAGTTTTGCCATATAGTGTACTGGAAAACGGGGAAAAAATTCAAAGTGCAGCGAAATTGCAAAAAAAGTGCAATTCCACAATTTATTTTTTATTTTTTGCCATGCTCACTAAATGCTAAAACTGATGCGCAATTATGATTATGAAATCAGCTGACATGTGCTGGAAAGGTTGCAGCCTCATCGCTGAAGCCCGTATCAAACAGGAGGACAAAACCTTAGACGTACCTATACGTCTAAGGTTGGAAAGGGGTTAAGATACATAAAGCTTCAATTTGCACACGTTTCAATATCAACATTCAGCATTTGACACATTGATCTCCTGCTCATTTCTAACATTAGAAAATGGACCAAACGTGCTTTAAAAGTTGCAATTTGTGCAAAATTGTGCATTGATTTCCAACATTTGTCAAATTGGTCTAAGGCTTTTTATCTTACATTGGGAAATGTACTAATATGCTTTAAAAATGTTGCTGGTTATAATTTGTGCCAAATTTATCATTAAAGTGCAATATTTGATAAATATGGAGTATGGGACTTAAAGCAAGTACTTTAAATTTTAGTGCAAACTACTCTATTTTTGATAAATGTGAACCTTTATGAATAGGGATCCTCCAGTTGTAAATTTCCTTCATAATGAGCAGTGTTTCCATCTCATTTAATGTGATAAGGTTTATAAATCATTGCACTTCATGGTCAGTTGCCTACTACGGACATTGAAGGCAACCACTAATCACTGCAGGGTTATATTGTACGTCTGTCCATGTGTGACTGAGAAAGGGGGCCAGGCTCGCTGATTTTATCATGTTGGCAACTTTGAGGTATTTTAAATTTTTTTTAGTTAAATCATTTTACTAATATGTGTAACCAGACAAGGTAAATAATTTAGCAGCTTTCTTGTCTAAGCTGCAGGATATTTGATTTCCCCACTGCCTCTTTGCTTTACTTTTGGATTGTTACTGCTGCTTATAAACGTAAGTTCGAAATTTGATACATAGAGATTCCAAGTCTGATTTATAATTCCAGGTTCCTCTGAACCAGAGGTAGAGTCCAATTTAAATGTACTATTCCTATATCTTAATTTCACAAGCATATGATTCCTTAGTACTATACACCCAACATAATTTTACCATACATTATTAGCAGCCTGCAGTATTATAATGCATTTGTATATGTATACATATTATTATGCCAGTCTACAATAAAAGCAATGTATCTTTCATCTCCTAAATCTCATCCTCATCTCCGTGTGTATAATGCAGCAATGGTGTCTGTATGTGCTACTGGGGAAAGGATAAATGTGAAGTACTATATTCTCTTTATGGAGTGTGGAGAATGCCCCTGTTGTATACATAATGGATAGTAAATCTGAAGTTCAAATTGTATTATAATGATTGCATTCACATATGTGGATGAATAGCTTTTAGTATAGGATAGGCTTTTGGAATCAGTTTGGACTCCTTGGAAAAATAATCCTCCAACAGATCAGTCAAAAGAATATATGCTAAATCATATAGTCACATAATTACAAATGTTTAAAAAAGACACAGGTCCATCAAGTTCAACCTCTCTCAATCAATCATACATTATCATATTATTAAAAGCTCTATAAGTATATTTAATGTCTGTAAAGTGCTGTGGAATTAATGGCGCTATATAAGTGAGTAAAATAAATAAGTCTTTACAAAAAGGCTGGATTTATTTATTGAAAAAAATCCATCTTTTTCTAAATGCTACTTTATTATAGTAATGCTGAGACAATAATGCAAATAGTGTTTTTCCCTTCATTTTATCTAATAAAATACAATAGAAAAAGTTTTTTTTTTACTTAAAACTTAAATGATTTTTTTTTAAACTTTTTTTTTTTTTTTTAATTTTAACATTTTAAAAACGGAACCACTTAAAGTGCTCAAAACCACATTCAAGAAGTTGAGTAACCCTTTATTTGCCTCAGGCCGGTTTCACACGTCAGTGGCTCCGGTACGTGAGGTGACAGTTTCCTCCCGTACCGGAGACACTGACACACGTAGACCCATAAAAATCAATGCATCTGTGCAGATGTCATTGATTTTTTGCGGACCGTGTCTCCGTGTGCCAAACACGGAGGCATGTCAGTGTTCGTGGGAGCGCACGTTTTACACGGACCCAATAGAGTCAATGGGTCCGCGTAAAACACGGACCTCACACGGACATTCTCCGTCTGGGGTCCGTGTGCGTGCAGGAGACAGCGCTACAGTAAGCGCTGTCCCCCCCACATGGTGCTGAAGCCGGTATTCATATCTTCCCTGTAGCAGCGTTTGCTATAGAGAAAATATGAAGAATAGTGTTAAAAATAAAGATCCATGTGTCCGCCGCCCCCCCACCCCCTGTGCGCCCCCCCGCTGGTCAGAAAATACTTACCCGCTCCCTCGCTCCTTCCTGGTCTGGCCGCGCCTCCTACTGTATGCGGTCACGTGGGGCCGATCATTTACAATCATGAATAGTCGGCTCCGCCCCTATGGGAGGTGGAGCCACATATTCATGACTGTAAATGATCGGGCCCACGTGACCGCATGCAGGAGAAGCCGCGGCCAGACCAGGAAGCAGCGAGGGAGGCGGGTAAGTATTTTCTGACCAGCGGGGGGGGGCGCACAGGGGGTGGGGGGGCGCCGGACACATGGATCTTTATTTTAAACACTATTCTTCATATTTTCTCTACAGCAAACGTTGCTGCAGGGAAGATATGAATCGCAGCTTCAGCACCATGCAGAGTGGGTACCACACGCTCCGTGTGGTACCCACTCACCATACGGGCGGCACACGTGTGCCGCACGTATGGCCTCCGTGAGTTCCCAGGCACACGGACACGGATAACTCCGGTACCGATTTATTCCGGTACCGGAATTATCTGGACGTGTGGGACAGCCCTCACAGGAATTAATACAATGTGGAAGGAATAAATAAAACCTTTATACATAATTGTTGCTTTAGCTGCAAATCTTTGTTTAAACTCACTAAAGGACTTAAAGATATAATGAAAATGACTGGTTTCTGTTGTATTATTTCAGACAAAATAAAAAATGATTACATTACTGGTATTACCGTGTCATTAACAAACTGAAATATCTGTTTATGAAATTATTTATATTGTGTAGTATAAAAATAGATGAAATAGTTGTACTTGCACTGAAATAGTACTGTTAGAATTAACATTTTATCCTGCAAAAAAGCAAGCCCTCACCGAGTTCCATTGGTGCAACATTCTTAAAAGGAATATTAAAAATTCAGAGTTAGTTCAAAGTTTGGCAACTAGATTATTGCATGAGATGGAATGCCTCCCATATAATGAATGGTAAGAAAAGTTGAATTTGTTTATCTTACAGGTGATATCATTTACATGTATAAGTACATGTGTGGTTAATACAAAGAACTGGCACACAAATTATTCCTTTCAAGGACCTTAGGAATGACTAGGGGATGGCTCTTAATCCCTTCACCACCCAGGGCCGCCATCAGGGCATTACAGCCGTTACTGCTGTATGGGGCCCGGTCAGCAGCAGTGCACAGAGGGGCCCGCAGATCCGGGGCCCCACTGTTGTGCTTCTACTGATCGGGCCCCATCGTGCACTAAAATACTCTGCACTGCGGCGCACATGTCGGCGCTGGGGCCCGGGAGCCGTTTTGGAGCTGTGCACGGCCGTCTTACCTAGTCGGCTGCGCAGCTCCTGCTCGGCTGTAGCTAGAATGTATGGGCTCCCTGCAGGTCCTGACTACAGCCCATCCATTCTAGCAATCTCAGTAGTGAATGTGCTAGAATGTAGGGGCTCCTGTCAGGTCCTCTCAGCAGCCCATACATTCTAGCTGCTGCTTCACTCCTGGAAACACTAGACGGCCCGGGAACGACTGAGGTAAGTATAAAAAACATTTTTATATTGTTTTTTTTTTTAAATGGGTGAGGTGGGGGAGAGTGAGAAAAGCAGATATAGGGGGCACCACATCAATGTACTCAACAGGGATCTACCAACTGCATATGAAACAACACAGAAAAAAAAACAAGACAAAGGATATGCACATACAAGGGATCAACCTGAATATTCCACTTTATTTAAATGACTTATATAAACAAGGCAAAAAAAAGGGGCAACACATTTAAAAACATTTAAAAACCACAAAAGGCTAAATAGCCCCAACGGACCCAATGATGGCAGTGCTCATACAGGATATATAAATAGATTAAATACAAATCTCCAAATACGCAAACTCTCATGTTAATCAAAAAATATATACAATACAATAGGCTGCCAGCTGACCCATCAAAAAAGGCTTGTTCTAAATATATATAGGACATAGGAGATATACTGGTGGGTATCTTGTCCCCATAGTTTAATACAAATCCAGTATAGCCCCTATGTGTCCCGTCAACCCTATGTAACGTACAATTAAAGTGCACTACCGACTAAGCACCCGCTGGCATATAAGTATTAAAGAATCATACTGACCACAATATCACACAAGTATAGTGACCAGCCTAAGCAAAATATCTCACAAAATAACACAAGCGCTGTTGGAGCGGCCGGCATCTCAATTCCATAATGGTGGTCAGATTTGCCAGAGCAGTAGCATGATACCAAATACAGTCCGTGAGGAGTGAGAAGGCCCCACGCGTATCGACGCTGCTAGAGCGTCTTCCTGAGCCCTCTCCCCTGAGCACCCAGGGGGTGCTTAGTCGGTAGTGCACTCTAATTGTACGTTACATAGGGTTGACAGGACACATAGGGGCTATACTGGATTTGTATTAAACTATGGGGACAAGATACCCACCAGTATATCTCCTATGTCCTATATATATTTAGAACAAGCCTTTTTTGATGGGTCAGCTGGCAGCCTATTGTATTGTATATATTTTTTGATTAACATGAGAGTTTCCGTATTTGGAGATTTGTATTTAATCTATTTATATATCCTGTATGAGCACTGCCATCATTGCATCATTGGGTCCGTTTGGGGTGATTATGTTTGGGCTATTTAGCCTTTTGTGGTTTTTAAATGTTTTTAAATGTGTTGCCCCTTTTTTTTGCCTTGTTTATATAAGTAATTTAAATAAAGTGGAATATTCAGGTTGATCCCTTGTATGTGCATATCCTTTCTCTTGTTTTTTTCTGTGGGGGGGAGTGAGACTGCAGATGATGGAGTGTGTTTGAGGGGGCACTGCGCATGATGAAATGATAGGGGGCTGCAAATGATAAAGTGTGAGGGGGCACTGCGCATGATGAAATGATAGGGGGCTGCAGATGATGAAGTGTGTTTGAGGGGGCACTGCGCATGATGAAATGATAGGGGGCTGCAGATGATGAAGTGTGTTTAAGGGGGCACTGCGCATGATGAAATGATAGGGGGCTGCAGATGATGAAGTGTTTAAGGGGGCACTGCACATGATGAAATGATAGGGGGCGGCAGATGATAAAGTGTGTTTGAGGGGGCACTGCGCATGATGAAATGATAGGGGGCTGCAGATGATGAAGTGTGTTTGTGGGGGCACTGCGCATGATGAAATGAAAAAAAAAAAACGAGCCAAAAAACAACACTTTATTATCATACTGCCGAACAAAAAGTGGAATACCATGCGATCAAAAAGACTGATATAAATAAACATGGTACCGCTGAAAAAGTCATCTTGTCCCGCAAAAAACGAGCTGCCATACAGCATCATAAGCAAAAAATAAAAAAGTTATAGTCCTCAGAATAAAGCGATGCCAAAATAATTATTTTTTCTATAAAATAGCTTTTATCGTATAAAAGTGCCAAAACATAAAAAAATGATATAAATGAGGTATCGCTGTAATCGTACTGAGCCGAAGACTAAACTGCTTTATCAATTTTACCAAACGTGGAATGGTATAAACGCCTCCCCCAAAAGAAATTCATGAATAGCTGTTTTTTGGTCACTCTGCCTCACAAAAATCGGAATAAAAAGCGATCAAAAACTGTCACGTGTCCGAAAATGTTACCAATAAAAATGTCAACTCGTCCCGCAAAAAACAAGACCGCACATGACTCTGTGGACCAAAATATGGAAAAATTATAACTTTCAAAATGTGGAGACGCAAAAACGTTTTTGCTATAAAAAGCGTCTTTTAGTGTGTGACAGCTGCCAATCATAAAAATCCGATATAAATAACGCTATAAAAGTAAATCAAACCCCCCTTCATCACCCCCTTAGTTATGGAAAAATAATTAAATTAAAAAAAGTATTTCCATTTTCCCATTAGGGCTAGGGTTAGGGTTAGGGCTAGGGTTAGGGCTAGGGTTAGGGCTAGGGTTAGGGTTAGGGTTGGGGCTAGGGTGGGAGCTAATGTTAGGGTTAGGGTTGGGGCTAAAGTTAGGGTTAGAGTTGGGGCTAAAGTTAGGGTTAGGGTTGGGGCTAAAGTTAGGGTTTGGGCTAAAGTTAGGGTTAGGGTTTGGATTACATTTACGGTTGGGATTAGGGTTGGGATTAGAGTTAGGGGTGTGTCAAGGTTAGGGGTGTGGTTAGGGTTACCGTTGTGATTAGGATTAGGTGTGTGTTTGGATTAGGGTTTCAGGTAGAATTGGGGAGTTTCCACTGTTCAGGCACATCAGGGGCGTCCGATCTCAATTCCAGCCAATTCTGCGTTGAAAAAGTAAAACTGCTCCTTCCCTTCCGAGCTCTCCCGTGCGCACAAACAGGGGTTTACCTCAACATATGGGGTATCGGCGTACTCGGGACAAATGGGACAACAACTTTTGGGGTCCAAGTTCTCTTGTTATCCTTGGGAAAATAAAAATTTGGGGGGCTAAAAATCATTTTTGTGGGAAAAAAAATATTTTTTATTTTCACGGCTCAGCGTTGTAAACTGTAGTGAAACACTTGGGGGTTCAAAGTTCTCACAACACATCTAGATAAGTTCCTTGGGAGGTCTAGTTTCCAATATGGGGTCACTTGTGGGGGGTTTGTACTGTTTGGGTACATCAGGGGCTCTGTAAATGCAACGTGACGCCTGCAGACCAATCCATCTAAGTCTGCATTCCAAATGGCGCTCATTCCCTTCCGAGCTCTGCCATGTGCCCAAACAGTGGTTACCCCCACATATGGGGTAACAGCGTACTCAGGACAAATTGGACAACAACTATGGGAGTTCAATTTATCCTGTTACCCTTGTGAAAATACAAAACTGGGGGCTAAAAAAATCATTTTTGTGAAAAAAAATTTTTTATTTTCACGGCTCTGCGTTATAAACTGTAGTGAAACACTTGGGGGTTCAAAGCTCTCAAAACACATCTAAATAAGTTCCTTAGGGGGTCTACTTTCCAAAATGGTGTCATTTTGGGGGGTTTTAATGTTTAGGCACATCAGGGGCTCTCCAAACGCGACATGGTTTCCCATCTCAATTCCAGTCAATTTTGCATTGAAAAGTCAAATGGCGCTCCTTCCCTTCCGAGCTTTGCCATGCGCCCAAACAGTCGTTTACCCCCACATATGGGGTATCAGCGTACTCAGGACAAATTTCACAGCAACTTTTGGGGTCCAATTTGTTATTTTACCCTTGGGAAAAAAAAAATTGGGGGCGAAAAGATCATTTTTGTGAAAAAATATGATTTTTTATTTTTACAGCTCTGCATTATAAACTTCTGTGAAGCACTTGTTGGGTCAAAGTGCTCACCACACATCTAGATAAGTTCCTTAAGGGGTCTACTTTCCAAAATGGTGTCACTTGTGGGGGTTTTCAATGTTTAGGCACATCGGGCTCTCCAAACGCAACATGGCGTCCCATCTTAATTCCAGTCAATTTTGCATTGAAAAGTAAAATGGCGCTCCTTCCCTTCCG
Organism: Ranitomeya variabilis; assembly: GCF_051348905.1. Lineage (NCBI taxonomy): Eukaryota > Metazoa > Chordata > Amphibia > Anura > Dendrobatidae > Ranitomeya > Ranitomeya variabilis. Next base: position 116,503,640 of record NC_135235.1, on the reverse strand, counting down.
AGCTCTGCCATGCACCCAAACAATGGTTTACACCCATATATGGGGTATCAGCGTACTCAGGACAAATTGCACCACAATTTTGGGGGTCCAATTTCTACTCTTGCCCTTGGAAAAATAAAAAATTGGGGGCGAAAAGATCATTTTTGTGAAAAAATATGATTTTTTATTTTTACGGCTCTGAATTATAAACTTCTGTGAAGCACTTGTTGGGTCAAAGTGCCCACCACACATCTAGATAAGTTTCTTAGGGGGTCTACTTTCCAAAATGGTGTCACTTGTGGGGGGTTTCAATGTTTAGGCACATCAGGGGCTCTAGAAACGCAACATGGCGTCCCATCTCATTTCCAGTCAATTTTGCATTGAAAAGTCAAATGGCGCTCCTTTCCTTCCGGGCTCTGCCATGCGCCCAAACAGTGGTTTACTCCCACATATGGGGTATCAGCATACTCAGGACAAATTGTACAACAACTTTTGGGGTCCATTTTCTCCTGTTACCCTTGGTAAAATAAAACAAATTGGAACTGAAATAAATTTTGTGTGAAAAAAAGTTAAATGTTCATTTTTATTTAAAGATTCCAAAAATTCCTGTGAAACACCTGAAGGGTTAATAAACTTCTTGAATGTGGTTTTGAGCACCTTGAGGGGTGCAGTTTTTAGAATTGTGTCACACTTGGTTATTTTCTATCATATAGACCCCTCAAAATGACTTCAAATGAAATGTGGTCCCTAAAAAAAAATGGTGTTGTAAAAATGAGAAATTTCTGGTCAACTTTTAACCCTTATAACTCCCTAACAAAAAAAAATTTTGGTTCCAAAATTGTGCTGATGTAAAGTAGACATGTGGGAAATGTTACTTATTAAGTATTTTGCGTGACATATCTCTGTGATTTAAGGGCATAAAAATTCAATGTTGGAAATATGCGAAATTTTCAAAATTTTCGCCAAATTTCCATTTTTTTCACAAATAAACGCAAGTTATATCGAATAAATGTTACCATTATCATGAAGTACAATATCTCACGAGAAAATAATGTCAGAATTGCCAAGATCCGTTGAAGCGTTCCAGAGTTATAACCTCATAAAGGGACAGTGGTCAGAATTGTAAAAATTGGCCCGGTCATTAACGTGCAAACCACCCTCGGGGCTTAAGGGGTTAAATATCTACAGGCTATCTATTTGTTCTACCTATCTTCTATCTATTTATCTATCCAACTATCTGTCTGTTATCAACCTATCTCTTTATATAAGATTGCTTTATTGGTTTTGTAAACCTGCTTTAACCCCGTCACGACATGCGCCATACATGTACTGCGCATGTCAGGTCCCTCTCTTTAATGTGGGCTCCAGCAATGAACGATGAGCCCACATCTTTCATGGAACATGTCAGCTGTTTTGAACAGCTACTATGTGCTGCTAACAGCCACAGGTGGAATTGAGATCCACCCGTGGCTGTTAACCTGTTAAATGCCACTGTCAGTCACAATGTGATTGCGCCGGAAGCGTGTCACTAATCCCTCCCATCTGCACCCATGTCACATGACCGCGAATCGCTGATGGGTTGGCATGACAACCCGTGGTCTGCAACAAACCCCTGTGGTTGTCATTGCTGGATTACTATGAGTGACATGCAGAGGTCAGCGCTCATAGCAAGTGAGCATTTCTGCTACACACATTGATCATCGCCTGTGTGTAGCAGGTGCAATCAGAGGATCACAGCTTCTAGTCTCCCATGGAGAGTATTGAAGCATGCAAAAACTAAAAAAAAAAGTTTTTAAACATATTAAAAAAATAAAAAAATGAAAATTCAAATCATCCCCCATTCACCCCTTTCAAAATAAAACAATTAAAAGAACAAAACATATTTGGTATTGCCATGTTCAGAATCGCCCGATCAATCTATCAATGTATAAAAAGAATTAACTCGATCGGTAAACGGTGTAGCAAAAGAAAAGTCAAAATGCCAGAATTATGTTTTTTTGGTCGCCGCAACATTGTATTAAAATGCAATAACGAATGATCAAAAGAGTGTATTTACACCAAAATTGTATCATTAAAAATGGCAGCTTGGCACACTACAGGTCTCGGAAAATTCTGCAATTTTTTTCTTTTTTAACAAACTTTGGATTTTTTTTCACTACTTATCTTCTTTTCCTACATCGGGCATAATAGTAGGCCGGTGTCGGACTCCCTCTGTTTGGTGCAGACTCTGGCACAGAGCCTGCACCTTTCTGGGCACATGACAGCTGATATACAGCTGACATGTGCCTGCAACAGCCGCAGGTGGAATCGCGATTCACTCATGGCTGTTAACTACTTAAATGCCGCTGTCAATTTCTGACATTAAAGAAGTGTTTTATGTCTGCTCCTGTATTGGTTCAGCCCGATCTGTCAGAACCATTCATTGTAGAGGTAGACTCATCGGAGGTGGGAGTGGGGGCGGTGTTGTCTCAGGGACCCGCTACTTTGACCATTTTAAGACCATGTGCCTTTTTCTCCAGGAAGTTTTCTTCTGCAGAGAGGAATTATGATGTTGGTAACTGGGAGTTATTGGCCATAAAATTGGCTTTTGAAGAATGGAGGCATTTTTTGGAGGGGGCAGTTCATCGGATCACGGTGATTATGGACCGCAAGAACCTGTCCGCAAGAACCTTTCGACGTGGTTCCAAGAATGTCAAGGCGGATGCCTTATTCCGCAGTTTTGATCCGATATCACCCCTGAACCTCCTTCCTCCATTCTTCAGCAGTGGTTCATCGGGGTGGTTGTTGCTGGGGTATCCTTTGAATTGGAGCTTGAAATTCGGGAGGCTCAGTCTCTTGCTCCTCCGTATTTAGCTGATAATAAGCTCTTTGTCCCGGTTCAGTATCGGTTGAGGATCCTCCGGGAGTTCCACGATTCTGCTCTCAGTGGACACCCGGGGATCTTGGCCACAATTGCTAGGCTGTTTTGGTGGTCCTCCATGACCTCTGATGTCGCTGTGTTTGTGTCTGATTGTGATACCTGTGCCCATGCTAAGAGCTTCCATAACCGGCCGGCCGGGGAATTGGTGCCATTGCCAATTCCGGATAGACCTTGGACTCATTTGTCCATGGATTTTATCACTGATCTCTCTTCTTCCAATGGCAAAACTGTGATCTGGGTAGTGGTTGACAGATTCAGTAAACAGGTGCATTTTGTACCTTTGGCAGGACTGCCTAATGCAGAAACACTATCTAAGTTGTTTGTTGAACATTTTGTGTAGTTGCATGGCGTGCCTTTGAGTGTGGTTTCTGATAGAGGGGTACAATTTATGTCCAAATTTTGTAGGGCATTTTGTAAAAGATTGGGTATTTGCTTGACCTTCTCCTCGGCCTACCATCCCGAGACCAACTGTCAGACGAAGAGGACCAATCAGTCACTTTAACAGATTTTGCGGTGTCTTGCTACATGTCAGCAGGATGATTGGTGTTCTTCGTTGCACGTGGCTGAGTTTGCTTTTAATAATCAGATTAATCAGTCCACTGGCATCTCTCCGTTCTGCAACTACGGTTTTCACCCCTGTGGTGAAATATGTGTGTATATATATATCTTTATGTGTGTAGTGGCATGTCTAGGGTTATATGTGTGACTAGTGATAATGTAACATCTGTCCTGAAGGCAAGTTGCACCTAGGTGTTAACAGGTACTTCCTTGGGATTAGTAGACATTGCATCTCCCTATCTCACCAGGAGGTCTAGCTAGGGCCGAGAAGAAAAGCAACATTTGGCACCTCTTAGGTTTTGGAGGGGAGATGCTAAATGCGGCCTGAGGTGATCTATTCCTGAGAACCTTTTCACAAGTGTCTCAAAAGAGAAAATAATATATTCATTAGTAGAGCGGCCGTGCCCAATCAAACAGGCAGCAGTTATGATATTGGCCTGAGTGGCCGGTCTAGAAACCTGACCTCAGACCAAAGTTATAAATTTAGGCTGCAGACAGAGAATTGTGTTCACATGTGAGGGCAGCCTGAGATGCTGATGTGTTCCATCAACTCCATTCACCCCCCCCCCCCTCAGGGAGCAGAAAGCAAACTACCAGTTAGATGATTTCTGTAAGTTTTTCTCCTGTTTATTTTGATACTGTTTGCATAAGTTGTATGTATTTTTATTATCATATTTTTATACCTTTTCTTACTGTAAGCACTGACCCTTTTGTTATTAAAGTATAAAACTTTAAAAAGTTGAACCTTGAATGTTCTAAAGAATCCATAGCCTAAAGGTGTGTGAGCCTTATGAGTGATAGACATATTTTTATTAGTATTATTATTAGTCCGGGACTCATCGCCCGTGTATTCGATGAGTGGTGGCAGCGCGTATGAGCGGGTGTGTGGCCTGGGTCGGTGTGTGATTTATGCTCCCATTACAGCATAGGACAGAGGTTGAATGCTGGACTGAGAGAGGAGATAGATTAACCCTTGCAGGCACAATCCCAAGTCACGTGTGAGAGCAGGCACGTGACGAATAAGTGACACCACGGAGTAGGGATCCATAACAATTGGTGGCGAGCGGTGGGATAGAATTATTTCTATTAGAGCATTAGTGCATGGTTTAAGCAATTATTCCCTGTACTAAAAAATTGGTATCCTTGCGAGGAGTGCACCAGTTCTTCAAGGTTCAACTCAGTGCTTACTTAGACATACTTGCAAACAGTTTCCCCTCCCCGTTTTTCTTTTCTATCTTTCATTTGGCAAAGGCTGTTCATCGATATGGCATCCCAGTACAAGAAGCAGAGCAAAGAGACTCTGACCGACCTCTGTGAGCAGAGAGGAATAGAGACAGCCGACAGATCCAGGGAGCTGCTGATACGCCCCCTGGTCGAGCAGGACATAGAGCAAAGTGCTGGAACATCTGGGCAAGGAGAGAGCCCACCTCAGAGAGACCCAGCAATGCCAGCTCTTGCACCGGAGATGCCTGATGGAAATGCCATTGCTGAGGAGCCTATGGACTGTACTTTACAAACGGGCTTACAACGGCTGGGAACAAGTGATCCCAATCTGCGCATGCCGCTGCTGATTCTACAGTACCGACAGGCTGCTGCTGCAGAACGCCGGGACGAGAGAGCTTTCCAGCTTCAGATGGATCAAATAGAGCGGGGTATCAGTCCTCAGCTAACCCCCTCCCAGGACATAAATCTAAGGAAACCACGTCTACAAAACTTCCCTGTGATGGAGAAGGATACGGACTTAGATACTTTCCTGCGGGGATTTGAAAAAACCTGCAGGCAGTACCATCTACCCCGTGAGCAGTGGGCACAGTATCTAACCCCAGGGTTGAGAGGCAAAGCCCTGGAAGTTTTTGCTGGCCTCCCACCAGAGCTAGATGCGAACTATGAGGCCATAAAAGAGGCCCTGATCAGGAAATACAACCTAACACCAGAAGTGTATCGAAGGAAGTTCCGGAACCTACAACGTGGATCAACTGACAGCTATGCGGATGTTGTGAGCACCTTGAGGACCACGTTCCACCAATGGATTAGGGGACTTTCTGTTAACAGTTTTGAGGACTTAACGGATCTTATGGTCAAGGATCAGTTTCTTCACATGTGCCCCACGGATGTACAATTTGTGTGTGATCGGGAGCCACAAACTGCGGATCAGGCTGCAAGGATTGCGGACTGCTATGTGGCTAACAGGATGCCTGAGGTGCGGAAGCCATTGGGATTCAGCTGGAGGGGAGGTAAGCCAAACGGGGACCCTTCTCCCTCTGCCGGCCGATCACCAGTGCTGTCCAATCCCACCTTCTATGGGGCCCCGGGGAATAGACATTCTCTAGGCGATGCACGCCGGTGCTTCTCCTGCAACAAAGTGGGACATGTTAGCGCTGTCTGCCCTGATAGGGAGAAACGCCCAACTACCACCACAAAGCCGTCTGTGTCCCCACCGTCTGTCCTCTTTGTAGCCGGCTCTGATGTGAGGGCGAATGAGAACTGTCAATCTGTCACTGTTGGCAATAAAGTCACCATTGGTCTCAGAGACACTGGTGTTATGGTTCTCAATGGCAAGAGAACATAGCCCAGCATACATAGGAACTAGCTCTTGGAAGGATGGAAACTTAAACTGACCATGAACTAAACCTGCCGCACAACTAACAGTAGCCGGGTAGCGTAGCCTGCGTTTTATCCCTAGACGCCCAGCGCCGGCCGGAGGACTAACTAATCCTGGCAGAGGAAAATATAGTCCTGGCTCACCTCTAGAGAAATTTCCCCGAAAGGCAGACAGAGGCCCCCACATATATTGGCGGTGATTTAAGATGAAAATGACAAACGTAGTATGAAAATAGGTTTAGCAAAATCGAGGTCCGCTTACTAGATAGCAGGAAGACAGAAAGGGTACTTTCATGGTCAGCTGAAAACCCTATCAATACACCATCCTGAAATTACTTTAAGACTCTAGTATTAACTCATAACATCAGAGTGGCAATTTCAGATCACAAGAGCTTTCCAGACACAGAAACGAAACTGCAGCTGTGAACTGGAACAAAATGCAAAAAACAAACAAGGACAAAAGTCCGACTTAGCAGGAAGTTGTCTGGTAGCAGGAACATGCACAGAAAGGCTTCTGATTACAATGTTGACCGGCATGGAAGTGACAGAGGAGCAAGGTTAAATAGCGACTCCCACATCCTGATGGGAACAGGTGAACAGAGGGGATGATGCACACAAGTTCAATTCCACCAGTGGCCACCGGGGGAGCCCAAAATCCAATTTCACAACAGTACCCCCCCCTCAAGGAGGGGGCACCGAACCCTCACCAGAACCACCAGGGTGATCAGGATGAGCCCTATGAAAGGCACGGACCAGATCGGAGGCATGAACATCAGAGGCAGTCACCCAAGAATTATCCTCCTGACCGTATCCCTTCCATTTGACCAGATACTGGAGTATCCGTCTGGAAACACGGGAGTCCAAGATTTTTTCCACAACGTACTCCAACTCGCCCTCAACCAACACCGGAGCAGGAGGCTCAACGGAAGGCACAACCGGTACCTCATACCTGCGCAACAATGACCGATGAAAAACATTATGAATAGAAAAAGATGCAGGGAGGTCCAAACGGAAGGACACAGGGTTAAGAATCTCCAATATCTTGTACGGGCCGATGAACCGAGGCTTAAACTTAGGAGAAGAAACCCTCATAGGGACAAAACGAGAAGACAACCACACCAAGTCCCCGACACAAAGCCGAGGACCAACCCGACGCCGGCGGTTGGCAAAAAGCTGAGTCTTCTCCTGGGACAACTTCAAATTGTCCACCACCTGCCCCCAAATCTGATGCAACCTCTCCACCACAGCATCCACTCCAGGACAATCCGAAGATTCCACCTGACCGGAGGAAAATCGAGGATGAAACCCCGAATTACAGAAAAAAGGAGACACCAAGGTGGCAGAGCTGGCCCGATTATTGAGGGCAAACTCCGCTAAAGGCAAAAAAGCAACCCAATCATCCTGATCTGCAGACACAAAACACCTCAAATATGTCTCCAAAGTCTGATTCGTCCGCTCGGTCTGGCCATTAGTCTGAGGATGGAAAGCAGACGAGAAAGACAAATCTATGCCCATCCTAGCACAGAATGCCCGCCAAAATCTAGACACGAATTGGGTTCCTCTGTCAGAAACGATATTCTCCGGAATACCATGCAAACGAACCACATTTTGAAAAAACAGAGGAACCAACTCGGAAGAAGAAGGCAACTTAGGCAGGGGAACCAAATGGACCATCTTAGAGAAACGGTCACACACCACCCAGATGACAGACATCTTCTGAGAAACAGGAAGATCCGAAATAAAATCCATCGAGATGTGCGTCCAAGGCCTCTTCGGGATAGGCAAGGGCAACAACAATCCACTAGCCCGAGAACAACAAGGCTTGGCCCGAGCACAAGACTGCACAAAGCCTCGTACATCTCGTGACAGGGAAGGCCACCAGAAGGACCTTGCCACCAAATCCCTGGTACCAAAGATTCCAGGATGACCTGCCAACGCAGAAGAATGAACCTCAGAAATGACTTTACTGGTCCAATCATCAGGAACAAACAGTCTACCAGGTGGGCAACGATCAGGTCTATCCGCCTGAAAATCCTGCAAGGCCCGCCGCAGGTCTGGAGAAACGGCAGACAATATCACTCCATCCTTAAGGATACCTGTAGGTTCAGAATTACCAGGGGAGTCAGGCTCAAAACTCCTAGAAAGGGCATCCGCCTTAACATTCTTAGAACCCGGTAGGTATGACACCACAAAATTAAACCGAGAGAAAAACAACGACCAGCGCGCCTGTCTAGGATTCAGGCGTCTGGCGGACTCAAGATAAATTAAATTTTTGTGGTCGGTCAATACCACCACCTGATGTCTAGCCCCCTCAAGCCAATGACGCCACTCCTCAAAAGCCCACTTCATGGCCAAAAGCTCCCGATTCCCAATATCATAATTCCGCTCGGCGGGCGAAAATTTACGAGAAAAAAAAGCACAAGGTTTCATCACGGAGCAGTCGGAACTTCTTTGCGACAAAACCGCCCCAGCTCCGATTTCAGAAGCGTCGACCTCAACCTGAAAAGGAAGAGCAACATCAGGCTGACGCAACACAGGGGCGGAAGAAAAGCGGCGCTTAAGCTCCTGAAAGGCCTCCACAGCAGCAGGGGACCAATCAGCAACATCAGCACCCTTCTTAGTCAAATCAGTCAATGGTTTAACAACATCAGAAAAACCAGCAATAAATCGACGATAAAAGTTAGCAAAGCCCAAAAATTTCTGAAGACTCTTAAGAGAAGAGGGTTGCGTCCAATCACAAATAGCCCGAACCTTGACAGGATCCATCTCGATGGAAGAGGGGGAAAAAATGTATCCCAAGAAGGAAATCTTTTGAACCCCAAAAACGCACTTAGAACCCTTCACACACAAGGAATTAGACCGCAAAACCTGAAAAACCCTCCTGACCTGCTGGACATGAGAGTCCCAGTCATCCGAAAAAATCAGAATATCATCCAGATACACGATCATAAATTTATCCAAATAATCACGGAAAATGTCATGCATAAAGGACTGAAAGACTGAAGGGGCATTTGAAAGGCCAAAAGGCATCACCAAATACTCAAAGTGGCCCTCGGGCGTATTAAATGCGGTTTTCCACTCATCCCCCTGCTTAATTCGCACCAAATTATACGCCCCATGGAGATCTATCTTAGAGAACCACTTGGCCCCCTTTATGCGAGCAAACAAATCAGTCAGCAGTGGCAACGGATATTGATATTTAACCGTGATTTTATTCAAAAGCCGATAATCAATACACGGCCTCAAAGAGCCATCTTTCTTAGACACAAAGAAAAAACCGGCTCCTAAGGGAGATGACGAAGGACGAATATGTCACTTTTCCAAGGACTCCTTTATATATTCTCGCATAGCAGCATGTTCAGGCACAGACAGATTAAATAAACGACCCTTAGGGTATTTACTACCCGGAATCAAATCTATGGCACAATCGCACTCCCGGTGCGGAGGTAATGAACCAAGCTTAGGTTCTTCAAAAACGTCACGATAGTCAGACAAGAATTCAGGAATCTCAGAGGGAATAGATGACGAAATGGAAACCAAAGGTACGTCCCCATGCATCCCCTTACATCCCCAGCTTAACACAGACATAGCGTTCCAGTCGAGGACTGGGTTATGAGATTGCAGCCATGGCAATCCAAGCACCAACACATCATGTAGATTATACAGCACAAGAAAGCGAATAATCTCCTGATGATCCGGATTAATTCGCATAGTTACTTGTGTCCAGTATTGTGGTTTATTACTAGCCAATGGGGTGGAGTCAATCCCCTTCAGAGGTATAGGAGTTTCAAGAGGCTCTAAATCATACCCACAGCGTTTGGCAAAGGACCAATCCATAAGACTCAAAGCGGCGCCAGAGTCGACATAGGCATCCGCGGTAATAGATGATAAAGAACAAATCAGGGTCACAGATAGAATAAACTTAGACTGAAAAGTGCCAATTGAAACTGACTTATCAAGCTTCTTAGTACGCTTAGAGCATGCTGATATAACATGAGTTGAATCACCACAATAAAAGCACAACCCATTTTTTCGTCTAAAATTCTGCCGTTCGCTTCTGGACAGAATTCTATCACATTGCATATTCTCTGGCGTCTTCTCAGTAGACACCGCCAAATGGTGCACAGGTTTGCGCTCCCGCAGACGTCTATCGATCTGGATAGCCATTGTCATTTACTCATTCAGACCCGCAGGCACAGGGAACCCCACCATAACATCCTTAACGGCATCAGAGAGACCCTCTCTGAAATTCGCCGCCAGGGCGCACTCATTCCACTGAGTAAGCACAGACCATTTACGGAATTTTTGGCAGTATATTTCAACTTCATCTTGCCCCTGAGATAGGGACATCAAGGCTTTTTCCGCCTGAAGCTCTAAATGAGGTTCCTCATAAAGCAACCCCAAGGCCAGAAAAAACGCATCCACATTGAGCAACGCAGGATCCCCTGGAGCCAATGCAAAAGCCCAATCTTGAGGGTCGCCCCGGAGCAAGGAAATCACAATCCTGACCTGCTGAGCAGGATCTCCAGCAGAGCGAGATTTCAGGGACAAAAACAACTTGCAATTATTTTTGAAATTTTGAAAGCAAGATCTATTCCCCGAGAAAAATTCAGGCAAAGGAATTCTAGGTTCAGATATAGGAACATGAACAACAAAATCTTGTAAATTTTGAACTTTCGTGGTGAGATTATTCAAACCTGCAGCTAAACTCTGAATATCCATTTTAAACAGGTGAACACAGAGCCATTCCAGGATTAGAAGGAGAGAGAGAGAGGAAGGCTGCAATATAGGCAGACTTGCAAGTGATTCAATTGAAAGCACACTCAGAACTGAAGGAAAAAAAAAAAAAAAAAAAAAAATTTTTTCAGCAGACTTCTTTTTTCTCTCCTTTCTCTGCCAATTAATTTAACCCTTTGTGGGCCGGTCAAACTGTTATGGTTCTCAATGGCAAGAGAACATAGCCCAGCATACATAGGAACTAGCTCTTGGAAGGATGGAAACTTAAACTGACCATGAACTAAACCTGCCGCACAACTAACAGTAGCCGGGTAGCGTAGCCTGCGTTTTATCCCTAGACGCCCAGCGCCGGCCGGAGGACTAACTAATCCTGGCAGAGGAAAATATAGTCCTGGCTCACCTCTAGAGAAATTTCCCCGAAAGGCAGACAGAGGCCCCCACATATATTGGCGGTGATTTAAGATGAAAATGACAAACGTAGTATGAAAATAGGTTTAGCAAAATCGAGGTCCGCTTACTAGATAGCAGGAAGACAGAAAGGGTACTTTCATGGTCAGCTGAAAACCCTATCAATACACCATCCTGAAATTACTTTAAGACTCTAGTATTAACTCATAACATCAGAGTGGCAATTTCAGATCACAAGAGCTTTCCAGACACAGAAACGAAACTGCAGCTGTGAACTGGAACAAAATGCAAAAAACAAACAAGGACAAAAGTCCGACTTAGCAGGAAGTTGTCTGGTAGCAGGAACATGCACAGAAAGGCTTCTGATTACAATGTTGACCGGCATGGAAGTGACAGAGGAGCAAGGTTAAATAGCGACTCCCACATCCTGATGGGAACAGGTGAACAGAGGGGATGATGCACACAAGTTCAATTCCACCAGTGGCCACCGGGGGAGTCCAAAATCCAATTTCACAACACACTGGGGCAGAAGTGACCCTGGTGCATCCAGCCATGATAACCCCTGCCGATATCATACCAGGAAAGACTATGTCTATAACCGGGATTGGAGGGTTCAGCCCTGCCGTGCACATGGCCCGTGTGTACCTGGACTGGGGAGCAGGGAAAGGACTGAGAGAAGTGGGAGTATCAGAGGCTATCCCCACCAATGTGTTGCTAGGCACGGACCTGGGGAGGATGGTGTCCCACTATGTTCCTCCCTTGCAAGTAAATGATGCAGAGAAGGTGGAAGAAAGAGACCCACCTGAGATCCCATGCGAGGAGGGAAAATGTCCCAATTCACAGGACTGTAATTATGTGGCAGCTGTGACCCGGAGTCAGGCTGCGGCTCAGATTCAGGCCCAGAGATTAGAGGATGAGTCTCAGACAGAACTGCAAGGACAGGACGCCCATACTGTGGTCCCAGAGCCTCCTCACATGGCAGGCCCACCAAGGTCCCTGATAACAGACACTGAAAACTCAGCTTCAGACCAGGGCCTGGCAGTCACACTAGGCCAGGGCCGGCAGGCTGACCGTCAGAGCTTCCAGGAGGCCCTGCAGACAGATGTCAGTCTGGAGGAGCTCAGATGTCTTGCAGACCAACCCCCTGCTGCTTCTGACAAAGAGAGAGTATACTGGGACCAGGGCAGACTGTATACAGAGACTATCCCCACGGATACTACAGAATCTTTGGACTATGAACGGCGGCTGATCGTCCCTTATCCATTTAGGGAAAAATTATTGAGGATTGCCCTTAAAATTCCTTTGGCCGGACACTAGGGTGGAGCGACTTTTGCTTTTTTAGGATCGAGTTGGGTTTTGTGAAACCCAACCTTCTCGAAAGTCGGATCGCGTGAAATCGGCCGATTCTACTGTAAAGTCGGGTTCCGGACCGGAACACGAAACCCAATGCAAGTCAATGTGGATTATTTTTTACATTTACTTAATCTCTCTCTCTCTCTCTCTTTCTCTCTCTCTCTCTCTCCCCTCCGTGCAAAGTATATGTTGTGTTTGACTGCGGAAATCACTGCAGCCCAAACGGTAATATGGCTCTATGACGCCGCAGAAACCAGGCCGGAACCTATGTCATTACGCTGCCCACACTCCTTAATTGGCTGAAAAAATGGCGGGAAGGCGTCATACAAAACGCGACTTTGGCTCCAAGATCGCCGACCACGTGGCCGATCCTACACTGGAGTCGGGTCGGGTTTCACGAAACCCGACTTTGCCAAAAGTCGGCGACTTTTGAAAATGAACGATCCGTTTCGCTCAACCCTACCGGACACCTTGGAATACAAAAGACTAAAGCTCGCCTGACACATAACTTCTATTAGCCCAAGATGGGGACAGATATTGCCAATTACTGCCGATCATGTGTAGTTTGTCAGAGAGTTGGAAAGTCCGGGCATATACAGAAAGCTCCATTGATACCACTGCCTGTGATCTATGAACCTTTCCAGCGGGTGGCTGAGGATATCATAGGGCCACTTGCAATCCCTAGCAGCTCTGGCAAAAAGTACATTCTCACAGTGGTGGACTATGCTACACGATACCCGGAAGCTGTGGCACTATCCTCCATCCAAGCAGACAAAGTGGCGGATGCTTTACTGACTGTGTTCTCTCGTGTGGGTTTCCTCAGGGAAATGTTGACCGATCAGGGAACCCAGTTCATGGCTGATCTTATGGAAAACCTTTGTGAAAAAATACAAGTACAGCATTTTGTGGCCAGCGCCTATCATCCCCAAACCAACGGACTCTGCGAGCGTTTCAATGGAACACTAAAGAAAATGCTCAAAATGCTGGTGGAGACTGAAGGGAGAGACTGGGAGCGGTACCTCCCCCATCTGTTGTTTGCCTACAGAGAGGTACCCCAGGTGTCTACTGGATTCTCCCCCTTTGAACTGGTTTATGGGAGGAGGGTCAGGGGGCCACTTGATTTGATTAAGGACTGTTGGGAGGATGACCCCAGAACTACTGGAGTCTCAGTGGTCGAATATGTACTGCGGCTCAGAGAGAGAATGCAAAAACTGAGCAACCTGGCCCATGAGAGCGTGACCCAGGCCCAAATCAACCAGAAGGTCTGGTACGACCGTAATGCCAGACTGAGGGCCTACGAGGATGGGGCAGAAGGTTTGGGTGTTGGTCCCTATGTTACAGAATAAATTGCAGGCCGCATGGGAGGGACCATACACTGTACATAAGCGGCTGAATGATGTTAATTATGTGGTGACACTAGATAAGCATGCAAAGTGTCAGAAAGTATTTCATGTAAATATGTTGAAAGCACATCATGCCAGGGAGGCCTGTGTCTTACCTTTCTGTAGCCTGCCTGAAGAGGGGAGGATGATCTGTTACTGGATGTGGGGGCCGGGACTCAGTACATGGAGTCCCTGGAGTCAGCAGAGTTTAACCCTGAGCTATCCCACAGTCAGAGGTCTGAGCTGATGGGGGTGCTCAGTGAGTTCACCGAAGTCTTCACAGGGGAGCCTGGAATTACACACTTAGCAGTTCACCATGTGGACATTGGTACTAATTCCCCAGTACGGCAGTCTGCATACCGTGTGTCAGCAGAGGTGAAGGCACACATGAGGGAACAGGTAGAGGAGATGCTGAAACTCAAGGTGATACAAAAATCCCAGAGCGCCTGGGCCTCACCTGTGGTTCTTGTCCCAAAAAAGGACCGTACTACCCGGTTCTGGTTAGACTACAGGAAATTAAATGTACTTTCTCGCCAAGACGGGGCAGAACCAGATACGTGCTCAGGAGCTGACCTGTAAGTCAACCCCCATGCACGTTCATAAGGAGGGAGGTGTGGTGAAATATGTGTATGTATATCTATATGTGTGTAGTAGCATATGTCTAGGGTTATGTGTGTGACTAGTGATAATGTAACATCTATCCTGAAGGCAAGTTGCACCTAGGTGTTAACAGGTACTTCCTTGGGATTAGTAGACATTGCATCTCCCTATCTCACCAGGAGGTCTAGCTAGGGCCGAGAAGAAAAGCAACATTTGGCACCTCTTAGGTCTTGGAGGGGAGATGCTAAATGCGGCCTGAGGTGATCTATTCCTGAGAACCTTTTCACAAGTGTCTCAAAAGAGAAAATAATATATTTATTAGTAGAGCGGCCGTGCCCAATCAAACAGGCAGCAGTTATGATATTGGCCTGAGGGGCCGGTCTAGAAACCTGACCTCAGACCAAAGTTATAAATTTAGGCTGCAGACAGAGAATTGTGTTCACATGTGAGGGCAGCCTGAGAAGCTGATCTGTTCCATCAACTCCATTCACCTCCCCCCCCTCAGGGAGCAGAAAGCAAACTACCAGTTAGATGATTTCTGTAGGTTTTTTCTCCTGTTTATTTTGATACTGTCTGCATAAGTTGTATGTATTTTTATTATCATATTTTTATACCTTTTCTTATTGTAAGCACTGACCCTTTTGTTATTAAAGTATAAAACTTTAAAAAGTTGAACCTTGAATGTTCTAAAGAATCCATAGCCTAAAGGTGTGTGAGCCTTATGTGTGATAGACATATTTTTATTAGTATTATTATTAGTCCGGGACTCATCGCCCGTGAATTCGATGAGTGGTGGCAGCGCGTATGAGCGGGTGTGTGGCCTGGGTCGGTGTGTGATTTATGCTCCCATTACAGCATAGGACAGAGGTTGAATGCTGGACTGAGAGAGGAGAT